>NC_087075.1:12841127-13338627 GCF_026151205.1 Bolinopsis microptera | reverse complement strand
TATAATGGTTGGGAACTAGCGTTGGGAGACAGTGGCTACTACAACATGCTGTTCAGTTCCAACATTAATCTGGCCAGCAAGTTCCCCACTGACAATACTTGGTATTTCTACTGCTCAACCTGGAGCCTAGCTTCTAGAACCTTCCGAGTGTACGTGAACGGGCAACAAGTAGGGACCCAGACTACACCCTCCGGGAGAAGGCTGCAGACAGGTGGAACATTAATCTTGGGGAATTATGCACCAGGCAACTGGCACTATTTCGGAGGCATGCTTTTTAACTTAAATATGTACTCTAAAGAACTGACGGCTACAGAAGTAGCTGCCCTGTCTGCAACTGGATTTTGTGCAGAGATTCCTGAGCAGTTGGAGGAGTACCGGGTGATAAAGTGGGAAGATATTCTCAAACTAAGCAGATCTGGTACTGTGTCGGATATAGACACTAGATGTCCTGCATTCGTTCAACTAGGGAAAAAGCTGGAATTGGCTGTGACAGAAAAAAGTTCTCTGGAACTATCCTTAAACAAGACGAGGGCAGATCTATTGGAAGTTCAAGAACGCTTTAACTCAACCGAGGTGGAACTAAACAAGGTACAAGAACGCTTCAACTCTACCCAGGAGGAACTAGTTGGGGTACAAGAACGCTTCAACTCTACCCAGGAGGAACTAGTTGGGGTCAGGAGGCAGCTTGGAGCAACAGAGGGGGAGTTGAATGAAACGAGGAGCGACCTTCAAGAAACAAAGTTGGAACTGAGGAATCTCACGGAGTCTAAATGTGCGCTAAAGAAAGGGAATTTGACAAAGTGGGATATGTTTTATTCGCCCGAGTACTATAATAAAACCTTCACTCGCACTCTCTACCAACAACTCACCTCGACATGGGATTCAATTAGCAGTAAGACGCAATTAATATTTACATAAATTAGTCATATTTTTCATATTTTGTTGCAATTGAAATGAAATTCTTATTAAGGAAATTTATTTTGCATGCTTGATACTAATTAACCAGTAACATACATATTTGTCCATTTCGTTTGATAAAACTTTATTATTACAGTTTACGAGTACAATTATAAGTAGCACAATTAGAGCACAATTAGAGCACAATTAGTAAATAAAATTTACAAGCACACGATACGACATATGTATGTTCGATACCATAAAATTCTTGTAATTTCATTAACTCGATCAAAATATCAACATATTTTAAACGAATTGATACCAGATCGACAGTACTGTTTGTAAACGAGTTTTAACTTCTCCTCTTATTCAGATCGATTGTTTGGGATGACGATTACTGACAAGGTAATCGAGCTGATAAAAGATCTGGACGATGATCAGATCGATCACTGCGGAGAATTATCATAAAGCCTTGCTACCAAGATTATGTAAGTTACTCATCACACTTACTTATTGAATATTGTTTCAATTTTAAATGTCAAATCAAGCAGATTCAGTAGCTATCTTACATTGAAATGTGTCGTTCGACTTTTCACTTTTGTAACATAATTTCAAATCAGGTGCTACCGGAGAGAAATGCACTAAACTATGCTGACGGTCATAAGAATGACAGCTGTATACTGACGCTGATCTTTTTGGACGATGTTTACCCTTGAGAACGTTGAGAACCTACCCTAATTGAGAACGAGACGAAGCGAAAACATCCCGACCTTCCAATACTGATCACGATCTACTTCAACAACGGAGATAATTATACGGATACCTTTAAGTTATGGACATAAATTGCAAATAGACTGGAAGCACACTGGACTCACTTAAAATTATCAATCTTAATTTTAAACAGTTAAACTTGGTTGTTAATACCAAGTATAATTTGGAACATTTGATACTACCTACAGTATGAGTATCTTAAAAGTAGTATGTAGTATTCATTGATAGACGATGATTTAAAGGACGTGAGGAAATTACGTTCATTTGTACTCAGTTCACCTCCATTTTTCTGAATAAAAAAATCTTTTTTATTGCATTACTACAATTACAAAGGATGCTGTAACTTTGATCACCATAATTTGGTAATCATGGCAGAACTTTGGTTTGGCTCATGGCTGTTTTATACGTCTGTTAAGATGAAACATACCAAATCAATGAATTAGATTTAAAATGTTACCTTTAACCTTACCTCATACATTATTAAAAGCATACTTAAATTCTGTATAAGTGAATTTATTGTTTTAAAATTTGTTGTAATTGTATCGACAATCTAATATGAACTCTGAAGTTATTGTATGGTACGTGAATATATCAATTTTTACCGGTATTAACTTTCTAAAACTCAGACATGTTATACCCGGCAACCCACAGGCTTCTTTTGTTTAACCAGGAAGTTGTCTTGGGCATGGCGGACTCGGTTTTATTATCAATCAGTAAATTTGTATCAAATGTTTTGTCTCGTACCATCAAATCAGTGACAGAGTAGCATAATGGACTTTCTCTACCTTCAAAGTGTTTCATGGGAAACCATCACTGAAAAGCCGTATTATAAACGATACAGTCCAACTAATGTCAAATTTATACAGAACCCCACGCCTCGCGGCTGATGAGGCTTTACTGTGTAGCCTCCAGGAAGCTATCAGAAAATTCTTGCCAGACATGAACTTTTCGTCTGTGGGTGATTTTAATGCTAGGCTAGGGCAACGGATAAATCAGATTTTGAAAGTGGTCTTCAAACTACATGGGAGACATGGTATTGGTCGGCGTAACGAAATATTGGCGAAAGGTTGCTGTTAGGCTTCATGATCACTAATGGACTCTATGCAGCCAACACTGCATTTTCACATGCGAGCAGACACACATCATTTTTACAGGATGGGGGATTAAGACCGCTAGAGATCCAATAAGTCTGTACCTGGTTTTCTCAGATTGATTATGTTTTATGTTGAATCTAGAAGTACCCTCATGCTTGTTGAGCTAGGTCCTTACGCTGGTGGCAAACTCATCTGATCACAAAATTGTAAAAGCAACTTGTGACTCAGTAAACGTTACCAAACTTTACAGTACTGCCAAACACAAAGTCAGCGTATAAACACCAACTCATGGTTTTTGTAGCAAGATGTTCAAAGTTTCTTTTCAACAAAATGCTGCTCAGAAGATTGAAATGATACCATCTGCTCAGTCGTTACTGAAAGTTTTTAACAACCTTTTCGAAGGCGTTTAAAATTGCTGAATCTGAAACCAGTGGGTATGATAAGAAACACACCAAAGTCCAGAACATCGACACAGTCGTTCTCTATGTCAGAACAGGACACCAAATTACGTATAACATTTTAACGACAACTCAAAATGCGTGACAGAAACAAATCCTTGGTAGTGCGTAAGGAAATCAACAGACCTCAAGAATGACATAGCAAAGCGCCTAATTTACATTGAAACCGGTCTGCGACCTTCTAGCTGAGGACGATCAACTCCATGATGATACAGAAGAATGTTCGAAGGCATCCAGAGCAATTTCAAGCACAAAGGACACTCCTCCTATTCAGTATTCCTACCAGAATCAGAAGAACTTGCTCTCAATGACGAAGATAAGGCAGACATAGTCAAGAACTGTTCTGGAACATTAACAGGCCAGAACCCCACTAGAACTTTTGTTGGAGCTGCTAAGCCATTAGATAGCATATAATGCACTTGAAGTTGAGACAGCAGCCAAGAAACTAAGAACGTTTAAGGCCGTGGTCTGACAACCTCCCTACACGGAATTCCTTAAGTATGCACCTCCTTCTTTCTCAGAAGTTTGCTTCACTTATCAATGAGTCCTTTGAAAAACAAGAGCACGTTCAATCTTTCACTGAGGGATATTTCACCCCCCTACAGAAGCCCTGGAAAAACCAAAATGACAGTTAAGGTCTACGTCCCTTGTGCCCTTCCTCAAAGGGAACTAGGGGAATAATCCTTTCCATGATAACACTCCGCGGATTCAACAACAGAATAGCAGTACACTGGGCCATGGCAGAATGCCTATAAATCAGGACACAGCTGCTCTATTATTGTCTGGGTCACAAAAGGTTCTTATTTCGGTTGTCAAGGAGAAACTTGGGGTTTAGTAAACTGGGGATTGACATTGTTCATCAGCTTTCGCCACAAAACATCCGGTTCAACTTATCCTCAGGGCTACTCGACGATGCTAGGCTGCTAGAAGATGAAATATCATAGTTAGATATCTGCTCGCGAACACCAAACTCTGGAATTTAAGATCAAAAAGACGACATCGGGAGGAGTTCGAACGAAAGTCAAATAGGAGCCTTTCAAGTGACTGTAGTTCAGGTGAAGCACAAGAAACTAACCAAACTCGCAGGTCAGAGCGATTAGCTCTAAAACCTAAACAATCTTATGAAAAATATCGTTAAGATCAAACGTTAAGATTTTACACACAATTGTTTTCGAGTATTACACGAATTTTATACGGTGAATTTTTTACACAATATGTACAGTTAACTGAATATTGACAAGGAGTAAGAAATCCGAGAAGGACATTGTTTTTTTAATAATTTTGTTTCGTATAATTAAAGTATCGTGCATTTTTAAACCAGAATTGATTGATTATTTCGGGATCAAAAGCTTTGAATGTTCACGTATTTGAATGACAGAAGAGAGAGAGGAAGGATTTTATGGAACGCGCAGAACGTTTTAAATTTTATAAAGTAATTTATGTCCAGTACTTTTATGCGCGCTGTTTTTATCCTAACACGAGGTATTGAAAGATGAAGGAGGAATGTTGTGAATTGTAATATTATGCAATATAATGATTATTAACCATTTCTATCCTTAGCCTAGGATTCAAGTCCAAGTTATAACAAGTGTATCAATTCTCTGAAGAACTCACGAATTATAGATAAAATATCAAATCATAACAATATACAACTGAAACTTTTTTGACTGGGTCAAATGCTTTAATGGCCTCCAAATCAGCATGAAATAATAAAAAATTGGCCAAGGAATAATGATTTTAGAGCCCAAAATGTGGACCCCCAAGTGGTGTCAAAAAACGCCAATTAAATAGGTAATAATTATTTTAGTCTCTTGAGTCTTGACACCGTTTGGGTTATATTATACGGGTTCCTGCTAGTTAAACTAAAGGATACAAACATGCTTTAGTACTACAAATATACAATCATGCTCGACCGGAATCCCGGCTTAATCCCTGTCCAAATCAAAAATAGATTTTTGTAGATCTATTTAAAATATACAAATACAAATTTGACCTGCTAAAAATATATTTCTGCTGGACCACTAGACCTGCTATAGACCACTAGACCACTTTGCTGGACTGGAGTATGAACGAGGCTTTAGTACCACAAATATATATCCAAACATCTAGACCCGCATCAACTGCTAGAGCACTATAGTATAATCTTAAACAGACGGATTTTTAAAAAACCACAAAATTCAATGAACCCTCAAATAGATGCGGTTGTATATAAACAGCCAACCTATTCATTGCAAGGTAACACCTTAACAACAATAGAAGCTAAGTGCTTGCCACTAAATGCTTCTAAACTCACCGGACGTATTCATCTGAGTTAATTGGACTGCAGGAGTTCGAAGGGATCCTTTTCATCATCTTCTTCCTGTTCAGTGACAACTGTCTCCAGGTCATCCCTGGGGAAGGCTCTGATAAATTGTAGCGAATTTCAAACACAAGAAAGTATTTAAATTGTGGCTTCGTTGAGTCTGACATTTTAAAACAGAATCGAGGACTATTTCAATATATTCTGTTTTGAATATTTCCATTTATTTCGAAACGTAAATGTCCCATAACAATTCAATTACCTTAACACTGACCTTAACAACCAACTTTTTTAGATTCCAAAAATTGTATGTAAATTATTTTTCCAATTTATAATTCGCATAAACTTTACATAAAAAATACCGAGCAAGTTCACTAAACTTTTACATATTGATATCTGAATTTTCGAATCAAGAGGAAGCAGTAAGTTAAAGAATACCCACCAGCCCGAGTCGCTTTGTTTATGATAGAGGGAGTAAAGTTATCCATTTTCTGGGACGAGGAAAAGGTATATCTTCAAAACAAAGTGATAGGCTGCGAATAGTGAGCCCTGACTGACTAAAGGAAGAAACAATAGTACTAGAAAGTTCAAAGTTCTGGATCTTCTAACAATACCATGGAAACGGTGTATCATACTCAATATGCAACGATATATCTTAATCGTCCTTTAACGAGTTTTGATTACCAGAAAAGGTGAATAAGAGATTACTGTTTATGTAGCTAGGAGCCGATAAGAGAATAAAGAATATTACAAAATTATACAAAATTATAAACAATATCCCAACAGTAACTACTAACTATGTCAACTGTGACCTTTTCGGCTTTACCAAGGCGTCCTAAAATTAGATTATGGCTCAAATACGTTCATTCTTAAATCTTTAAATTTAAATTTAAGATTGAGGCCCTAAGTACGGTCAAGTGAAACGAAAACAACATGCAATTTGATCACATCTTGGTCAAATATTGAATAAGCTGTTTGGTCGAAGTTTGGTCCTGTTTAAGCGCTGTGACGTACGACTACGAGTCTGCGGGTAGGACAATTGTTTCAACTTATCGGTTAGAACTTTATATGAAAAGCTTTTATCTCCAACAATATGGCATTTTGAAACGGTTCAACTTGTGAGAGTCACGTGTGGAAACAAACTCACGAGAAATTCAATTTATTTACAGCACGCAGAAAACCAGGCGGGACTTATTGACTTAGCTAAGGAGAATTCGTTAATTTCCTGGTAGTTACCGTGTTTTGTACGATGTTTAGGGAAATTATTAGATTTATCATCAATATCAAGCTAATTTCACAACTACTTATAACTACGCTATATTGTAATATATCATAAGATTATCGTAGAAAGAAAGTACTAATAATGTTATGACAAGATTGTTGTCCGAAGAGACTTAATCCTCTTCGCGTCCAAGATCAACGTTAATCTTGCATCAAATATAAATCACGAAAGATAAATTACTTCCCCAACAGGCAACATCATATGACCTATAGGCTATAATATGACACGCTGGTGTATTTAGGGTGAGGTATTTATATTAAAAGACTAAACAGGACTAAACAGGACTAACCGTTAGAAGGGTAGTGTCGCTGACTGCTGGTAACCACTAGTAACCACTAGTAACCACTAGTAACCACTAGTAACCACTAGTAACCACTAGTAACCACTAGTAACCACTAGTAACCACTAGTAACCACTAGTAACCACTAGTAACCACTAGTAACCACTAGTAACCACTAGACTAAACAGGACTAACCGTTAGAAGGGTAGTGTCGCTGACTGCTGGTAACCACTAGTAACCACTAGTAACCACTAGTAACCACTAGTAACCACTAGTAACCACTAGTATAAGTAACCACTAGTAACCACTAGTAACCACTAGTAACCACTAGTAACCACTAGTATAAGTAACCACTAGTAACCACTAGTAACCACTAGTAACCAATAGTAACCACTAGTAACCACTAGTAACCACTAGTAACCACTAGTAACCACTAGACTAAACAGGACTAACCGTTAGAAGGGTAGTGTCGCTGACTGCTGGTAACCACTAGTAACCACTAGTAACCACTAGTAACCACTAGTAACCACTAGTAACCACTAGTATAAGTAACCACTAGTAACCACTAGTAACCACTAGTAACCACTAGTAACCACTAGTATAAGTAACCACTAGTAACCACTAGTAACCACTAGTAACCACTAGTAACCACTAGTAACCACTAGTAACCACTAGTAACCACTAGTAACCACTAGTATAAGTAACCACTAGTAACCACTAGTAACCACTAGTAACCACTAGTAACCACTAGTAACCACTAGTAACCACTAGTAACCACTAGTAACCACTAGTAACCACTAGTAACCACTAGTAACCACTAGTAACCACTAGTAACCACTAGACTAAACAGGACTAACCGTTAGAAGGGTAGTGTCGCTGACTGCTGGTAACCACTAGTAACCACTAGTAACCACTAGTAACCACTAGTAACCACTAGTAACCACTAGTATAAGTAACCACTAGTAACCACTAGTAACCACTAGACTAAACAGGACTAACCGTTAGAAGGGTAGTGTCGCTGACTGCTGGTGGAGGAGGAGGAGTTTAGTCTGTTGAGAGTGCTGGTGGTCGTGGTGCAGGATATGGGACGTTGTCGCTTCCTTCCTACCTCTCTGAAGAAATAAATAAAGTCACATTTTATATAGCAGTTTATCGTTGTCGCTTCCTTCCTACCTCTCTGAAGAAATAAATAAAGTCACATTTTATATAGCAGTTTATCGATTAATAATTGTGTCAGCTATTATATAAGTAGCAAATCAGAACATGATATTGTTAGCAGTACAGGGAATTCAGATATATAAATTATAAAGAGGTTAAGTTCCAGGTGTTGGGTTTTTTTGCGACCTTCTGCAGTACACAAGAAAATGCTGGTGGTAATTTTGGGAAATTGGTAGATCACCGACCGGCTATAAGCCGGTTATAAGCTGGCTATAAACCGGCTTATAGCCGGCTACAATTTTTATAGCCGGCTATAAGCCGGCTTATAGCCGGTTAGTAGCCGCTTACATTTGTTGTTGAGCGACGGCTATTAGCCGGTTATAAGCCGGCTATTAGCCGTTTAGGTATCGGCTATAAGAAATTCAGTGAAAACGGCTATTAGCCGGTTATAAGCCGGCTATTAGCCGTTTAGGTATCGAAAGTGGTTATAAGCCGGCTATAAGCCGGTTATAAGATATTAACTCAACTTCATCGTACTGAACGATAGTCAGGAGCCGGCTATAAGAAATTCAGCGAAAACGGCTATTAGCCGGTTATAAGCCGGCTATTAGCCGTTTAGGTATCGAAAGTGGTTATAAGCCGGCTATAAGCCGGTTATAAGATATTAACTTAACTTCATCGTACTGAACTGAGTTAATATCTTATAACCGGCTTATAGCCGGCTTATAGCCGGCTTATAACCACTTTCGATACCTAAACGGCTAATAACCGGCTTATAACCGGCTAATAGCCGTTTTCACTGAATTTCTTATAGCCGGCTCCTGACTATCGTTCAGTACGATGTAGTTGAGTTAATATCTTATAACCGGCTTATAGCCGGCTTATAACCACTTTTAATACCAAAACGGCTAATAGCAGGCTTATAACCGGCTAATAGCCGTCGCTCAACAACAAATGTAAGCGGCTACTAACCGGCTATAAGCCGGCTTATAGCCGGCTATAAAAATTGTAGCCGGCTATAAGCCGGCTTATAGCCGGTTAGTAGCCGGCTTATAGCCAGTCGGTGATCTACCAACTGGCCGTAATTTTAGATTTGGAAAATGGGATTTTAAACTTACTGGGCAATGAAGTAAAACTTTCTTTCGGGCTTCATTTTTTCATTCTGTAGGTGAACCTGAAACGTTAATCATTAATGTGCACTTAATCTAAATCTTCACCAATATTTTGCAAAATAAAATTACAAATTATTGATAGGTTGTAAATCTATCAAATAACATAATTTCAACATAATTTACTCTTACCATATATAGTTTGTCTCTAAGTTTTCTGCACATGAGATCTGATTTGGTTTCAGCTGGCTGTTTCCTTGTCGGCGAACCTGCTGTGAGGAGTAGCTTTATTTTAAGTTTATTTTAGAGCAAAATGAGAACAACCAAGTTTTTTTTACTCAAATTCTGCTATGTCAATGTGCACAGGTCTTAAGTCTTTGTATAAGTAATTACTAAAAAACTCCCAGTGATAGGGAAAAATTTCGTACACCGATTAATAATCCCAAATTGGCCCTGTAAAGATAGATGATTACCTTTACTTTTCAAGTTGCAGCCATTTTTAAATTGGTCGATTATCAAGTTGACTTGAACTTCTCGGTTGTTCTGGCCGTCTATGCTCAGTTGTCTGAAAAAAGTAGTAGTTATTAAACTAACAATAAAACGTTTATTGGAAAATCTTACCAAAAACGTTTATAAAATTCGATCAGTTCACGCAGCAATCTACGTCGTATTATGGTACAATCAGTTCTGATCTCATACTAGCCTACTTCCAATATATTACCCCGATCACTTTGATTCTGACGTTAACTCTGTCGAGACAATGTAATTAATCGAAAAGAGAAACTTCGTCGAGAAATCTTACGTCATCGGGAGAATATTTTGAAGGTAGCCTCAAATCCGCAGAAACAATGGTCAAGACTAGTTTTCAACGCGAAAAAATTCAAGGAAGGGATTTATTGATCCGACCGACTAAACTATTTAAATGCATTTAGTTAATTTAAAAACTTTGAATTGATTACATCAGAACCGGATATCAATAAACTGAATGTCATCATCAACATGCTGTCGCCGACTGTTCAAAGTCGCTATTAGATATTTAGAATCACAAATGCCACATGATTTTCTGAGTCATCCACACTGCAGAACAATGATTCATAAACCGCGAAATTTAATTAACTTTTCTCAGTATTGTCTGCCATGACAGGCGAGCCCCGGCGGAGCCTCCGGAATTTTTGAGAAAATCGAAGCATTTTGCCACATTATCCGGCATCCTGATCACAGGAATAATCTCAGAGACATGTGTAAGCTTTATAGGAAATATTGTCAGGGCAGGCAATCGGGAGGTTTCGCCTGCCCTGCCTCATTGCTGGCTAGGTGACTGATTTCAATATCGACAATCTGTTCATGATATCTCAGAAGATACAAGCAATAACGGCAATACTTCAACTACATGACACATTGAGCAGCACTAACTTAGTCACTGAGGTGCAAATTATAGGATAATCGTATCACATGCACATTCAAATGACAAATTACATATTCAAATTACATATTCAAATTACCTCCAGAGTGGGTTTGTCTGCGGGCGGAGCCTTGAAGTTTTCACGCATTCTTCTGCTACCATTTCTTGTGAACTAAGATGCTAAAACACTTTGAGTACATCAGAAAATGATGAATAGAATTATCTTCAATTGATCGCCAGTTAGTTAGGGCAAGAGTTGATTTTTCTGTGAACAAATTCGTAACAAAGGTTTGTCTACTGGAATGTGTTGTCCATAGTCCCAGGAACCACCAAAAAAAACCGTCCAGCTGAAACTTTTGGGCAAAAATTTTTATAGTCATTTTTCTCCAGGAACCCATACGCCCCACCCCTAATATTGGTTATTCGGCTCCCGAAGGTCTTGAGATCTCCATAGGGGGTGCAAAATGACCGCAATGGCCACATTATGGCAGGCGAATGATAGTTTCAGAACGATTGGGGCTTTATTTTTTCGAAATAAATGGAATTTTTCGAAATTTTTCTCAATTTTATTAAAATTTCGAAAAAAATACACCAAATTATTTTTAACGCTTATTTCAAATCTTACTCGGGAAATAACTTCAATTAACAAATATCAAGGTTAACTAACAAACAACAGATTATTGACCAACCCCCAGACAGCTATTCGACGGTACATGCTACTCTGGTTGAATGTCTTAAGTTATCCTACAGTGAGCCGATGATAATCACATTCGATTTGCCATTGTGGATTAAGGCCACCCGAATAGTACTGGAAACTGGGATGCCTATTGTGATCAGGGTTGGGGGCTTCCACACTCTCACGAGTTTTCTTGGCTGCATAGGCTATATAATGGCAGACTCTGGTTTAGAGGAGCTCATCAAACTCGTGTATCCTGGAGACGTCACGCATATATCGGATGGAGGATCTTACTATAAAGCGTTGAGAGCCCACTTTCTGATCGACGCCGCTCTTTGTTGTTTCATTATAGAGGAAGAAGTTTACGACGAGGAACTAGTAGACTTGGAAGGTTACATCAACAAATGTGTGAACGAAAATATAGGTGTTAACTTTAAGACTAAATCTATTCAGGATCTATCAGAGAAAATAACTCTGCTTCTAAAGGGGGGGGGGGGGATCATGTTTTTTGTCCGTTTTTGTCTGTTTGGCAGCCATATTTTCAAAACGGACAAAAAATAAAGCGGACAAAAACGGACAAAAACGGACAAAAAATAACAAAAATTGAAATAACATTTAGATGCTTCCTCCTCTTCCTCCTCCTCCTCCTCCTCCTCCTCCTCCTCCTCCTCCTCCTCTTCCACCTCCTCAGTCATCCTCCTCCTGAGTCCTCCTCCTGGGTCCTCCTCCTGAGTCCTCCTCCTCCTCCTCTTCATCCTCCTCCTCTTCATCCTCCTCCTCTTCATCCTCCTCCTCTTCCTCCTCAGTCCTCAGTCCTTCTCCTCAGTCCTCCTCCTCATCCTTCTCCTCAGTCCTCTTCAGTCCTCCTCCTCAGTCCTCCCCCCAGTCCCCCTCCTCCTCCTTCTATTCAGTCCTCCTCCTCATCCTCCTCAGTTCTCCTCAGTCCTCCTCCTTCTCAGTCCTCCTGAGTCCTCCTCCTGAGTCCTCCTCCTCCTCCTCCCCCTCCCTCTCAGTCATCCTCCTCAGCCATCCTCCTCAGTCCTCCTCCTCTGCAGTCCTCATCATCCTCCTCAGTCCTCCCCCTCCTGGGTCCTCCTCCTCCTCTTCATCCTCCTCCTCTTCCTCCTCAGTCCTCAGTCCTCCTCCTCATCCTTCTCGTCAGTCCTCCTCCTCCTCAGTCCTCCCCCAGTCCCCCTCCTCCTCCTATTCAGTCCTCCTCCTCCTCCTCCTCAGTTCTCTTGTAGGTTTACAACCTACCAGGACGCGCGCCGAGTTGGACAGATATTTTACGAGTATCACCCGTTAACAGTTCTCCTCCTTCTCATTCCTCCTTCTGAGTCCTCCTCATTCCTCCTTCTGAGTCCTCCTCCTCCTTTTTCTCCTGAGTCCTCCTCCTGGGTCCTCTTTCTCCTCCTCCTCCTCAGTCCTCCTCCTCCTCCCTCTCAGTCATCCTCCTCAGTCATCCTCCTCAGCCATCCTCCTCAGCCATCCTCCTCAGCCATCCTCCTCAGCGATCCTCCTCAGTACTCCTCAGTCCTCCTCCTCAGTCATCCTCCTCCTCCTCCTGAGTCCTCCTCCTGGGTCCTCCTCCTGGGACCTCCTCCTCTTAGGTCCACCTCCTCTTCATCCTCCTCCTCTTCCTCCTCAGTCCTCATTCCTCCTCCTCAGCTCAGTCCTCCTTCTCAGTCCTCCTCCTCATCCTTTTCCTCAGTCCTCCTCCTCCTCAGTCCTGCCCAGTCCCCCTCCTCCTCCTATTCACTCCTCCTCCTCCTCCTCCTCAGTCCTCCTCCTCCTCAGTCCTCCTCCTTCTCAGTCCTCCTCCTCCTCCTCAGTCCTCCTCCTCCTCAGTCATCCTCCTCAGTCCTCCTCCTCCTCCTCCTGGGTCCTCCTCCTGGGTCCTCCTCCTCCTGGGTCTTCCTGATCCTCCTCATTCCTCCTTCTCCTCCCCTCCTCAGTCCTTCTTTCACTCCTCCTCGTCCTCAACAGTCCTCCTTCTCCCCAGTCCTCCTCCTTCTCCTCCTGGGGCCTTTTCCTGGGTCCTCCTCCTGGGTCCTCATCCTCCTGGGTCCTCCTCCTCCTGCTTCTCCTCCTCAGTCCTTCTCCTCCTCAGTCCTTCTCCTCCTCAGTCCTTCTCCTCTTCCTCCTCCTCCTCAGTCTTCCTCATATTCCTCAGTCCTCCCCCAGTCACCCTCCTCCTCAGTCCTCCCCCAGTCACCCTCCTCCTCATTCTCATCCTCCTCATCAGTCCTCCTTCGCCTTCTCAGTCCTCCTCTTTAGTCCTCCTCCTCCTCCTTTTCCTGGTTCCTCCTCCTCAGTCCGCATTCTCCTCCTCAGTCCTTCTCAGTCCTTCTCCCAGTCACCCTCTTCCTCATCCTCCTCATCAGTCTTCCTTCTCCTTAGTCCTCCTCCTCAGTCCTCCTCCTCCTCCTGGGTTCTCCTCCTGGATCCCTCTTCTCCTCCTCAGTCCTTCTCCTCCTCCTCAGTTATCCTCCTCATATGAACCTTATATGTTGTAACTGTTCTGTCGATGTGGAACAGGCCTGTTTGACTTTCAGATGTTCATGTAGGAAATATGGCTTCAATTGTTTGCCAGCTTGTGGACGATGCCATGGTATGAACTGCACAAACATTAGACATGATGAACCTGAAGAACAAGCGAATTTTGATTAATATTAACTGTGTATTAATAATTGTCATGGTACTTACTGAGAATACACATTTTAGATTAACCGTATTTGTTATTTGTAGATAAGTTTTTAAATAGATTTGAAATAAGCGTTAAAAATAATTTGGTGTTTTTTTTTTTCGAAATTTCAATAAAATTGAGAAAAAATTCGAAAAATTCCATTTATTTCGAAAAATAAAGCTCCAATCGTTCTGAAACTATCATTCGCCTGCCATAATGTGGCCATTGCGGTCATTTTGCACCCCCTATGGAGATCTCAAGACCTTCGGGAGCCGAATAACCAATATTAGGGGTGGGGCGTATGGGTTCCTGGAGAAAAATGACTATAAAAATTTTTGCCCAAAAGTTTCAGCTGGACGGTTTTTTTTGGTGGTTCCTGGGACTATGGACAACACATTCCTGTAGACAAACCTTTGTTACGAATTTGTTCACAGATTGACCCATAAACAGCAATTCTTGCCCTAACTAAGTAGGAAAACGTAAACATCAATATCATGAATTTTAGAATGTGAGTCATCATCACGTGATCACGCCCCAGAGTGTGGTCACGTGATCACGCCCCAGAGTGTGGTCACGTGATCACGCCCCAGAGTGTGGTCGCAGCTTGTCGAAAACGTTCGATCGAATGCAAATTGCGACGAAGTCTATCGCCTGTAGTAACAACTACAGTCTACCTGGAAAACTATTCTTAACAACTTTACCCAGTAACGGCTCAACACAAGAAAACTACTTTACTACTTGTTATAAAATTAAAATCGCAATCTGAATTGGTTTAAGACCTCCATAATTATCCCCAATCCATTTTACAAGTTTTGACTAATCAATAACTTTCGACCATTCTTTTTCTATTAATGGGCACGCAGGTCTTTCAACGGTTTTAAAAAAACTGTTTACTACCCACGAATACGAAGGAAAATTCACAAACAAAAAGCTTGTAAAGCTTAAAATTACTGAATGCTATGTGTCTTTCTAAAAACTAAACAATTCTGTAAAGTCTACATAAGGAATAAACCAAAAGCGCTGTCACCAAGCTTCAAAAGGTCGACAAACAAGTTCATTAATTTAAAACAAAAAAGTACATTTTCACATTAATTTAAAACTTGAGGATTAATAGAAGAGTGATATTAAACGTTGAATAAACCCCCCCCCCCCTTAATCAGTTTTTTAGGACGACTGTCAGGTCACTGAGCATTGGCCACTTCAAATGTGCTTACTATAATGCCAACAATACTAGTCAATTATCTTGCCTTGTCGAGGAACGAAACAAATTAACGGAACAGAGTTACAACAAAAAAGCCGAGTGTAATATTTGTGAATGAACACCGCACGTGCGCGCGGCGTAAGATGGCTACTAAAAGTACTAACGCGTGAGCAGAGAAAAGAGCGAAGCAGGCCCTCAGGGGCATATTTATAGCTATCTAAAATTGTACGTCCGAAAAAATTCTTTTGGTTCAATCATGGCAATTTCTTTCTTACCTTTAATAATGTAAGTACGCAACCGCGGTTCCAATATCACTGGATTGTTAGCTTTGCCTAATCACATAAACATCGTAAACAATCAAAAATGACTAATCACATCTTATTAATAGACTAAATATCAAATTGCGATAGAAAAGATAAACAATAGAAGCTCCCTCGTACTATCTTAGAAAGTGTCTATGAATTTCATAGCACAGTGGAGATAATATGAACTTGACGTAACTTTGCGATCTAGTCGTAAGCAGTAAATGATCAATGTAAGGATATCAGTCCCTGTATAACACAAGTGAACTTCAGAGTGAAGCGATTTATTCAAAGTGGTAGCGGACACTAGCTGCTATAAACCTGCCGACAACTCAGCTGGTATCAAACTTAAAGCAACTGCTATTAAGTATTAACATTTGTTAGCTACATAATAAATCACCGACCCTGAAACCACAAAAGATTCTTCAACAGACCTCAAAACCTGACACGATGTTTTAGAAAACCACACCGACAACAGTTTAAAAGAAGATTTGTAGTTCAAATGAGACCACTGCAGATGAACAAGTGTTTGCATTCAAAACAATAGGAAGTACTATGTAAAAAACAACTGCTGGAGCTGGACAATAGTTGATTTAGAGAAAATAGTCTCTTTGCTGTTTACATTCTTAAAGTACACAATGGCGCTGAGCTTGACTAAACAGAGCACTTAGTTGACCTGCTCGACAACCATATTCCGTAGTACGATGAGATATCGTTTTCATCAACCACAATACTCTTTTTTGTGGACAACATTTAACATAGCTGATTCACTGTGACAATGTTTATAGAAAAAGTTGCACATTTACGTAAATCGTTGTATACCTCGAAACAAATCTCGTTTGAGAGAGATTACAAGAAAACATTGAACAGCTTTTTATAGATGTAGTTGTAGTTGACAGAATCAGCATTCAGTTATCTGCGGGGACCTCAGGCTTTTTCTGCTTAAAAACAATGAAGCTGCGGCTGAAAGACAGGCTGAATTCAGTGAGCTGTCCAGTAAGCAATGTTTATAGTTCTATTAAAATTTAAAAGTTTGTTTTCAATTTCGAAAGGAAATTAAAATCTGTTGCAGTGCACAGGTGCTACACTGATATGAATTTAATGTTTTAGAGCTATGTTTGAAAATTGGGTGAAGGGGTCTATGAAATTGTTGACAGAAAATTTGGCTGTCGAAATGACATAATAATAAGATGTTTTAATAAATAATGAGAACGGAACACTTAATATAGCCTTATAGTCCCACACCAAGCATACATTCTTGGAGCCCTCCAATTCCTATTTTATAGTACAGCTGATAATGAGATATATTAATAGGGTACGAAATAAGAGTCCACCATGACTCACTGAAAACACATACTCCATGTATTTTCGACGTATTTGGCAACATACTTTGCTGTACACGAAAGTTGAGAATGTTCTCTTTACCATTTGATAGAAACCACAATTGATAAAACTAATCTTTCAAATAAAATATAACAAGCTAATACATGGAAATTGCCTTTAAATCTATTATAGATTGTGTCCAATTTTAAAATAATAGCAAGGCAAGCAACAACGTTCTGATGTTTCCACATTCCTCCATTTTGTCACATGGTCACTTTTGAACAAAGTAATGGATGAGCTAACGTCAATGAAACCAATACCACCGTCAATGAAACCAACACAACATCTATTTTTTAGTTTTAAATTGAAAATTCGACAGATCTTATGTCTACTTTTGAATGTAAGATGACTAATTGATAATTGACGTCATTTAACGTGGTATGGTAATTTTTGTTAGGTTAATATTCCTATCGATAGCAATGAATTCCGGCGCTATAACAACGCAATTTAAAATCTTTTTATAACATTAATAAATTCTCCCCCTATCAAGCAACATGGTAATTTAACTCATGCACTTATAATTATGGTAATGTTCATATGCAAAAGTAGTTATATTTCCATCATGATGAATATTCCGATGGATATGAACCCGTTGTTTAGCTAAAAAGCGTAATCGTGAAATATAATAACATCTATAAACAAAAGAGCACCTAAAGAAGGCTCAGCAAAGTGCTGGCCTATTTAACGCTTACGAAAGACTCATTTCGTTTCAATATGTCTCAAGTAATAAACTCCTCCATCCTAACTCTAACTCTCTTCTAAGTTCACTAAGTTGTAAAATCATCTTCTTTTTTTCAAATAAATTTGTCTCTTCAAATAGGTACTTTTTCACAATAATAATCATACAAATTGTCCCTGTGTCTACCACTCGTCCGTTTATTGGTTGACATCCAGTGTAGCAAATATCAGAGACTGGTAGGCAGGCGTGTTCCCGTTGTCCACTGGCGTAGGAACATGGACCTAGCGATGGTCCACCGAGCCTTTTCCCCACCTCTCGGTAGGTGCCTGGTCTGGTATGAGCGGTAGAGGCCTTGTTAGATATTGAGCTAGCCATGATGTGTAGAAGCGCTTGAGTGCTTCCTCTGAAACAACATCTAACTGACTCTAAACATGCTGAGGTACGGCCCATCAGCACAGTTTGTACAGGAGCACTGGATACTACTATGAGTCGTAGAGTTTGATCTTACTCTTCTCAGTTATCTGACTCCTCTCTGATCCTGCACCACAGCTTGTCAAAGCCAAAGGCAGAGTTAGCTTTAATTATTCTATAAGTAACATCCGTGCTCTGATACCAAGCTTATTACCAAGAAGCGTCTCGTTTTCTCCCACTCCTCTTTTCGCCCTCTTAGTTCATTACCCCACTCGTCACAGTCACCAACTTCTTCTAATAACACTCTGGTAAACTTTTGTCATGTGTCCTTGACAAAGAGACTCCATTCCACTGATAATATTCTTGGAGATCTGAAAGATATCCTGTAAACTCCTCCATATCTTCACCAATCACCTCTACATCGTCTGAATAGCCGGACTCAAGAGGCATGTGGTATCGGCTATCGGAGGTTGGGTCTTTGAGGGAGGACTGCTCTTATGTGCACTAAAGCTCCAGCTATATTGAGTTTAAAACAATTTACCACCTGTGCGTCTCCGTTGGGAGGCTCTATGTTAAAGAGAACATCTGGAGTCAGTAAACACACTCTGCCTACTAGTAGTGGTGTTAGCCAAGAGGTATTGTACAAGCTCGTCGTCTCTGGAGCATCCTGCAGCTTCTAGTAGTGTGATTTTGTACCCTAGCGATGTTATTGAAAGGCAGCTGACAAGTCGATACTCACTTTGTTCCATTCAAACTCCTTCTATCATTACTACAGATAGGACATGCTCTGTGCCCCAAACTGGTCGGCAAGCTCCTCACGTATCTGGATGCGTTTTATTACTGAAATTTCCGGTCGGGTAAATTTAGTCTTCAAAACCTGAAAAAGGAAAAATGAGATGGGAAAATTTGTTTTCATTTTGTCGTGTGATTTTGGACTTCCAATACCACAATTTGGTCTAATACGCATCATCACTCGACACTATGTGTTTTTTAAAGGAAACCATGATCGCCGACAAAAATATAAATAAATTTTAGTACCATTCATCAAGTTTTCTCAATTGACTGAGTCTGAGCTCTGCAAGGGGAGGCTAAATACGATCTCCTGGTGCACCCATGCTGTCAATTGTATTGAAAGCCTTTTGGATCATTTAGTGGAAACAATAAAACATTACAACTTGAAGATTAAAAGAAAACAAAGGAATAATAAATCGTTCCGGCGTGTTAAAAGAGAAATACAATTCGTCATTTCATCACTTTCAGTTTCTCACTGCAATTTTCTACTCGGTACAACCCTTGCAACCGGATAGGCTCCTGTCACGTTTTCATTATTTTCAGTTTGGTTACAATCTTTCTATAACTCAGGAGAATGTTCATCTAAAAAATAATAACGACCCTCTTTGAAGATAACTGATCGCGATGAATAATATTTCTGTTCAAATAGCACTTATAAAGCAGTTACTTACATCCACTTCAGCTGTTGGTAAATTCGAACCCATCCACAAGTCTCCCTACCTCGGCAGGGAACCAATGTTTCTGACTACCGTAAAGTTCTGGAGGATGGCCATCCCTCATTCATCTCTCTGGACAAACACTCTGAGTGTGCAATTGTACATTTAAAGAATTGGTGAAATGATTACCATACTGACTTAGAGTCGTTAGCTAGTAATCCTAGATAAAAGATGTCTTTTAGAAGTGTTACCGGGACTCAGAGGAGACCATGAAGATAAGACCGGAGACGGACTGTTTTTCCAGAGTGCGGATACAGACAGTGCGTGGAGGTGATCCATCACAGGATATGAGGGGTCACAACATGAAAGTTCCCTTGCATACCCACTGGATTGGAGCTCAGGCATGTGACCAAACCTGGAGTTTGAAGGTCTGTTTTACGACCGACGGACAGCCAATTACTTGGGTGCAAGAAGAACGAAAGTATCAGCATAGAACACCGATATTGTGCATTGCACTGCTCTCCTGGGTTGAGTTGTGTTAACGTCTAAAGCATTCCTCCAAATTGTAAAAGTGCGGAGGAAAAAGAGTGAGGCAAATCTGTTGCTCTGTCCCCGCACTGATACTATAGAAAAGGGACGGAATGTGGTCCCTGATGCAGTATCATCCCCGATATAACACGTCATCACTCTAGGATCTCATGTTTCAGCTCCAACAATACACCAGAACCCTAGACTTGGATTCCGAAACAATAACTCTAAATGAACAGAAGTTCTTAGTATAGTTACATGTAAGGATGTAAAAGCTGAAAATTGGGAGAGCCCTGCTGGATGTGTCAACCCAGTATTCCTACCTGGATGAGATCATCACGGTGGAATGTGATGAGGGATTTGGAGTGAGGGGTGAACAACGAAACTTATGACAGCAGTTATATCACCAACTCTCCAGCACATGGATCTGAATCTGTGCTCTCCTCTACCCTAAAAAAGGGAACATATATGCTCTAACCTGGAGGACAAGAGTAGGAGTATGACATTGACAGGATCGTGGAACATTCTTGTTGGTTTTTGTAGGCGGGCTTATCATATTTTAGATCATTGATTGTGTTATGAGTTTTTGGACATGTGAGATGTCTACTTTTAAGTATATAATCTAGAGTCGGACACGCTTTTACATTTAAACTTAACACACATATTATTTGGAATGCAGTTTTTATAACTTTTTCAAATTATCCGTGCTTTCTTTTTATTTAAATGTACCTACATCAAACAAATGTAAATTATAATAATTTGTGAATGAACCATCTGCAAATGCAAAATGAACCGGAATGAAATTGGTCCGCTCGCTTTTTTCCATTCATTTACAATTGTGATCGATTAAGAAGAACTACCCGAAGGCAGCTGTACTCAATAACGATTCAATACACATCAGATAATTTAATACTAACTATACGGCCCCTTTCCGAATTACTAGTGTATCGACCCCGTAAGCAACCCAAAATGATTTTTACAGTCAATTTGATTTCAAGAAAATTAATCGACTATTATACAATTAATTCGTAAGCTGTTATAATGGGAAAAGCGAGCGACCGATTTCCTTTCTCGGTAACATTTTGCATTTGCAGACGGTCATTCAATTAATATCATTTTGATTTTATTTGATAAAGAGAGAACACTGGCATCGTTACACTCTACCCAAATATTGTTTTGGACAAATGAACAATAAATTAAAACAACAATCACGTAAACACCAAGCCAAATTCCTCCGTATTCAAATTAAATCTAATGGTACACGGATGAGGAGTCCAACACCCGATACAATCTTACCTCTCATTTCACTACTCTGTAACCCTCTTATATGGCACCAGCCATTTCTCACAAGACTATTAGTATAACTCCTTTGAATTGTAGGGTTGTTAAGGTATTACACGATAGGATTAAACCAACAAGTGGGTGTAAAGAAGGAAACGGCACCACGTAGCCACCCAATCCTTTAACAGGAATATAAAACGCTAACAGACACCCCAGGGTGTAAGGAATAAACGCAATAAGGAAACTGAAAAGTCACCCCAAACAACACAATGTTTTCCGTTTATTAACAGAAGTTTGGGTCTTTCTTAAAGGCTATAGAACAAGTGCGTGTAATGTTATAATTAGTGATTAGTAACCAGATGATATGTATGATGATAAACCTGAATTACCACAACCAGTAACACATCGTTTGTCCGCCGACACACAGACCCTAAAACGTTTGAAGTGGTATGTACATTGTAAGTTGTTGAAGATGAGACCACAAATGGGTTAGATGGTAGCTATAGTTATAACTGTTACTAGCCACAATCCTTCACTTTGTTGACAAATAGGTTCCGAGAACTCAGGGGGTAGCTTACCCTGTATATTAGTTAATGTTCACCCGACTATAAGAAGAATGTGTAGCAATAAAATGAAATCTGCTTGAAAACCTGATCACGATACAGCAAAGTCCCCGAATATCCACTGGTTACCACGCGAAGTTAACAGAAGTAACGGGCATCCACCATCACCACATGGTATTAAATCCTGATTCCCAACTTGTTGATACACCACAGTGACATCTCCTCAATCCTGATAGCGCTGTACTTTGTGTGTTTACCTAAAGCACAAAACCATTACCAGAAAACCCAGCTATTTCCACAAATATAAGCCAGGTGTTGATGATGATCTGGTCTGCTAGGCTTTTCGGGAGCTGTCGGGGATGTTGAGCGTGTGGTTCAGGATCAGTTGCATCTTTTGCTGGGAGAAGCTATTTAAGCTGTCAGAAAAATTATAATGCAAGAACATTGAACAATTAAATGATGTGAAAAGCGATAATTGTGTGTTTGGGTGGTCTATCTCAGTTCAGTAATAACCTAAGGTAGTTGAAAATGATATTAGGGAAGTCTGAAATAAAGAACTGCTTCCAATGCAAAACAGCTACATGGCCATTAAATCTTATTTCGACTGTACAATTGCAATTTAAAACTTTTCAAAATCTAAAACAACATGACAATTGTTAGTGAAATTTACTCGATACGGTGAAATTAAGAACTGGTACAAGTGACTTAGAACAGTAATTGAGACTGGTAAAATTTGGATATTCCATTAAAAAGGTAACTATAGCCCAACATTAGTCCTTATGTTGTCAACAGAACACATAATGTCGGTAATTTCTGATGGTAATAGTTCCTATCATAACCCAAAAACTTATGCAAAACAGATGCAAAGTTTGAAAATCCACTAACACATTTGGCATCACATTCAAGTAATTCACAGTTACACGCTCTTCATCTCCTTCAAAAGAAAAATCAATTAGTTCGCTTCAGCAACAAGGCGTACAAGTTATTAAGACGTATTTAGATGTCAATTGTCAATGTTTAAGTAATTAAAATGACCGTATAAGTTTCTGATATAAGAATGGTTAACAAGTAATATGCACAATGACATAATACGCCAGTCTACAATACGCCATCAACACTTTTCAAGCCTATTCTTTAATTTACATTTGATAATGATTTTGCTTTTGTGGCAAAAAATGTAAATTTTTGAAATTGTGATGCATACCTACTATTAGTTTTGATGAATGCATTACCATGCTAAGACCACAGAATTATGAGTAAAGGAGGCTAGAATCTACGTAGAAAATGGACAACTAGGCTTGGTGAACTATGGAGTTTAACGGCTAGAAATCTACGTAAAAATGGACAACTAGACTTGTTGAACTTATGAGTTAACGCTAGAATCTACGTAAAAAGGACAACTAGACACTGGTGACTACAAAACAGTATTTAAATCTCTTTAAAGTTCTCTTACCAACTGAGTCTTCTAGAAAATATAATCTTTATCTCCAACTTTGGTACCGTCTGGCGTTTCATTCCTGCCCAAAGAAATATCGTTTGTTCGTAATTTAATGAGAAAAGACTATAGCTAAAGACCAGCTTGTAAAGCCGCACACGAACAACGTACGTACAGCTCAGATCAACATTTAACACATAACTAAACATGATTGTTAGAAACTGCGAAGTAAAGAACAAAGTATATCATACGTATCCTTTTGATAGATGCGATAAAGTCTCTTTATTAATACCAAGTAGCTTATTGTATGACTTTACCTTTATTGTAATGAATTCATCTTTACTGATTTGTTGAAACCAAAGAATTTATTCCCAAAACTCCATAGGGAATTAAACAAACAAAATGATTACGTTATAGCAATATAAAATTATATCTTCCTTTTAAAGCCATGTATAGTACATGCCGACATTTTAGACACATCAAACTTTAATATTTTATTGTATTGCTAATATTTCTACTACACGTTTTTTTAGATGACCAAAATTAAAATAGACATCACAACTATAACAGTAGTTACAAGATATACGCATTAAATAATTGAAAATTTTACAGTTAAATGTTTAATACAAAAAAAGAACAATTATTACAAAATGTACTTTTTTTCAAACAATGTTCATAAAAGAAACGATATAAACATAAAATAAAAAGAATGTGCCAGTATAATATTGGACTAAAATTGGTTAATGGCAACCCAAACTTACGATCTAATGGTGAGTAACGTTATTAGCATATATATAATGAATACTAAGCTTACATATCGAAATAATATGATATACACAGATGGGTCAACTTCTCAAGAGTCAACCTCTCTTTGTCTCTAAACGTAGACTACTATTATCTATCAGTTGTTGTGAACGAAGTCCCCGTTAGCTAGAATCTAGAAGATGTTCGTTGGTTGATCAGCTTGTGAAGGCTTGGTCTGGAAGAAATTAAGTTATTACTTGAATAAATAAGTTTCTAATTGTTAAGGTAATTACTTTTAAATAAAGATTAATTCTGAATCAATGCAGTTTCAAGGCGGGGGTTTGTCAAGTAATTAATGTTCATAATTGCAATAATTTACAAAAATTGAAAATTATTTCTAGTACCAATGTGTTGACATTTAACAACTACCTTATTATTTTTCGAAGAAAAGTTTATGTTTATTAAGTAATTTAAATAATTACCAAGAGATATGTGTAAATATATGTGTTACTTTAATATAGTTGAAAATTGAAATGCAGTATTTTCACGACTTAAATTTACAAATATTGTGACTTTACAAATTTATGTAAGCGACTAGCAGACTTTTTTGAAATTCTTTTGTACATAAACACATTTTTTTGGCAAACAAACTTATTGCGTTTCAATCGAATAAATTGTCGGCAAAATTCAGCTTTGATGTTCTCATGACAACAATAATTACAAATAGAGTGTAACCAAAGTTTTACCGCAGTAATTAATCCTGAACTCATGTGTCTGCGAATGACTTACCTCCCCTAGTTGCAATATGTACGATTGAGAAATTCCCAACAATGAGATCACTACCCCGTACTCAAGACTTAATAAACGTAGCTAAGGTTTCAACACTTACGCTACGTTTTCAACAGGAATACTCAGCATACCGTATATATATAGTTGGAGGGTTTCAGACTGAAAACTAATGTTAATAACAAGCTGTCAGCTCGTCTGGACTCTGATCGCACGGAAGTTTTCTCAGTTCCAGAATTTCCTTTTACTCGAACGTTAGGCTTTTTATAAAGCTTCCAACTCAATGTTCACGTACATTCTACTCAATATTCACCTACAATCTCAGTTTCATTTTATTCGAAAGTTAGAATTTTAGAGCCTCCAACTCAATATTCACGTATATTCACGTACATGCAATAACAACAATGCAATGTTTTTGATTGGTCGAAATAATCATTGTTCCTACCGGATTGTTTTACCGAGGCTTCCAGTTTGTCATTAGTACACACTGTGTACTAACTTTAGGACTACAGCTGTGTACCTATTGGGTACCGTCTTGTCAAGCCAATGACGGTAGAAGAGATCGTCAAAGGCTTGTAAATATCCTAAAATATTAATGTAGGGTGGGCCCAATACAGTGCAGGGGCTTCTTGACCTCACTAATTGTGATCAATCAAACAATACCATTTCATTGTATTCATTGTTGTTCATCCAGACGGTTTCTGTTGTTTTTATGGTCATGTAAATTTATAAACATAAAAAGTAAGAAAACTGAAGCCTTTTTCAAGATGTAACAGTTTTTACGGCCTCCTGCTTCCCATTGGTCATCAGTCGGGTGTATTCTGAAGAAAGGATAATATATTAAATTTGTCACGATTCTACCCTCATTCCCATATCAGGTTCCTAGTTTCATGATGTCGTATTGATCGTTATGCTTCGCCTTAAACTCGAACATTGATCAATTATCAATTTCCGGTAGAATATTAGAACATTTTGTTCATGTAGTGAGTTTGTTCGTGGTGTTGTTTGTTTTTTTGTTATACCGTATTTTATTGTTTCTGCAGATTGAATTGTTTGTCAATTGTTAGCTTGAGCTCATCAGTTAGGTTGATTAATAATCATGTGGTTTTTTGTTCATTTTATCAGTGTGTCCCGCATGATCATGGAATCGGAAACCTTTTTCAATTCGAGATCGTTCAAATACTGCGTCACTAATTCTTGTCAGTTTTATACCCCCTAAAGCAGAGGTAAACAACAATTTATATTTATAATTTGTACGAATTCTATTTCTCCAGTTCTCCCCTCCTATCAACACTGCCTAGGCTGCACTAGAATTATAATTATTAAGTAATTAAGTTTTTATCCTTTCATTTTGATTTTGAACCAAGTACCTTTTGGCCAGAATACAAAATGAAAAGTCTTAATGGCGTCAACAACGCCTTAAAGTTAAATCGCCAAATATTTGGTATTGTCATAGGTTTCAGTTTTCGGTCATGACAGACCTATCGAAATTTCGAATACTTTGTCGACCAGTACTGCTATGTGAACGATTCACGGTTTCATTACATTCGGCCGTTGAAAGCCATAAAAACTGTCAACTAGCCATCCACATCAGCAGTCAGCATTGCAAATAAGTTTATAGTATTTATCTGCGAGACAGTTGACACTTCATTAGTCATTCCATGGCTCATTTCTAAATTTCAACAGTTGACTTATAATTGAGTTATTTACAGTTTGTTGTATCTGGTCAGTCTACAATAAATCTCCAGGCTGTGTGTGCTTATGTTGTTGATGTTTGATTTATCTTGTCAATCTCAATTTTGAGAGACTACATTTTTTGATATTTCTCATGGATCAGATTTAATTTGTGTTGAACTTGAATAAACTTTAAAATTTGATTTTAAAATGTTCGATTACGTTTCTGCTTGCGATGTGGTATATAAATATAATACTAATTTTAACAATAATAATTAATTTCAGACTTCAAGTTCAATATGTCTGATGGACCAAAGTAAGTAACATTTAATGTCAACTTAATGTGAAATTCTCGTTCTACACTAATTAATTAATAAAAATAACTTTCCCCAGCTAGTATAAGAAGCTCAATCGAAAAAGGTTTCAATCAGAACTTTTTACCGTGATCGCCATTTATAGAACCAGAAATCGCCTTGTTAATATGGCATGATAATCCGAGAGATAAGGAGTTTTTCCAATTTTATCCTAGATTTTTGTGAGTGAAAACACGATTTGTTTGTTAATCTTCAAATTAACTGGGTGATCTTAAGACTGAGAGACTCTCAATAAATAAAAAATAAATCAATAAATGAAACGGAGTGACTCTCAGTGAGAGTCACTGACCGTTTGATTTATTGATTTATCTTTTCAAGTTCAATATGTCTGACGGACCAAAGTAAGTAACATTTAATGTCAACTTAATGTGAAATTCTCGTTTTACACTAATTAATTAATAAAAAATAACTTCCCCCAGCTAATATTAGAAGCTCAACCTAAAGAGGTTTCAATCAGAACTTTTTACCGTGATCGCCATATTATATAGAACCAGAAATCGCCATATTAATATGGCATAATATGCAGAGAGGAAAAGACTGATGAACCTAGACCGAGAGATAAGGAGTTTTTACAATTTTATCCTATATTTTTGGGAGTGAAAACACGATTTGTTTGTAAATCTTTAAATTAACTGGGTGATCTTAAGACTGAGAGACTCTCAATAAATAAAAAATAAATCAATAAATCAAACGGAGTGACTCTCAGTGAGAGTCACTGACCGTTTGATTTATTGATTTATCTTTTCAAGTTCAATTATATGTCTGACGGTCCTCTCAATAAATAAAAAATAAATGAATAAATCAAACGGAGTGACTCTCAGTGAGAGTCACTGACCGTTTGATTTATTGATTTATCTTTTCAAGTTCAATCATATGTCTGACGGTCCTCTCAATAAATAAAAAATAAATGAATAAATCAAACGGAGTGACTCTCAGTGAGAGTCACTGACCGTTTGATTTATTGATTTATCTTTTATGATCTGACACAATCATTGCACTTTCCGACCTCTAATTCTTTGATTATAATTCTCTAATTAATATAATCAACACCACTATCTCATTTTTCATATGAACTTCCCCAGGATTTGCGGAGGATGTAACCAGAACATTCCAAGCCGATGGGTAACCGGGTTAAACAAGTTTTGGCATCACGATTGTTTCCGTTGCACCTCTTGTAACAGGGTCGTAGCACCAACTGAGAGTTTCTACGATAACGGAGGTGAGTCACACTCCTTATCACATGTAGTTACTAGTTAACTAGTTAGGGAGGGAATAAGATAAGCTGTGAATAAATTCGTAACAAAGGCTTCTCTTCAGTAATGTGTTGTCCATATAGTCCCAACTCCCAGAAACCATTCTAGGAGTTAATATTTATAATAGTCTGACAACCTTTTCTGTTAGTTCCTCGGATTACAGCACATTTCTGAAGAGAAACCCTTGTTACGAATCCATTCACAGATGGTGTTATAAATTACGAATTTGTAAACAACACTTTATCAACACGTGTTTAAAAAAACTTTCTTTCCTCCAAGAAGACAGCCTCACCAGAGACCGATCTAACTTATGCAGAATATACTTTAACTTTTGAATTATTTTTTGTGTTAGAGATAGAGTTTTACCTTTCAACACGCCCATGCAACTCCTCGTAAAATGAAAGCCTTGCAAGTGTAACTACAGTTAGCGACTAATACGGATTTGTACTAATTATTATAATTTACATTATTGTACCCGCCTCTACTTTAAATTTATATAAATATGTAGCTCCAACCTTTGGGGGACCAATATACCATTTTTACTGATCCCAATCGCTAACATAAGCTTTGCAAGTCTTAGCCGTGGCACTGTACGATACTTTATAATTATACTCTACAATTATACTAAAATCCTTTTGTCCCTGTACGATACTTTATAATTATTATACTCTACAATTATAGTAATTATACTAAAATCCTTTTTCTACTTAACATATTACTGTTTACTTTCTGCCAGGCAAGCCCGAGTGTTTCAACTGCAAGGGAGCCCCTCAGGTACACACTTGCGGTATCTGCAACGGGACTATCAGTGGACAACGACTCATCTACCTTGCTAACACTTACCATTACGGCTGCAAGAGATGCACTAAGTGCAGTAAGTTTTTAATTTGAATTGTTAGTTAGTTATTACTAACTAGTGTAGTTAGTTAGCATAGTTAGTTAGTATAAGGCGTATTCATGTAGCAAGTTGTTAAATGTCAACAAATTGGTATAGAAAAATGTTCAATTTTTGTAAATTATTGCAAATATGCAACAGTTTTACTTGACCAAATCCCGCCGTGAAACTGCATCGAATTCAGAATTAATCTTTATTTAAAGTCTAGTAATGACCTCAACAAAGTAACTTCTTTATTCAAAGTAATAACTTAATTTTTTCCAGACCAAGCCTTCACAGCTGATCAACACGCCAACATCAAGATTCTAGCAAACGGGGACTTCGTTCACACCAACTGTTAAATAAAAGTAGTCTACAATTAATAGACAAAGAGAGGTTAACTCTTGAGAATTTTAACGCATCTGTGTATATAATATTATTCCGATAATGTAAGCTTAGTATTCAAATATATATATGAGTATAAACGTTACTCACCATTTAGAACGTATGTTTTGGGTTCGCATTAACAATTTACGTCCAATATTATACTGGCACATTCATTTTATTTTATGTTTATATCGTATTTTATGACAACTTATGAAAAAGTACATTTCTTTATTATTGTACTTTTTTTTGTAATAACACATTAATTGTAAAATTTTCAATTATTTAATGCGTATATCTTGTACATACTGGTTCTAGTTTTGAAGTCTATTATAATTGTGGTCATCTAAAAAAACTTGTAGTAGAAATATTAGCAATACAATAAATTAAAGTGTGATGTGGCCTAAAATGTCCGGTCATGTCCAATAACATGGCTTAAAAGGAAGATAATAATATTTATATTGCTATAACGTAAACATTTTTGTTGTTTACTATTTCCCTCATGGAGTTGGGAAAAATTCTTTGTTTCAACACATCAGTAAAGATGAATTCATTACAATAAAGGTAAAGTCATACTTAAGCTACTTGGTAGTAATAAAGAGCTTTATCGCATCTATCCAAAAGGATACGTACCTGAAATACTATTTCCTTTACTTCGAGTTTTCTAACAATCATGTTTAGTTAATGTTTAAAAGTTGATCTGAGCACTGTACGTACGTGTCGTGTGCGGCTTTACAAGCTGTCTTGTAGCTATCGTCTTTTCTAATTAAATTACGAAAACGCATATTTCTTTGGGCTGGACTGAAACAGCAGACGGTACCAAAGTTGGAGATAAAGATTATATTTCTAGAAGACTCAGTAGGCAAGAGAATTTAAAGAGATTTAAATCTGTTTTGTCTGTCACCAGGTCTAGTAGTCCATTTTTACGTAGATTCTAGCCGTTAACTCATAGTTCACCAAGTCTAGTTGTCCATTTTTTACGTAGATTCTAGCCGTTAACTCATAGTTCACCAAGTCTAGTAGTCCATTTTTTACGTAGATTCTAGCCTTTAACTCATAATTCAGTGGTCTCTAGCCCTTGAAATGATTAATCAAAACTAAAAGGTATGCATCACCAATTTCAAAAATTTACATTTTTGCCACAAAAGCAAAATTCATTATCAAATGTCAAATTAACAGAATATAGGCTTGCCAAGTGATGCATGGCGTATTGTAGACTGGCGTATTATACTGTATTGTGCAAATTACTTGTTACACAATTCTTATATCAGAACTATAATACGGTCATTTTAATTATTAACAATGACAATTGACATCTAAATACGTATTAATAACTTGTACGCCTTTTTGCTTGAAGCGAACTAATTGATTTTTCTTTTGAAGGAGATGAAGAGCGTGTAACTGTGAATTACTTGAATGTGATGTCAAATGTTTTAGTGGGATTTCACCCTTTGCTCGTTTTGCATAAGTTTTTGGGTTATGATAGGAACTATTCCCATCCAGAAATTACACATTATGTGTTCTGTTGGCCCAACATAAGACATAATGTTGGGCTAAATAGTTACCTTTTTAATGGAATATCCAAAATTTACAGTCTCAATTTCCTGTTCATAAGTCAACTTGTACCAGTTCTTATTCACCGTATCGAGTAAACTATACTAACAATTGTTCCATATTGTTTTAGATTTGAAAGTTAAAATTGCAATTGTAAGTCGAATAAGATTTAATGGCCCTGAGCTGTTTTGCATTGGAAAGGAGATCTCTTATTTCAGACTCCCTAATATCATTTTCAAACTTCCTTTAGGTTATTCCTGCACCTGCAGATAGACCACCCAAACACACAACTTATCGCTTTCACATCAATTTCATTGTTCAATGTTCTTGCATTTATAACTATTTGACAGCTTCACTGTCTCTCCCAGCAAAAGATGCAACTGATCCTGAACCACACGCTCAACATCCCCGACAGCTCCCGAAACCTAGCAGACCAGATCATCATCAACACCTGGCTTATATTCTGTGGAATAGCTGGGATATCTGGTAATGGTTATGTGCTTTATGTAACACACAAGTACAACGCTATCAGGATTGATGAGATGTCACTGTGGTTTATCAATAAGTTGGGAATCACGGATATACTCTCCACAGTGGTGATGGTGGTGCCGGTTACTGCTGTTAACTTCACGGGAAACCAGTGGATATTCGGAGACTTTGCTTGTATCGTGATCGCGTTTATCAGCAGAATTCCTTTCATTGCTAACATTCTTCTTATAGTCGGGTTGAATATTAACAAACTATACAGGGTAAGCTACCCTCTGAGATCTCTGGAACATATGTCAAACAAAGTGAAGGGATTGTGGCTAGTAACCGTTATAACTCTAGCTACCATTAACCCATTCCTTGGTCTCCTCTTCAACAACTTCACTGCTACACTCCACTTCAACAGTTTGGCGTCTGTGTGTCGGCTGACAAACGAAGTGTTCCTGGTTGTGGTAATCAGGTTTATCATCTACATCATCATCCCTGGTACCATCCTCATTATCACTAACACTGCACTTGTTATCATAGCCTTTAAGAAGACCCAAACTTCTGTTAATAAACGGAACATTGTGGTTGTTCTGGGGGTGACTTTTCAGTTCCTTATTGCGTTTATTCCTTACACCCTGGTGCTGTCTGTAGCGTTTTATATTCCTGTTAAGGATTGGGTGGTACGTGGTGCGTTCTCCCTTCTTTACACCACTTGTTGGTTTAATCCTATCGTGTACTACCTTAACAACCCTACATTCAAAGAGTTTACTAATAGTCTTGTGAGAAATGGCTGGAGCAAACTAAGAGGGTTACAGAGAAGTGAAAGTGAGAGGTTAAGATTGTATCGGGTGTTGACCTCCTCTCCGAGTACCAATAGATTTAATGTGAATACGGAGGAATTTGAGTTGGGTTTACGGTGATTTTAGTTTTAATTTATTGTTCAATTTGACCAAAACCCATAATTGGGTAGAGTGTACCGCTGCCAGTGTCTCTCTTTCCCAAATAAAATCAAAAGATATTAATTTGAATGACCGTCTGCAAATGCAAAATGATACCGAGAAAGAAATCGGTCGCTCGCTTTTCCCATTTATACACAGCTTACGAATTGTAATAATTGTCGATAAATTATATCAATCAAATGCTGTAAAAATCTTTTTGGGTTGCTTTCGGGTCGATACCTAGTAATTCGGGATAAGGGCGGTATAGTTAGTGTTAAATTATCTGATGTTTATTGAATCGTTATTGCCAAGTACAGCTGCCTTCGGGTAGTTCTTCTTAATCGATCACAATTGTAAATGAATGGGAAAAGCGAGCGACCAATTTCATTCTCGGTATCATTTTGCATTTGCAGAAGGTCATTCAAATTATTATCATTTACATTTGTTTGATGTCAGGGTACTTTACAAAAAAGAAAGCACCGGATAATTTTGAAAGTTATAAAAACTGCATTCCAAATAATATGTGTGTTTAAGTTAAATGTAAAAAGCGTGTCCGATCTAAGATTATCATACTTAAAGTAGACATCTCCACATGTCCAAAACTTATAAACAATCAATGATCTAAAAATAGGATAAGCTCTACAAAAACCAACAAGAATGTTCCACGATCCCTGTCACTGTCACTACTCCTACTCTTGTCAAGATCCTCCAGGTGAGAGCATATTTGTTCCCTTTTCTTAGGTAGAGGAGAGCACAGATCCAGAGCCATGTGCTCGGAGCAGGTGGTGATATAACTGTTGTCATAAGTTTCGTTGTCACCCCTCACTCCAAAACCCTCATCACATTCCACCGTGATGCTCTCTCCAGGGAGGAATACTGGGACTGACACATCCAGCAGGGCTCTCCCATTTTCAGCTTTTACATCCTTACAAGTAACTTTACTAAGAACTTTCTGTTCATTTAGAGTATAGAGTCGGATCCAGTCTAGGGTTCTGGTGTCATTGATGGAGCTGAAAACATGAGATCCTAGAGTGATGGAGTTATATCGGGGAAGATACTGCATCAGGGACCACATCCCGTCCCTTTCTATAGTCTCCAGTGCGGGACAGAGCAACAGTATTTGCTCCTCTTTTTCCTCCGCACTTTTACAAGTTTGGAGGAATGCTTTAGACGTCAACAACTCAACCCAGGAGAGCAGTGCGATGCACATATCGGTGTTCTTAAGCTGAACTGTCGTTTTCTTGCAACCAAAGTAATTTGGCTGTCCGTCGGTCGTAACAGACCTCAACTCCCAGGTTTGGTCACATGCTGAGCTCCAAACCAGTGGGTATGCCATGGGCCCTTTCATGTTGAGACCCTCATATCCTGTGATGTCCACCTCCACGCACTGTCCTGTATCCGCACTCTGGATAACCAGTCCCGTCTCCTGGCTCATCTTCATGGTCTCCTCTGAGTCCCGAGTAACACTTCTAAAAAGACATCTTTTATCTAGGATTACAGCTAACGACTCTAAGTCAGTATGGTAATCAAGTTCACCCATTCTTTCCTTGTACAATGAACAGTCCGAGAGTTTGTCCAGGGAGATGGTGAGGGTTTGGCAATCCTCCAGAACTTTACAGTAGTCCGAACATTGGTTCCCTGGAGGTAGGGAGAACTTTTGGATGGGTTCCGAATTTACAACAGCGAAGTGGAAGTAACAGCTATAAGTGCTATTTGAACCAGGAAATATTATCAGCGCGATAGTTATCTTCAAGAGGGTGGTTATTATTTTTAGATGAGACATTCTCCTGAGTTTTAAGCAGAGATTTGTAACCAAACTGAAAATAATGAAACGAGGCAGGAGCCTATCCCGGTTGCAAGGTGTTTCAGTTTACCGAGTAGAAACTTGCAGAGAGAAACTGAAAGTGATGAAATGACGAATTTGTATTTAACCACAGCCGGAACGATTTATATTCCTTTGTTTTCTTTGATCTTCAAGTTGTAATGTTTTATTGTTTCCACTAAATGATCCAAAAGGCTTCAATACATTGAAGCATGGGTGCACCAGCGAGATCGTATTTAGCCTCCCCTTGCAGAGCTCAGACTCAGTCAATTGAGAAAACTTGATGAATGGTACTAAAATTGATTTATGTGTATTACACACTTGTGTGCTACACACTTGTGTGTTACACACTTGTGTGTAATACAGCAACTGATAAGGCATGTAATCTGTAGTACAAGTAGTGAATTGTTCGGACTGATTTGTGGCGAGATAGCTTAGTGGTTATAGCATCCGAGCGTTCATCGGGAGGTCGTGGGTTCAATTCCCGCTCTCGGCACATCTCACCCTTACTTTTCACGAAAACGTACTACCTTACTGCCTTATTCCAGTGAGCTGCATGATTAGACTTCTGACCCAACCCAGTTAAATATATGTACCAGAATGTTGCTCTATGAATCTTGGCTGCTTAAATGCTTAAATGCTGGGCCCTGAAATACGGGTGCTAGGCCCTGAAATACGGGTGCGACCGAGTTTCCTCCCCCACTTAACCTAATGGTTATATCTGCAACGATCCTTAGTCGAGAGTCTGTATAAATTGTGTGTTACACACTTGTGTGTAATACAGCAACTGATAAGGCATGTAATCTGTAGTACAAGTAGTGAATTGTTCGGACTGATTTGTGGCGAGATAGCTTAGTGGTTATAGCATCCGAGCGTTCATCGGGAGGTCGTGGGTTCAATTCCCGCTCTCGGCACATCTCACCCTTACTTTTCACGAAAACGTACTACCTTACTGCCTTATTCCAGTGAGCTGCATGATTAGACTTCTGACCCAACCCAGTTAAAAATTGATTTATATTTTTGTCGGCGATCATGTCTCTCCTTTAAAAAACACATAGTGTGAGAGATGATGGTATTAGACCAAATTGAGGTATTGGAAGTCAAAATCACCGACAAAATGGAAAACCAAATTTTCCCATCTCATTTTCCATTTTCAGGTTTTGAAGACTAAATTTCCCCGACCGAAATTTCACAGTTATAAAACGCATCACGATACGCTTTTTAGTAAACAGCCGGGTCATGTCCATCGGAATATTCATCATGACTGGAAATAATAACTACTTTAGCTTATGAACATTAACCATAATTATATGTGCATGAGATAAATTACCATGTTGCTTGATAAGGGAGAATTTATAAATGTTATAAAAGATTTTAAATTGCGTTGTTATAGCGCCGGAATAATGCTATCGCTGGAATATTCACCCAACAAACATTACCAGAGATATCGACCAGGAAGAAATGAAGAAAGGCATCAAATGCTTACAAAATGGAAAGGCAGCGGGTATCGACTTAATTCTTAATGAGTTCCTCAAAACATCGACGGACGAAGTTGTGAAACTCATTCAAAAACTCTTTAATGAATGTCTTAAGTTTGGTGTATACCCTTGGAACACCACTATCGTTACCCCTCTCCACAAAAAAGGTTGTCCACATGACCCGGATAACTATCGAGCAATCGCCGTGGGCAGCAATCTGGGCAAGTTATTTTCAAATATTTTGCTCAGTCGACTTCTCGAATTCAGAGCTGTACATTGCCCCGAATCACAGAACCAGAGAGGATTTTGCAAGGGGGCACAAACCTCTGATCATATTTTCACACTTAACACCTGTATTGAAAAATATGTAAAAGTCCAACGGAAAAGAATCTACAGCTGTTTTGTAGACTTTCAGAAAGCGTTCGACACGGTATCAAGAGAAGCACTATTGTACAAATTAAATAAGCTTGGTATGCAGGGGCGGTTTTTTGATTGCCTCCAATACATGTACAGAAACTCAAAAGCAAGGCTTAAAATGGTTAAAAAGCTCTCGGCTTGTTTTGACGTTAATGCAGGAACGGAACAGGGCCACCCCTTGAGCCCAGAACTCTTCAAATGCTATATCTATGAACTTTCCCTCCAGATTAACACCCTGACCGGAGTGGAAAGTCCCCAACTCAACAACCAACAGATTACTCACCTGCTTTGGGCGGACGATCTGGTCCTGCTAGCCCTTAACAAGGTCAGTCTTCAGCTAATGATTGACCAACTCCACATATTTTGCACTAACTGGGGATTGATTGTTAACATTAAGAAAACTGTGGTCATCATCTTCAATCCCTCAGGAAGGCAGTTACTCGAGAGTAAAACATTTACCTACGGCAGAAGTATTGTAATCCCCTCGGTCAAAAGCTACTGCTACCTAGGTACTCATTTCACAATATGTGGCAGTATGAAGCTTAACCAAGAGCAGCTCAGGATCAAAGGACTTCGAGCATACTTCTCCCTGAAAAAGACGGTTGATCTTTCCTCAATTTCTAAAGAGGCTGTGCTCAAACTCTTCGATGCCCTTATACTTCCTGTCGTATCATACGGTAGTCAGGTGTGGCTCCCCTATACCAACATTCTCAGCAACATCTGCCAGAAGAAAACACAGTCTGACAAAGACACACTCAGTCAACTAGCGAACGACAGCATCGAGCGCCTGCATCTCTCGCTGCTAAAATGGACGACTGGGGTCAACAAGAGAACTTCAAATATCCCGATATGGGGAGACACAGGAAGATATCCCCTTGGAATACAACTGAGTAAGCTCTTTCTTGACTTCCACAACAGGCTCGTCCTCCTTGACAGAAAAAACTCACCACAGATTGTTCGCCATGCTTTTGTAGAGCAAAGAAACCTAGAGCTGACCTGGTTCCGAACATCGAGAGCGCTGACCGACGCATTTGACCCAGGAGCAATTAAACGAACAATTGTCTCGAAGAATGTTCCCATGCCGAACAGCCAACTCGTTCGGAGTAGAATGAGAAATTGGTTCCAAGAAAAGTGGGAAAAAGCTCGACTTGAAAACAAAAAGCTTACATTCTACAACGAAGTCAAAAGCAGCTTTGGATTAGAACCATACCTGTCTCTACCCAATCACAAGAAAACCCGATGTACCACATGGCTGAGGACAAGCTCCCACAAACTTAATATCGAGACGGGGCGATATGGCTGGAAAAACTCAAGCATCTTCTACAGAGCTTGCCACTTCTGCTGCAGTTCAGACAGAATCACCATAGACCTCCTGAATGAGCTCCCGTTTAGTGACATCATTAAAGAAGACGAAGTCCATTTGCTTAAAGAATGTCCTGTCTACAAGGAGATCAGACAAAGAAACAGCACAGACCTTCACAACATACTCACAAATAGTCAATTCAGTAAATTATTTCATGAGAATTACATTTTGGAGACCAGAAATTTTGTTTATAATCTATTTCGTGAAAGATTTCCTAAAAGTAAGCTATGACTTAGTATCCTTATTTCGTGCACACTTTCAAACCTTTTAATTATTTATTTAAGATATTATGTTCTTTTTATTGTTTGGTTGAATAACTTTCATTTAACTGATTGGGATCTGACACATGTAATTTTGTAATGATCTTTCTAATTTCTAATTTCTAATTTCTAATTTCTTACCATTACACGTTAAAATGTCATCAATAATCAATTATTCATCTTACATTCAAAAGTAGACATAAGAACTGTCGAATTTTCAATTTAAAACTAAAAACAGCTGATGTTGTTGGTTTCATTGACGGTGGTTTCATTGACGTTAGCTCCATCCATACTTTGATCAAAAGTGACCAATGTGACAAATGGATGGAAAGTGGAAACATCAGCACGTTGTTGCTTGCTTGCTATATTTTAATTGGACACAATCTATAAATAGATTTAAAGGCACTTCATGTTATTGCTAGTTATATTTTATTTGAACAGATTAGTTTTATCAATTGTGTGTTTCATCAATGGTAAAGAGTATAATCTCAACGTTTCGTGTACAGCAAAGGCATGTTGCCAAAACGTCGACAATACATGGTGTATTTTGTTTTACAGTGAGTCATGGAGACTCTTATTTCGTCCCCAATAATCTATATCTCATTATCAGCAGTACTATAAAATAGGACTGGGAGGGCTCCAAGAATGTTTGCTTGTTGTGGCCGAGACTATCAAGGCTATAATAAGTGTTCGTCCTCATATTATTAAAACATTATTCATATTATGTCATTACGACAGCCAAATTTTCGTCACTCACTTTTATTGTTTATAGACCCCTTCCCCCAATTCAAACATAGCTCTCGTGTTTAAATTAAAGAGCTTTTAAAACCTCAACCACTCTATCAACTGTGGACGATACCTTAAATAGCTTATTCTAAATTCTTATCAGTGCAGTACCCTGTGCAACTGCAACAGATTTCTATTAATTTCTTCTGAAATTGAACAAACTATAAATTATACTAGAACTATAAACTAAATGCTTACTGGACAGCTCACTGCTCAGCCTGTCACTCCGCCGCAGCTTCAATGTTTATAAGCAGAAAAAGCCTGAGGTCCCCGCAGATAACTGAATGCTGATTCTGTCCAACTAGCACTATAAACAGCTGATCATTGTTATTCTTGTAATCTCTCTCAACCGATAGATTTGTTTCGAGTCTCCACGATTTTGTAATGTGAACTTTATCTCTAAACATTGTCACAGTGAATCAGCTACTGTTAAAAAGTATTGTCCACAAAAAGAGTATGTGGTTGATGAAACGATATCTTATCGTACTCGGGAACTGGTTGGTCGAACAGGTCAACTACGTGCTCTGATTAGTCAAGCTCAGCGCCATTGTGTACTTTAAGAATTGTAAACAAGCAAAGAGACATTTTCTCTAAATCAACTATTGTCCAGCTCCAGCAGTTGTTTTTAAAGTACTTCCAATTGTTTTGAATGCAAACCACTTGTCATCTGCAGTGGTCTCATTTGAATTACAAATCTTCTTTTAAAACTGCTGTCGGTGTGGTTTTCTAAACATCGTGTCAGGTTTGAGTCTGTTTGAATGAATCTTTTGTGGTTTCAGGGTCGGTGATTTATTAATGAAGCAAACAAATGTTAATACTTAATAGCAGTGTTATAATGTTTGATCAGTGAAGTTGTCGGCAGGTTTATAAGTTTATAGCAGCTAAGAGACGCTTCACTTTGAAATAAACCGCTTCACTCTGAAGTTCACTTGTGTTTTCAGGGACTGATATCCATACATTTGATCAATTACTGCTTACGACTAGATCGCTCAGTTACGTCATGTCTCATATTATCACACACTGTGCTGATGAAATTCATGGCACTTTCTCAGATAGTACGAGGGAGCTTCTTGTTGCTTATCTTTTCTATCGCAAATTTGATATTTAGTCCATTAATAACGATGTGAATGTTCTTTTGATTGTATCTATGTATATGTGATGTGAGCAAGCGAACACATCCAGTGATATTGGAACCGCGGTTGAGTACTTACAATATTAAAAGTAAGAAAGAAATTGCCATGATTGAACAAAGACTTTTTTCGGACGTACCAATTTTACGATAGCTATAATATTGACCCCTGAGGGCTGCTACTCGCTCGATTCTCTGCTCACGCGTTAGTAGCCTCCTTACGCCGCGCGCACGTGCGGTGTTCACTTCACAATCTACACTCGGCCTTTTTTGTTTAAATCTGTTCCGTTAATTTGTTCGTTCCTCGACACGGCAAGATAATTTGACTGTATTGTTGCATTATAGTAAGCACATTTGAAGTGGCCAATGCACAGTGACACTGACAGTCGTACTTTATCCTAAAAAAGCTGATTGGTTATTCACCGTTAAATATCACTCTTCTTTTAATCCTCAAGTTTTAAATTAATGAGAAAATGAACTTTTTTGTTTTAAATTAATGAACTTGTTTGTTGACCTTGAAGCTTGGTGACAGCCGCTATTTGTTTATTCCTTATGTAGACTTTACAGAATTGTTTAGTTTTTAGAAAGACACAAGCATTCAGTAGTTATAAGCTTTACAAACTTTTTGTTTGTGAATTTTCCTTCGTATTGCGTGGGTAGTAACAGTTTAAACAGTTGAAAGACTGTGTGCCCATTAATAGAAAAAGAATGGTCGAAAGTTATTGATTAGTCAAAACTTGTAAAATGGATTGGGGATAATTATGGAGGTCTTAAACCAATTCAGATTGCGATTTCAATTTTATAACAAGTCGTTTTCTTGTGTTGAGCCGTTACTGGGTAAAGTTGTTAAGAATAGTTTTCAAGGTAGACTGTAGTTGTTACTACAGGCGATAGACTTCGTCGTAATTTGCATTCGATCAAACGTTTTCGACAAGCTGCGACCACACTCTGGGGCGTGATCACGTGACCACACCCTCCGGGTGTGATCACGTGATGATGACTCACATTCTAAAATTCATGATATTGATGTTTACGTTTTCCTACTGGCGATCAATTGAAGATAATTCTATTCACCATTTTCTGATATACTCAAAGTGTTTTAGCATCTTAGTTCACAAGAAATGGTAGCAGAAGAATGCGTGAAAACTTCAAGGCTCCGACCGCAGACAAACCCACTCTGGAGGTAATTTGAATATGTAATTTGAATATGTAATTTGAATATGTAATTTGTCATTTGAATGTGCATGTGATACGATTATCCTATAATTTGCACCTCAGTGACTAAGTTAGTGCTGCTCAATGTGTCTGTAGTTGAAGTATTGCCGTTATTGCTTGTATCTTCTGAGATATCATCAACAGATTGTCGATATTGAAATCCGTCACCTAGCCAGCAATGAGGCAGGGCAGGCGAAACCTCCCTGACAATATATCCCATATAGCTAACACATATCTCTTGAGACTATTCCTGTGATCAGGATGCCGGATAATGTGGCAAAATGCTTCGATTTTATCAAAAATTCCGGAGGCTCCGCCGGGGCTCGCCTGTCATGGCAGACAATACTGAGAAAAGTTAATTAAATTTCGCGGTTTTTGAATCATTTTGTTCTGCAGTGTGAATGACTCAGAAAATCATGTGGCATTTGTGATTCTAAATATCTAATAGCGACTTTGAACAGTCGGCGACAGCATGTTGATGATGACATTCAGTTTATTGATATCCGGTTCTGATGTAATCAATTCAAAGTTTTTAAATCAACTAAGTGCATTTAAATAGCTAGTCGGTCGGAAGATCAATCTATCCCTTCCTCGAATTTTTTCGCGTTGAAAACTAGTCTTGACCATTGTTTCTGCAGATTTGAGGCTACCTTCAAAATATTCTTCCGATGACGTAAGATTTCTCGACGAAGTTTCTCTTTTCGATTAATTACATTGTCTCGACAGAGTCAACGTCAGAATCAAAGTGATTGGGATAATATAGTGGAAGTAGGCTAGTATGAGATCAGTACTGATTGTACCATAATACGATGTAGATAGCTGCGTGAACTGATCGAATTTTATAAACGTTTTTGACAAGATTTTCCAATAAACTTTTTATAGATAGTTTAATAACAACTACTTTTTTCAGACAACTGAGCATAGACGGCCAGAACCACCGAGAAGTTCAAGTCAACTTGATAATCGACCAATTTAAAAATGGCTGCAACTTAAAAAGTAAAGGTAATCATCTATCGTTACAGTTTACGGGGCCAACTTGGGACTATTTATATTAATCGGTGTACGAAATTTTTCCCTATCACTGGGAGTTTTTTAGTAATTACTTATACAAAGACTTAAGACCTGTGCACATTGACATAGCAGAATTTGAGTAAAAAGAACTTGGTTGTTCTCATTTTGCTCTAAAATAAACTTAAAATAAAGCTACTCCTCACAGCAGGTTCGCCGACAAGGAAGCAGCCAGCTGAAACCCCGAAGTCCAAATCAGATCTCATGTGCAGAAAACTTAGAGACAAACTATATATGGTAAGAGTAAATTATGTTGAAATTATGTTATTTGATAGATTTACAACCTCCCATATCCAAAAATTTTTTAATTTCCTACATTCTCAATTTTTTCGTTTTCTGTGGCCCGCTCGCTTCGCTCGCATAAAAAGTCTTTGTATTCGGCGGTTCAAAGATTTTTCATGGCGGATTCCAGATTCTCAATTTTACGTTTTTAGGGCCCGGAATGCTTTTTAATAGATAATCCTAGATTACTTTTGGGGGCAAAAGTAATCTCCGAAAATTTTGGAAATTTAAACTAGATTTGGCCTCCTGGAACGAATCTGACAATGGAGAACGATTTTAGCATACTATTTTCTGATTTCAATTTTTATTGGGATAATTAGTCTGGATTCTAGAATCCCTAAACACTTGACTTAACTAAAGCACGAAATAGGAGACAGCATGAAGTATCAAGAGTTTATAATTTTGGCAAAAATGTTTTCTCATCTACTACCATCACTTTCTGCTTTCAAGCTACAGATTTTATAGCTAATAGCAACAAACTTTGGTCTGTGAAACGAAATTTGATAGACTGGATCAGTGGATCCCTGACTGAGGACATTTAAATAACGGTCCAGCAACTTTTAGTCTGCTCTTTCACTTAAATTCCTACTGAAATATTATCGAAAATTCTCAGAGTTGGCTCTCGAATTTCCTACTTTTTGTTAAAAATTTCCTACTTTTAAAAATTTCCTACATTCTTAGAATGCGAGAATGCGGGTTTTTGGATATGGGTACAACCTATCAATAATTTGTAACTTTATTTTGCAAAATATTGGTGAAGATTTAGATTAAGTGCACATTAATGATAAACGTTTCAGGTTCACCTACAGAATGAAAAAATGAAGCCCGAAAGAAAGTTTTACCTCATTGCCCAGTAAGTTTAAAATCCCATTTTCCAAATCTAAAATTACCACCAGCATTTTCTTGTGTACTGCAGAAGGTCGCAAAAAAACCCAACACCTGGAACTTAACCTCTTTATAATTTATATATCTGAATTTCCCTGTACTGCTAACAATATCATGTTCTGATTTGCTACTTATATAGCTGACACAAGTATTATTCGATAAACTGCTATATAAAATGTGACTTTATTTATTTCTTCAGAGAGGTAGGAAGGAAGCGACAACGTCCCATATCCTGCACCACGACCACCAGCACTCTCAACAGACTAAACTCCGCCTCCTCCTCCTCCACCAGCAGTCAGCGACACTACCCTTCTAATGGTTAGTCCTGTTTAGTCTAGTGGTTACTAGTGGTTACTAGTGGTTACTAGTGGTTACTAGTGGTTACTAGTGGTTACTAGTGGTTACTAGTGGTTACTAGTGGTTACTAGTGGTTACTAGTGGTTACTAGTGGTTACTAGTGGTTACTATTGGTTACTAGTGGTTACTAGTGGTTACTAGTGGTTACTAGTGGTTACTAGTGGTTACTATTGGTTACTAGTGGTTACTAGTGGTTACTTGTGGTTACTAGTGGTTACCAGCAGTCAGCGACACTACCCTTCTAACGGTTAGTCCTGTTTAGTCTAGTGGTTACTAGTGGTTACTTATACTAGTGGTTACTAGTGGTTACTAGTGGTTACTAGTGGTTACTAGTGGTCAGCGACACTACCCTTCTAATGGTTAGTCCTGTTGAGTCTAGTGGTTACTAGTGGTTACTAGTGGTAACTAGTGGTTACTAGTGGTTACCAGCAGTCAGCGACACTACCCTTCTAATGGTTAGTCCTGTTGAGTCTAGTGGTTACTAGTGGTTACTAGTGGTTACTAGTGGTTACTAGTGGTTACTAGTGGTTACTAGTGGTTACTAGTGGTTACCAGCAGTCAGCGACACTACCCTTCTAACGGTTAGTTCTGTTGAGTCTAGTGGTTACTAGTGGTTACTAGTGGTTACTAGTGGTTACTAGTGGTTACTATTGGTTACTAGTGGTTACTAGTGGTTACTTGTGGTTACTAGTGGTTACCAGCAGTCAGCGACACTACCCTTCTAACGGTTAGTCCTGTTTAGTCTAGTGGTTACTAGTGGTTACTTATACTAGTGGTTACTAGTGGTTACTAGTGGTTACTAGTGGTTACTAGTGGTCAGCGACACTACCCTTCTAATGGTTAGTCCTGTTGAGTCTAGTGGTTACTAGTGGTTACTAGTGGTAACTAGTGGTTACTAGTGGTTACCAGCAGTCAGCGACACTACCCTTCTAATGGTTAGTCCTGTTGAGTCTAGTGGTTACTAGTGGTTACTAGTGGTTACTAGTGGTTACTAGTGGTTACTAGTGGTTACTAGTGGTTACTAGTGGTTACTAGTGGTCAGCGACACTACCCTTCTAATGGTTAGTCCTGTTGAGTCTAGTGGTTACTAGTGGTTACTAGTGGTAACTAGTGGTTACTAGTGGTTACTGGTTACTAGTGGTTACTTATACTAGTGGTTACTAGTGGTTACTAGTGGTTACTAGTGGTTACTAGTGGTCAGCGACACTACCCTTCTAATGGTTAGTCCTGTTGAGTCTAGTGGTTACTAGTGGTTACTAGTGGTTACTAGTGGTTACTAGTGGTTACTAGTGGTTACTAGTGGTTACTAGTGGTTACCAGCAGTCAGCGACACTACCCTTCTAACGGTTAGTTCTGTTTAGTCCTGTTTAATCTTAATACTTTACCCTAAATACACCAGCGTGTCATATTATAGCCTATGCTATAGGTCATATGATGTTGCCTGTTGGGGAAGTAATTTATCTTTCGTGATTTATATTTGATGCAAGATTAACGTTGATCTTGGACGCGAAGAGGATTAAGTCTCTTCGGACAACAATGTTGTCATAACATTATTAGTACTTTCTTTCTATGATAATCTTATGATATATTACAATAGCGTAGTTATAAGTAGTTGTGAAATTAGCTTGATATTGATGATAAATCTAATAATTTCCCTAAACATCGTACAAAACACGGTAACTACCAGGAAATTAACGAATTCTCCTTAGCTAAGTCAATAAGTCCCGCCTGGTTTTCTGCGTGCTGTAAATAAATTGAATTTCTCGTGAGTTTGCTTCCACACGTGACTCTCACAAGTTGAACCGTTTCAAAATGCCATATTGTTGGAGATAAAAGCTTTTCATATAAAGTTCTAACCGATAAGTTGAAACAATTGTCCTACCCGCAGACTCGTAGTCGTACGTCACAGCGCTTAAACAGGACCAAACTTCGACCAAACAGCTTATTCAATATTTGACCAAGATGTGATCAAATTGCATGTTGTTTTCGTTTCACTTGACCGTACTTAGGGCCTCAATCTTAAATTTAAATTTAAAGATTTAAGAATGAACGTATTTGAGCCATAATCTAATTTTAGGACGCCTTGGTAAAGCCGAAAAGGTCACAGTTGACATAGTTAGTAGTTACTGTTGGGATATTGTTTATAATTTTGTATAATTTTGTAATATTCTTTATTCTCTTATCGGCTCCTAGCTACATAAACAGTAATCTCTTATTCACCTTTTCTGGTAATCAAAACTCGTTAAAGGACGATTAAGATATATCGTTGCATATTGAGTATGATACACCGTTTCCATGGTATTGTTAGAAGATCCAGAACTTTGAACTTTCTAGTACTATTGTTTCTTCCTTTAGTCAGTCAGGGCTCACTATTCGCAGCCTATCACTTTGTTTTGAAGATATACCTTTTCCTCGTCCCAGAAAATGGATAACTTTACTCCCTCTATCATAAACAAAGCGACTCGGGCTGGTGGGTATTCTTTAACTTACTGCTTCCTCTTGATTCGAAAATTCAGATATCAATATGTAAAATTTTAGTGAACTTGCTCGGTATTTTTTATGTAAAGTTTATGCGAATTATAAATTGGAAAAATAATTTACATACAATTTTTGGAATCTAAAAAAGTTGGTTGTTAAGGTCAGTGTTAAGGTAATTGAATTGTTATGGGACATTTACGTTTCGAAATAAATGGAAATATTCAAAACAGAATATATTGAAATAGTCCTCGATTCTGTTTTAAAATGTCAGACTCAACGAAGCCACAATTTAAATACTTTCTTGTGTTTGAAATTCGCTACAATTTATCAGAGCCTTCCCCAGGGATGACCTGGAGACAGTTGTCACTGAACAGGAAGAAGATGATGAAAAGGATCCCTTCGAACTCCTGCAGTCCAATTAACTCAGATGAATACGTCCGGTGAGTTTAGAAGGATTTAGTGGCAAGCACTTAGCTTCTATTGTTGTTAAGGTGTTACCTTGCAATGAATAGGTTGGCTGTTTATATACAACCGCATCTATTTGAGGGTTCATTGAATTTTGTGGTTTTTTAAAAATCCGTCTGTTTAAGATTATACTATAGTGCTCTAGCAGTTGATGCGGGTCTAGATGTTTGGATATATATTTGTGGTACTAAAGCCTCGTTCATACTCCAGTCCAGCAAAGTGGTCTAGTGGTCTATAGCAGGTCTAGTGGTCCAGCAGAAATATATTTTTAGCAGGTCAAATTTGTATTTGTATATTTTAAATAGATCTACAAAAATCTATTTTTGATTTGGACAGGGATTAAGCCGGGATTCCGGTCGAGCATGATTGTATATTTGTAGTACTAAAGCATGTTTGTATCCTTTAGTTTAACTAGCAGGAACCCGTATAATATAACCCAAACGGTGTCAAGACTCAAGAGACTAAAATAATTATTACCTATTTAATTGGCGTTTTTTGACACCACTTGGGGGTCCACATTTTGGGCTCTAAAATCATTATTCCTTGGCCAATTTTTTATTATTTCATGCTGATTTGGAGGCCATTAAAGCATTTGACCCAGTCAAAAAAGTTTCAGTTGTATCTCTTTTACGGTTTTTGCGGAAAGTCGCGTTAAAGTTGATGCCGTGGTGTCAGTAAAATGGCACGGATATATATATATATATATTATATATCGTCTCTCGTAAGATGCCGATGTAAGGCAGATCTTGACACATATCAAAATTTACTTAGGATACTTAGGAGAGATTCACAGATTCCTCTACTGGGTCATCGAATAATTCAACCGCCTTGCAGTATCGCTGCTGCCTTGTTCATACTCCAGGAAGCAGTAGTTGCTGAAATATGGCTTATTTGGAAACGATTTAAGAAATGCTGAAGCAGGGGGAAGCAGTAAGAAATGCTGAAAATAAATTCTAGATCCTTTACTCGGTCTGTAGGATAAAGCATATTATTACCATTATATTAGACACACTGTATTTTTGTGCTTGATATACAAAAGGCAGCTCATACAGACAGTGGCGTAATGAAGGGACCCGCTGACCCTGCCGGGGGGGGGGGGGGGGGGGGGGGGGGGGCAATCGTCGTTTGAATGTGGGACAATTACGCCACTGCATACATTACGTCACTGCATACAGACTCTCATTAGGATTCCCTCAATGAACTAGGAGCTCAAACTTATCCTCGTGTAAAGCTATGTTATTTCGTTTGGCCCATGCAATAACATGATCAAGATCTTGCTGAATGTGCTTATCATCTGCAAAGAATCTTATAATTGATTTAATAAAATCTCATCACATTCCATAGAACTAAGAAGCCGTTACATGATGTCGAGTAATCAGTACAATACAACAATATCTTTCTCAAGTAGTAATAGTAAGCATCAACATAACTAGCCACCAGCTCAGTTAATTAAGTGATAGAAACTTAGTTTCTACCCCTCACGATAAACATGTTCTCTCAGTCATTCCACCACGTGACCCACCTCCCAGACACGTGGGCGTATCTCCCTGCACGTGGGCTAACACGTGGGCTAATATCAAACTTGTCATTGGACAGGGAGTGTGGATAAACCGATATGCACAGTTCTGTACTGCAGCAACGTTTTATATTTTAGGCTCCTCAACAAGGTGTAGTTGTACTTACTTACAACATAATATTATAGTGTTATCACACAGCATATTGTGCTATCTACTACTCAGCTGTCTGTGCCATTGTCTGAGCAAGTTTTTGCTTGATGTCTGATAGTTATGTACGGCTCGGTCCACAAAGGCGTTTTATCGCTGCTGATTGTATAAGCACAGATAAATAGGATCGTTCTGTAAACAGCAAAACGGCTTACAACGGTTCGTTTGACTTGAGTTTGTTCTCAGTTCCGTTTGTTTGTTAACTTAGTCTTTTGAATGAATTATTAAATCCACCAGTAATTTTCTTATTGTTTGAAATTGTAGTTGTTTTGGTCACGTGACTACACGTGACTTGAGTAGTGGACCTTGTGTGGGGATGTGTGCGGAGATGTGGAACATGGCAACAAGAAGGAAGAGCAAGACTCAGATAATGAGACCTCTAACTAGAGTTTCTAGTCCTCCTCTACAGGTACTTTAAATAGAGTTTCTAGTCCTCCTCTACAGGTACTTAAAATAGAGTTTCTAGTCCTCCTCTACAGGTACTTTAAATAGAGTTTCTAGTCCTCCTCTACAGGTACTTTAAATAGAGTTTCTAGTCCTCCTCTACAGGTACTTAAAATAGAGTTTCTAGTCCTCCTCTACAGGTACTTTAAATAGAGTTTCTAGTCCTCCTCTACAGGTACTTAAAATAGAGTTTCTAGTCCTCCTCTACAGGTACTTTAAATAGAGTTTCTAGTCCTCCTCTACAGGTACTTTAAATAGAGTTTCTAGTCCTCCTCTACAGGTACTTAAAATAGAGTTTCTAGTCCTCCTCTGCAGGTACTTAAAATAGAGTTTCTAGTCCTCCTCTACAGGAACTTTAAATAGAGTTTCTAGTCCTCCTCTACAGGTACTTTAAATAGAGTTTCTAGTCCTCCTCTACAGGTACTTTAAATAGAGTTTCTAGTCCTCCTCTACAGGTACTTTAAATAGAGTTTCTAGTCCTCCTCTACAGGTACTTTAAATAGAGTTTCTAGTCCTCCTCTACAGGTACTTTAAATAGAGTTTCTAGTCCTCCTCTACAGGTACTTTAAATAGAGTTTCTAGTCCTCCTCTACAGGTACTTTAAATAGAGTTTCTAGTCCTCCTCTACAGGTACTTTAAATAGAGTTTCTAGTCCTCCTCTACAGGTACTTAAAATAGAGTTTCTAGTCCTCCTCTACAGGTACTTAAAATATTTTAGATACTTTAAATATCATATCTTTCACTCTGCTTTACTTTAAATACCTTATATTTAACTCTAGTTTACTTCAAAGAAGTGTGTATGAACTGTTTTGTGCAATGTTAACTGTTAAGAGATATTTAAAAGTTTAAAGTTACAGTGCAGATTACATGCACCTAACCGTCCATGACCTAACCGTCCATGAGTTATCGTGACAGTTTACCGTATATAAAAGATTTTAGTACTTGGATAGTGGATACTTAATGAACCTGGAACTTCACCGAAATTCCCCCTCCCTGACTCTCAGGATATACTGTTCGTTTCCGCAACTACCCCAATAATGCCTGATCCCGGTGGCTGCAAGAGGTTGAGTAATATCGTGGAGACCGCTTCTCTTCTCGTCGTCAAACAGAACTGGTGAGTTGCAAAAGTATTTAGTATCTTGCAATTTTGGCCTGTGCAAGAGTTGTTATTAGCTGAGATGACTTCTGCTGCAGTATTGCTCCGTCTAAATTGAATGAAGAAAGGAAGCAGGAATCGATATGCAACATATTTCTACCATTAGACTCTCAATGAAGTTTTTGATTTCGATATAATATTTTCCTGGCACAAATTTTACATCGGTATTAATCTCTTGTGTACAATTTAAAGCTACTAAAATCCTCCGAATTTTAGGAATAAGATCGCCCGTCTAAGTCCAGATGACGAGCTCTGGAAGTAAGATAGCTCTTCGTTCAATATTTAAACGAGCCAGTTTTTTATTGTTCTTATCCCACAACCCGGGAGTGAAAATATTATATTAAACATCTGCAGATCATCAAACTAGATACCCAAGAGTATGATTAGTAACATAACGGCACTGCTACTAATACAACTGTAGTTGTATAATACTACATATAATAATGATAATTAATTCCTGACAGTGCTTGTGCTCCGATTATTTCGTCGTAAAGTCGTAACTAACAGGCGTTATCTATGATATTTATAATATCTTCCGGGTATTATACCTAGTTTTCGTCAGTTGATTATCAAACTTTTTGAGAACCCAGCCCGGACTAATTCTTTCACTTTAAACTGCCAATTCTGAGCACCTGTCTGCAAGTGTGGCCGGTGCTGCAACTTTGGTTCTAGTATAATTGAGGGTACCAGAAATTAAGGAGTTGATACTTTAAGTTCTGGCTGCTGGGAACGAAAGAGGTTCGCAACTACCATACACTGTATGGTAGTATGATACAGTTAATACTGTATATATAGTAGTATGATAACTGCAGTTAATAATAATTTGGTATTACCTCCTACAATATTCTGGGTTAATTGGCCGTTCAGAAAGCACGTGTACTACAATAGAACTGCACATTTTACACATTTTACACATTTTACACATTTTACACATTTTACACATTTTACACATTTTACACATTTTACACATTTTACACATTTTACACATTTTACACATTTTACACTATTTATTATTTTAATATTTCTATTGTGAAGTATGATGCTACTGCACATTTTACAATATTTATTATTTTAATATTTCTATTGTGAAGTATGATGCTACTGCCCTTTTTACACTATTTATTATTTTAATATTTCTATTGTGAAGTATGATGCTACTGCACATTTTACACTATTTATTATTTCAATATTTCTATTGTGAAGTATGATGCTACTGCACATTTTACACTATTTATTATTTTAATATTTCTATTGTGAAGTATGATGCTACTGCACATTTTACACTATTTATTATTTTAATATTTCTATTGTGAAGTATGATGCTACTGCACATTTTACACTATTTATTATTTTAATATTTCTATTGTGAAGTAGGATGCTACTGCACATTTTACACTATTTAATATTTTAATATTTCTATTGTGAAGTATGATGCTACTGCACATTTTACACTATTTATTATTTTAATATTTCTATTGTTGAGTATGATGCTACTGCACATTTTACACTATTTATTATTTTAATATTTCTATTGTTGAGTAGGATGCTACTGCACATTTTACACTATTTATTATTTTAATATTTCTATTGTGAAGTATGATGCTACTGCACATTTTACACTATTTATTATTTTAATATTTCTATTGTGAAGTAGGATGCTACTGCACATTTTACACTATTTATTATTTTAATATTTCTATTGTGAAGTATGATGCTACTGCACATTTTACACTATTTATTATTTTAATATTTCTATTGTGAAGTAGGATGCTACTGCACATTTTACACTATTTATTATTTTAATATTTCTATTGTTGAGTATGATGCTACTGCACATTTTACACTATTTATTATTTTAATATTTCTATTGTGAAGTATGATGCTACTGCACATTTTACACTATTTATTATTTTAATATTTCTATTGTGAAGTATGATGCTACTGCACATTTTACACTATTTATTATTTTAATATTTCTATTGTTGAGTATGATACTACTGCACATTTTACACTATTTATTATTTTAATATTTCTATTGTGAAGTATGATGCTACTGCACATTTTACACTATTTATTATTTTAATATTTCTATTGTGAAGTATGATGCTACTGCACATTTTACACTATTTATTATTTTAATATTTCTATTGTGAGTATGATGCTACTGCACATTTTACACTATTTATTATTTTAATATTTCTATTGTGAAGTAGGATGCTACTGCACATTTTACACTATTTATTATTTTAATATTTCTATTGTTGAGTATGATGCTACTGCACATTTTACACTATTTATTATTTTAATATTTCTATTGTGAAGTATGATGCTACTGCACATTTTACACTATTTATTATTTTAATATTTCTATTGTGAAGTATGATGCTACTGCACATTTTACACTATTTATTATTTTAATATTTCTATTGTGAAGTATGATGCTACTGCACATTTTACACTATTTATTATTTTAATATTTCTATTGTGAAGTATGATGCTACTGCACATTTTACACTATTTATTATTTTAATATTTCTATTGTTGAGTATGATGCTACTGCACATTTTACACTATTTATTATTTTAATATTTCTATTGTTGAGTATGATGCTACTGCACATTTTACACTATTTATTATTTTAATATTTCTATTGTGAGTATGATGCTACTGCACATTTTACACTATTTATTATTTTAATATTTCTATTGTGAAGTATGATGCTACTGCACATTTTACACTATTTATTATTTTAATATTTCTATTGTGAAGTATGATGCTACTGCACATTTTACACTATTTATTATTTTAATATTTCTATTGTGAAGTATGATGCTACTGCACATTTTACACTATTTATTATTTTAATATTTCTATTGTGAAGTATGATGCTACTGCACATTTTACACTATTTATTATTTTAATATTTCTATTGTGAAGTATGATGCTACTGCACATTTTACACTATTTATTATTTTAATATTTCTATTGTGAAGTATGATGCTACTGCACATTTTACACTATTTATTATTTTAATATTTCTATTGTGAAGTATGATGCTACTGCACATTTTACACTATTTATTATTTTAATATTTCTATTGTGAAGTATGATGCTACTGCACATTTTACACTATTTATTATTTTAATATTTCTATTGTGAAGTATGATGCTACTGCACATTTTACACTATTTATTATTTTAATATTTCTATTGTGAAGTATGATGCTACTGCACATTTTACACTATTTATTATTTTAATATTTCTATTGTGAAGTATGATGCTACTGCACATTTTACACTATTTATTATTTTAATATTTCTATTGTGAAGTATGATGCTACTGCACATTTTACACTATTTATTATTTTAATATTTCTATTGTGAAGTATGATGCTACTGCACATTTTACACTATTTAATATTTTAATATTTCTATTGTGAAGTATGATGCTACTGCACATTTTACACTATTTATTATTTTAATATTTCTATTGTGAAGTATGATGCTACTGCACATTTTACACTATTTAATATTTTAATATTTCTATTGTGAAGTATGATGCTACTGCACATTTTACACTATTTATTATTTTAATATTTCTATTGTGAAGTATGATGCTACTGCACATTTTACACTATTTATTATTTTAATATTTCTATTGTGAGTATGATGCTACTGCACATTTTACACTATTTGTTATTTTAATATTTCTATTGTGAAGTATGATGCTACTGCACATTTTACACTATTTATTATTTTAATATTTCTATTGTGAAGTATGATGCTACTGCACATTTTACACTATTTATTATTTTAATATTTCTATTGTGAAGTATGATGCTACTGCACATTTTACACTATTTGTTATTTTAATATTTCTATTGTGAAGTATGATGCTACTGCACATTTTACACTATTTATTATTTTAATATTTCTATTGTGAAGTATGATGCTACTGCACATTTTACACTATTTAATATTTTAATATTTCTATTGTGAAGTATGATGCTACTGCACATTTTACACTATTTATTATTTTAATATTTCTATTGTGAAGTATGATGCTACTGCACATTTTACACTATTTAATATTTTAATATTTCTATTGTGAAGTATGATGCTACTGCACATTTTACACTATTTATTATTTTAATATTTCTATTGTTGAGTATGATGCTACTGCACATTTTACACTATTTATTATTTTAATATTTCTATTGTTGAGTATGATGCTACTGCACATTTTACACTATTTGTTATTTTAATATTTCTATTGTGAAGTATGATGCTACTGCACATTTTACACTATTTATTATTTTAATATTTCTATTGTGAAGTAGGATGCTACTGCACATTTTACACTATTTATTATTTTAATATTTCTATTGTGAAGTATGATGCTACTGCACATTTTACACTATTTATTATTTTAATATTTCTATTGTGAAGTATGATGCTACTGCACATTTTACACTATTTATTATTTTAATATTTCTATTGTTGAGTATGATGCTACTGCACATTTTACACTATTTATTATTTCAATATTTCTATTGTGAAGTATGATGCTACTGCACATTTTACACTATTTATTATTTTAATATTTCTATTGTTGAGTATGATGCTACTGCACATTTTACACTATTTATTATTTTAATATTTCTATTGTGAAGTATGATGCTACTGCACATTTTACACTATTTATTATTTTAATATTTCTATTGTGAAGTATGATGCTACTGCACATTTTACACTATTTGTTATTTTAATATTTCTATTGTGAAGTATGATGCTACTGCACATTTTACACTATTTATTATTTTAATATTTCTATTGTGAAGTATGATGCTACTGCACATTTTACACTATTTAATATTTTAATATTTCTATTGTGAAGTATGATGCTACTGCACATTTTACACTATTTATTATTTTAATATTTCTATTGTGAAGTATGATGCTACTGCACATTTTACACTATTTGTTATTTTAATATTTCTATTGTGAAGTATGATGCTACTGCACATTTTACACTATTTATTATTTTAATATTTCTATTGTGAAGTATGATGCTACTGCACATTTTACACTATTTATTATTTTAATATTTCTATTGTGAAGTATGATGCTACTGCACATTTTACACTATTTGTTATTTTAATATTTCTATTGTGAAGTATGATGCTACTGCACATTTTACACTATTTATTATTTTAATATTTCTATTGTGAAGTATGATGCTACTGCACATTTTACACTATTTAATATTTTAATATTTCTATTGTGAAGTATGATGCTACTGCACATTTTACACTATTTATTATTTTAATATTTCTATTGTGAAGTATGATGCTACTGCACATTTTACACTATTTAATATTTTAATATTTCTATTGTATAACTCCTGGGCTGCACCACTAGCTTCGTTGAATGAACTTGATATTGCTCATCGCAAACACCTCCGAAGAATCCTCAACATCAGATGGCCTACTGGGGTTATTTCTAATGAGGCACTGTATGCTCGTTGTTATGTCACTCCCTTGTCTGTGAGAGTCTCTAAGTTTCGATGGAGAATGTTAGGACATATCTTAAGAGGACAGGAAGACTCACCAGCATACACCTCTATGTTATTTGCTATAAATTCTGATATTTTTATGGAAGGGAGACGGGGTAGACCATGTTTAAACTTATTAGATGTTATTAGAAAAGACTTGACTAGTAGAAATCTTGATATTAGACTTAAGAATTTGACTGATTTCGAAGACCTTAGATTTTTGGCTTTAGATAGGGAGGAATGGAAGAAGTTAGAAGATGGTTGATGTTTTTTGTTTTCTTTTTTATGCGTTTTGATATCTATAAGGTGCCTAGGATGCTCTTTTAAAGAGATATTTCGTACTTTGAAAGATTTACTACTACTATTGTGAAGTATGATGCTACTGCACATTTTACACTATTTGTTATTTTAATATTTCTATTGTGAAGTATGATGCTACTGCACATTTTACACTATTTATTATTTTAATATTTCTATTGTGAAGTATGATGCTACTGCACATTTTACACTTTTCATTATTTTAATATTTCTATTGTGAAGTATGATGCTACTGCACATTTTACACTATTTGTTATTTTAATATTTCTATTGTGAAGTATGATGCTACTGCACATTTTACACTATTTATTATTTTAATATTTCTATTGTGAAGTATGATGCTACTGCACATTTTACACTATTTATTATTTTAATATTTCTATTGTGAAGTATGATGCTACTGCACATTTTACACTATTTATTATTTCAATATTTCTATTGTTGAGTATGATGCTACTGCACATTTTACACTATTTGTTATTTTAATATTTCTATTGTGAAGTATGATGCTACTGCACATTTTACACTATTTATTATTTTAATATTTCTATTGTGAAGTATGATGCTACTGCACATTTTACACTATTTAATATTTTAATATTTCTATTGTGAAGTATGATGCTACTGCACATTTTACACTATTTATTATTTTAATATTTCTATTGTGAAGTATGATGCTACTGCACATTTTACACTATTTAATATTTTAATATTTCTATTGTGAAGTATGATGCTACTGCACATTTTACACTATTTATTATTTTAATATTTCTATTGTTGAGTATGATGCTACTGCACATTTTACACTATTTGTTATTTTAATATTTCTATTGTGAAGTATGATGCTACTGCACATTTTACACTATTTATTATTTTAATATTTCTATTGTGAAGTATGATGCTACTGCACATTTTACACTATTTAATATTTTAATATTTCTATTGTGAAGTATGATGCTACTGCACATTTTACACTATTTATTATTTTAATATTTCTATTGTTGAGTATGATGCTACTGCACATTTTACACTATTTATTATTTTAATATTTCTATTGTTGAGTATGATGCTACTGCACATTTTACACTATTTGTTATTTTAATATTTCTATTGTGAAGTATGATGCTACTGCACATTTTACACTATTTATTATTTTAATATTTCTATTGTGAAGTATGATGCTACTGCACATTTTACACTATTTATTATTTTAATATTTCTATTGTGAAGTATGATGCTACTGCACATTTTACACTATTTATTATTTTAATATTTCTATTGTTGAGTAGGATGCTACTGCACATTTTACACTATTTATTATTTTAATATTTCTATTGTGAAGTATGATGCTACTGCACATTTTACACTATTTATTATTTTAATATTTCTATTGTGAAGTATGATGCTACTGCACATTTTACACTATTTATTATTTTAATATTTCTATTGTTGAGTAGGATGCTACTGCACATTTTACACTATTTATTATTTTAATATTTCTATTGTGAAGTATGATGCTACTGCACATTTTACACTATTTATTATTTTAATATTTCTATTGTTGAGTAGGATGCTACTGCACATTTTACACTATTTATTATTTTAATATTTCTATTGTTGAGTAGGATGCTACTGCACATTTTACACTATTTATTATTTTAATATTTCTATTGTGAAGTATGATGCTACTGCACATTTTACACTATTTATTATTTTAATATCTCTATTGTGAAGTATGATGCTACTGCACATTTTACACTATTTATTATTTTAATATTTCTATTGTTGAGTATGATGCTACTGCACATTTTACACTATTTATTATTTTAATATTTCTATTGTGAAGTATGATGCTACTGCACATTTTACACTATTTATTATTTTAATATTTCTATTGTGAAGTATGATGCTACTGCACATTTTACACTATTTATTATTTTAATATTTCTATTGTTGAGTATGATGCTACTGCACATTTTACACTATTTAATATTTTAATATTTCTATTGTTGAGTAGGATGCTACTGCACATTTTACACTATTTATTATTTTAATATTTCTATTGTTGAGTAGGATGCTACTGCACATTTTACACTATTTATTATTTTAATATTTCTATTGTGAAGTATGATGCTACTGCACATTTTACACTATTTATTATTTTAATATTTCTATTGTTGAGTATGATGCTACTGCACATTTTACACTATTTATTATTTTAATATTTCTATTGTTGAGTAGGATGCTACTGCACATTTTACACTATTTGTTATTTTAATATTTCTATTGTGAAGTAGGATGCTACTGCACATTTTACACTATTTATTATTTTAATATTTCTATTGTTGAGTAGGATGCTACTGCACATTTTACACTATTTATTATTTTAATATTTCTATTGTTGAGTAGGATGCTACTGCACATTTTACACTATTTATTATTTTAATATTTCTATTGTGAAGTAGGATGCTACTGCACATTATACACTATTTATTATTTTAATATTTCTATTGTTGAGTAGGATGCTACTGCACATTTTACACTATTTATTATTTTAATATTTCTATTGTGAAGTAGGATGCTACTGCACATTTTACACTATTTATTATTTTAATATTTCTATTGTTGAGTATGATGCTACTGCACATTTTACACTATTTATTATTTTAATATTTCTATTGTGAAGTATGATGCTACTGCACATTTTACACTATTTATTATTTTAATATTTCTATTGTGAAGTATGATGCTACTGCACATTTTACACTATTTATTATTTTAATATTTCTATTGTTGAGTAGGATGCTACTGCACATTTTACACTATTTATTATTTTAATATTTCTATTGTGAAGTATGATGCTACTGCACATTTTACACTATTTATTATTTTAACCCATTAGGGACGACGAGTTTTAAAGTTTGCCGATTTTGATGCCGTTTAACACACTAGGTCACTTTACAGCAAAAATGAGATATCCAAAAAAGCTAATCTGTATCTCGTTTACTTTAAAAGATACAGCTATGGTCGCATACGACCCACTCGTCCGGGTCGCAAACGACCCATCACGGTTTTTCGGCTTTAACTTCTGAAACAAAGACGTTAGGATAAAATAAAATAAAAAGCATAAGTTAAAAACATATGGTCAATACTGTGTGACTCTAACTTTTTAAAAATAAAGAATTTGGGTCATTAACGACCCACTCGGCTCACTTGCTTATTACTACATATGTCCATGTAACTTCTTGAATTCAGCCTAAAGCATGACATCATAAGTTCAAAATCGCCTCTCAGCAAGTGATAATCATCATAAACTGCGAAAAATCGGTTAAATGGGTCATTAGCGACCCACTAGGACCACAAAATTGATTAATTAAATATAATGTTGTAAAACTTTTACAAATATTAGTATAAAAACATGTTATATCTTGGTCATTACTCCTGTACGTTGATTTAAATTTTAAAATCGATCAACTGGGTCAATAACGACCCACTCGGAAGTTGAACCACGACATTAATTATCAGTATCATGTTGTTCTACCATCAAGAAAGACACTCGTAGGTCTTAATTCCACGCAAACCACGGGTGGCTGACTACTAGCCCTTCTGAGATCTGGAGTCTCACGGTAATCTGCAGATCACGTCACCCAATGACTGACGAATAATGGGCAGAATTGGATTGATAGGTAGGTGAGTTTATCAGCTGTTAGTACACGACCGTAAAGTCGTGAGACAGCAAACAACATGCCTATCTTTTCCCGATTCCTAGAACGTCCAAGAAGAACTATACAACTGCTGGATTCAGATTTCAGATGGCTGTATCTACTCTCTTCGCAGCTCCCTTTCTTTACTTCTTAGGGGCCGTTCATATATTACGTAATCACTTATTGGACAATTTTTACGCCCCCCCCCCCCACCACATAGCTATTATGTCAAAATTACACAAGCTTAATCATTTGGAAACTCCCCTCCCTCTCGGCCGATTACGTAATACTTGTTTTCGTTTTGAAAGCTGCCTCGTTGTTGCGGGGTTTGTTACCCAAAACGAGGTAGTTGTCTGAGAGATTGCAGGTTGCAGCACCGCCAGCCAAATGGGGGGGGGGGGGGCTTTTTCCTTGTCCTTCTTCACAGAGCTGTAGATGTAGCCATCTGAATGCAGCAGTTGTTTAGTTATTCTCGTACTTTCTAGGAATGAAAAAAACATATTGGCATGTTGGATTAGAATATGCAATTTGACCACTCGTCTTTCAGTATTTACCCAAGGTTACATGATATCTCGTATACTTCGTTCAGGGGATTTTTCTTGAGTGACATGATCTGATCACCGTGGGACCCTGGGTCTCAAGCGGTGGGTTGTAGCAGGTCGTTTACCAAGATTCGAAATTGACGAAAAAGGTAACAGAATCTAATAAGCAACAACAGCAGCATGGCTATTACCTAGCAAGTTAGGAACGAGGGCCGATTCCTTTTCTTTTGCGGCACGGCCACGGTCCTTTCGGTACAGATTTCCACGCACCATAGTATTATAGTCAGGACGCAACTTCAGGCATATGCAGTAGTGTTATTCTCGCAGCTCTTTGATGAGTGATGACGGCCCTTCAGTTGGCCCTGGATCTCAGAAGGGCTAGTAGTCAGCCACCCGTGGTTTGCGTGGAATTAAGACCTACGAGTGTCTTTCTTGATGGTGGAACAGCATGATACTGATAATAATTGATGAGGTGGTTCAACTTCCGAGTGGGTCGTTATTGACCCAGTTGATCGATTTTAAAAGTTAAATCATCGTACAGGAGTAATGACCAAGATATAACATGTTTTTATACTAATATTTGTAAAAGTTTGACAACATTATATTTAATTAATCAATTTTGTGGTCCTAGTGGGTCGCTAATGACCCATTTAACCGATTTTTCGCAGTTTATGATGATTATCACTTGCTGAGAGGCGATTTTGAACTTATGATGTCATGCTTTAGGCTGAATTCAAGAAGTAACATGGACATATGTAGTAATAAGCAAGTGAGCCGAGTGGGTCGTTAATGACCCAAATTCTTTATTTTTAAAAGGTTAGAGTTACACAGTATTGACCATATGTTATTAACTTATGCTACAGTTTTTATTTTATCCTAACGTCTTTGTTTCAGAAGTTAAAGCCGAAAAACCGTGATGGGTCTTTTGTGACCCGGACGAGTGGGTCGTATGCGACCGCAGTTAGTAAACAGCGTCTAGCTCTGTTTGTGAACATCTGATTATCACGGGCTTTTCATATGTCTCAAGGAAATCGTTGCCCGCAACTATTTTGTCCTCAACAAAATAAGCCTACATAAAGTTTTAATGTCCCAATCAAGGCAAGAAGTAAAGTGAAATATTTTCCAATTATGACGACTAATTAGCCTAATTATTTAGTTGTTAGTAATTAATTGGGTCTCGACTGGAAAGTCAATAATGTAGCCCAATAAATTTTGAGCATATGTGCGAAAGATTCGTTGCGTTTAGTATTATGGTTTGTCCTCTATAGCCTCTAGAAAAGGTGGGTCGTAAACGACCCTATCGTCCCTAATGGGTTAATATTTCTATTGTGAAGTATGATGCTACTGCACATTTTACACTATTTATTATTTTAATATTTCTATTGTGAAGTATGATGCTACTGCACATTTTACACTATTTATTATTTTAATATTTCTATTGTGAAGTATGATGCTACTGCACATTTTACACTATTTATTATTTTAATATTTCTATTGTGAAGTATGATGCTACTGCACATTTTACACTATTTATTATTTTAATATTTCTATTGTTGAGTATGATGCTACTGCACATTTTACACTATTTATTATTTTAATATTTCTATTGTTGAGTATGATGCTACTGCACATTTTACACTATTTATTATTTTAATATTTCTATTGTGAAGTATGATGCTACTGCACATTTTACACTATTTATTATTTTAATATTTCTATTGTTGAGTAGGATGCTACTGCACATTTTACACTATTTATTATTTTAATATTTCTATTGTTGAGTAGGATGCTACTGCACATTTTACACTATTTATTATCTTAATATTTCTATTGTTGAGTAGGATGCTACTGCACATTTTACACTATTTATTATTTTAATATTTCTATTGTTGAGTAGGATGCTACTGCACATTTTACACTATTTATTATTTTAATATTTCTATTGTGAAGTAGGATGCTACTGCACATTTTACACTATTTATTATTTTAATATTTCTATTGTTGAGTAGGATGCTACTGCACATTTTACACTATTTATTATTTTAATATTTCTATTGTGAAGTATGATGCTACTGCACATTTTACAATATTTAATATTTTAATATTTCTATTGTGAAGTATGATGCTACTGCACATTTTACAATATTTATTATTTTAATATTTCTATTGTGAAGTATGATGCTACTGCACATTTTACACTATTTATTATTTTAATATTTCTATTGTGAAGTAGAATGCTACTGCACATTTTACACTATTTATTATTTTAATATTTCTATTGTTGAGTAGGATGCTACTGCACATTTTACAATATTTATTATTTTAATATTTCTATTGTGAAGTATGATGCTACTGCACATTTTACACTATTTATTATTTTAATATTTCTATTGTGAAGTATGATGCTACTACACATTTTACACTATTTAATATTTTAATATTTCTATTGTTGAGTAGGATGCTACTGCACATTTTACACTATTTATTATTTTAATATTTCTATTGTGAAGTATGATGCTACTGCACATTTTACACTATTTATTATTTTAATATTTCTATTGTGAAGTAGGATGCTACTGCACATTTTACACTATTTAATATTTTAATATTTCTATTGTTGAGTAGGATGCTACTGCACATTTTACACTATTTATTATTTTAATATTTCTATTGTGAAGTATGATGCTACTGCACATTTTACACTATTTATTATTTTAATATTTCTATTGTTGAGTAGGATGCTACTGCACATTTTACACTATTTATTATTTTAATATTTCTATTGTTGAGTAGGATGCTACTGCACATTTTACACTATTTATTATTTTAATATTTCTATTGTGAAGTAGGATGCTACTGCACATTTTACACTATTTATTATTTTAATATTTCTATTGTTGAGTAGGATGCTACTGCACATTTTACACTATTTATTATTTTAATATTTCTATTGTGAAGTAGGATGCTACTGCACATTTTACACTATTTAATATTTTAATATTTCTATTGTTGAGTAGGATGCTACTGCACATTTTACACTATTTAATATTTTAATATTTCTATTGTGAAGTAGGATGCTACTGCACATTTTACACTATTTATTATTTTAATATTTCTATTGTTGAGTATGATGCTACTGCACATTTTACACTATTTGTTATTTTAATATTTCTATTGTGAAGTAGGATGCTACTGCACATTTTACACTATTTATTATTTCAATATTTCTATTGTGAAGTAGGATGCTACTGCACATTTTACACTATTTATTATTTTAATATTTCTATTGTGAAGTAGGATGCTACTGCACATTTTACACTATTTATTATTTTAATATTTCTATTGTTGAGTATGATGCCACTGCACATTTTACACTATTTATTATTTTAATATTTCTATTGTGAAGTATGATGCTACTGCACATTTTACACTATTTATTATTTCAATATTTCTATTGTGAAGTATGATGCTACTGCACATTTTACACTATTTATTATTTTAATATTTCTATTGTGAAGTATGATGCTACTGCACATTTTACACTATTTATTATTTTAATATTTCTATTGTGAAGTATGATGCTACTGCACATTTTACACTATTTATTATTTTAATATTTCTATTGTGAAGTAGGATGCTACTGCACATTTTACACTATTTAATATTTTAATATTTCTATTGTGAAGTATGATGCTACTGCACATTTTACACTATTTATTATTTTAATATTTCTATTGTGAAGTAGGATGCTACTGCACATTTTACACTATTTGTTATTTTAATATTTCTATTGTGAAGTAGGATGCTACTGCACATTTTACACTATTTATTATTTTAATATTTCTATTGTGAAGTATGATGCTACTGCACATTTTACACTATTTATTATTTTAATATTTCTATTGTGAAGTATGATGCTACTGCACATTTTACACTATTTATTATTTTAATATTTCTATTGTGAAGTAGGATGCTACTGCACATTTTACACTATTTATTATTTTAATATTTCTATTGTGAAGTATGATGCTACTGCACATTTTACACTATTTGTTATTTTAATATTTCTATTGTGAAGTATGATGCTACTGGTTTTAATTTGGTATATAAACATGCTACATTGCTTAGTCGTATACTCACGTGCATAGTTCTCTGGCTGTAAATCCACTTTACTTCCAGATTTGATCATCGTCTATCTAAAATTTTAAATTCATTCACAGTTTAGGTAGTTAGGTGATTGTGCTCGTACTTGTAATCAAACTGCAACTATTGGTAGCTTCTTATTTATTGTCGGATTTTGCCAGATGTTGCGATTTTTTTACACTACTGTTTAAAAGCTTGCAAAACAATCTTAATAAAAAATTAATGTAGCCATTTTACTTTTAAATTTTTAAGGTGGCACGAATTAATCATAAACGATCCCACATGCATGCGACGGTCAATTTTTATTAAAATTCGTTACTTTTTGACGAAATTCGGGATTAAAGTCACAAAGTGTGACGAGATTTATCCAGATTAGGTCTCATGGAGCATTAATCACCTCCCACAGCCTGATCATATATGTTTTTGTACAGTTGATATCATCGTAGAGGCGTGGGGTCAGGCCCATGGACGACTTGAGGCGACTAATATCGACAGGTCGATATTAGTCAATAATTGGGCTGACCCCCACGTCTTCGTTGTCAATACTAAATTTAAACGAAGATTTTGACTGTTCTTTATTTAGTCGAGAAAACTTTTCACTTTAAAGAATATGGTTATATATCGCCCTATGTTTTAACAAATATGTCGCCTTATATCTTAATCTGAGAATCTGATAACTGGCATTCGCGTTTAGTCCATGAATCATGGATGATGATAATACCTGTAAGTTGTAACAGCCAAACGTATCAATTTAGCGCTATTACCTAATAGAAATGATTTTCCAATTCCCGTAGTTTGCTAATTTACTGAATTTAGACCAGCTGGCAAGTAAGCATGTCCAGCCTATCTTTGAACGTAATAAACAGACACACTCTCTGTAGTAGTTGTCAGTTGTCCAGCTAACTCACAAAGTTTAATTTTCATCTAAATTCAAAATGTAAATTTATTAAATCAAGTAGGACATCACTCACACTGATAAAATGAAGAAGACCAATGATATATTAATAAATTTTACAGGTGTTACTAAGGTCACACTTTGTTACTTGAATATTCGCTAGCTATGTCTAAAAGCTTTAAATTGGTTTGATATTTTCAAAGTCAGTTCTTGGCAAGATTTCAAAATGTGTACGCCTTTCTATTCGTTTTGTGGCTGTAACCTGCAGTCATCAACCGATCAACTGTTTGATTGCAGCAATTTCAAAATAAGTCCATCATTTACAAGATTATTTCGATGCTCTAAAATCAAATCCCGCTTCGGTTTGCCTCGTGAAAATCATAATCTTTTACACGAATTTAACGCAGTAAAATGGCATGCGGCGATTAGATGACGATTCTTGCCATGGAAACTTAAATTGTAGTTGTAAGATATTCTGTACACCTCCTTGCTCCTGTATAATTCTAGCTCATGATGGCAATGAAAAGAAACGATTAGACGGTAATTTGTGACAATAAAAATCAGAATTTACAGCAAGAATAAATCTGCTGTGCAAATATTATTTCAAACTGCCGTTGTATGAATTTGTGATAAAATTAGTTGAGTAGGTAATAGTTGGATAAAAATATTACTCTTATTTGACAGCTAAATAGAATCCGCTATTTTAATTTGTCCTTGTCAAGTTAGACGTAACCAAGATGAAACATTGTAATCCAATTTACTGCATCAAATTGACCTAGTTATAATGAAAATACCGGTGTTGACACTGATACCTTAACCAGCACCTGTGTTGCCAACAGGACACCATTTAGTCTCCAATAATTTTATACGGCACCCCCTGACTAACACCTGTATCACCTGTCAGTGTTGCAGGTGTATTGTTCCTGATCTGTTTAGAGAGATCTGGTCTGGCAGTCGGGTTTATATCGAAGTATTTGGAGTCATCCGTGACACAATAAAGTTTAACACTTGTTAGGCCAGATCGTTCTCTTTTCACGTGAATTCATCTCTTTAACTAACATATCTGACAAATTTGAGTTGCATAACTTGCTTGTTTGAGTTCTCCTAAAGCGGATCAATTTGTATAAACAACTTTTATGACAGGCACTAATAGTAATATAACCTTGTAACCTAATCATCACGTTCTATTCATAATTTGTATTTGTCTTGTTAGTGATTAATTCTTATAAAACCATGTGACTAAAGGCTAAAAATACCCACAGTTTCTGTTAGAGAAAAACACCAGTATTAATAGTTTTATCGCATTATCAATAATTGGCTCATTATCAAATCATACGCCATACAGTACTTAGAGGCTTAAGCCTTTAATTACTTAATCCCGCTACCATGCGTGCCCTTATGTTAAAATTCTGCTTAAATTTGACCTTTCATGTAATTTCAAACGTCGTTGTCACTGCTGCATTGCAACTTGAGAGGATTTGGTATCCGAATTCGATGCCATGTACTCCCATTTTCTTGATTTGGTTTAAATTCAGCTTGTTTTTAATTTTCCTGTCATTTTTAGCCGTTTCCCGAACGTAACTCAGTTGGATGGTAAGCTATTAAGACTACGATGAAACTAATTGCTCCAAACGAAAACGATGAGATGAATAAGTTAGACAGCCAGAATCTACGAGTTCAAAGATTTGAGTCGGCAAAGAAGATGTCGTCCTCGAATTTATCGTATCTCCCAGTGGTAGATCCAATAAATAGTGGAAGTTTCAGAGTTTCCTCTGCAAGCTCTACTTCAGTTTCCCGCTCTCTACCGAGGTTACAAATTACTGATAGCAATGGATTCGGCTCTAGGACGAACTTAAACTGCACTTCTAAATCTTCCCCTTATCTAATACTTCCTTCAATTAATTCAAGGTTTGTTCAATTCATTTTCATCGCTTATTTGGCTTTTAATCTTTGACAAGCAGGGTTGTGAAAAACGTAAATGGTAAACTCAAAAAACGTTCAAAACGTGCTTTTTTCTATTTTTTTCAAAAAACGAGAAAAAACGTTCGCATAATCTAATCAAGCAGACTCACGTGAAAATTCAAAATGTAGCGGTATGACCAATCAAACTTGCCAGTTGTGTTGACCAGGCATGGCTCCAGCCGATTATTCTTGGGGGTGCAACTTGGTGCGAAGCACCAAGGAGATTCACATACAGCGCTGAAGGCGCTGCGGCAGGGGTCTGGGGGCGCAGCCCCCTTTCTGAGGGGGTCTAGGGGGGCGAAGCCCCCCTGAAAATTTTGCCTTTTTAGAAGCTAATAACCTTACCAGAAAGTGTCTGAATTAACTTGAAGTTGAAGAGTTCAATAAAACATAATGTTTTAAATGTGAAAATAAATGTAAAAATATTTTAATAACAATTAGAACATAATTGACACTGAGAATGTTCAATTCAACACAACACTGCGGTTACTCTCAGCAAACTTGTCAATAATGACAGCAATGTCTATAGCTTTGACAAGCTCCTTTTCGTGACTGAGAAGGGTAAGGTCGCTTATCCTCTCGTCACTGAAGACTGCAATTTGCTTATGTGATTGTGGCCCAGGCCTCAGTGTTCGTACTTCGCAGGTTCGTTTACTGGTAGTCGGTGACCGTTAAAACATTGTAAATTTCCGTATAAATCACAACGTTTTTTAAATAAATACGCAAAAACCTGTTAAAAAGACGTAAAAACGCTCCAATTCAAAAAAACGTAAAACACGTATTTCACAACCCTGTTGACAAGGACTAGTGATAAATACAAACCTCTTGATTTCCAGCAATATAACACTCTAACTTCCTCAACCTGGTCACAGAGTTTCAGGAGCTCTAGCAAGGAGCCACACATTTGAAAGGAGCAACACAGAAGTAGCCGTGACTGAACGCACTGGCAGGAGACTGAATAGGTGTGAGTCTACCGAGTGTTCTTCAGGAGTTAGAGCTCGGAGCCGGAGCAGACGTAGAAAGTAAGGATCGAATTCAGAGAGATTACTCTTTTATTTACTCTTTTAACCATAATCGGTCATACTCATAATACTTATAGTACAGGGACAACAGGGTAATCCAAAAATCCGACCTTAACTTACCTTACTCTGGAATATTATAGCGGGTTAATTAATGACTGGGAAAATTAATGACCGGGAAAAATATGGCGGAATTTTCCAAAACCCACCAAGCATCAAATGTATTACTATTAGTTTACCTTACTCGGGAACATTATAGCGGGTTAATTTATGACTGGGAAAATTAATGACCGGGAAAAATATGGCGGAATTTTCCAAAACCCACCACTTTATCCCAGTCATAATATTCCCGAGTAAGGTAACTTAACTATCTTAATGATTCTTAAACAGCGCAACATAATTCATTTCTGTTGAAAGATTTTTTGAAGTAGGAGCTCTTAATGGTTGAATTGGATTCTAAGAGGTTGCCCCATAGTAATCACGGCAGGTTACCTAGCAACCGAAATTCAAATTCGTTATTCGTTGGAAAATATCGATGTTTACCGATATTATTTACAATTATAACTTATAAGTTTACAATCCCCTACGATCGCTTAGGCCCTTACGAATCCAATCTGTGCCTTAATCTCATGATTAAAACCAGCTGCCCCTCTCAGCTCCGCTTTTCATACAGATAATAAGATAATAACGGTAGATCGGGTCGCGAGATAAAAGCACATTATCATGCACTTTTACATAATCGACGTTTTGCATTGGTGCTGGGGTGCACGCGGGTGATGAGATTAGGAGATACCCACTAACCCCACTCAGTCCACTTAGTTGCCCCGTTCACCTCTGTTGTATGTTTCCAACGTCATTACGGACTACATACTAATTGTAACTATAGCAACGTGTTGGTTGGTCATTGATTCTTGCTGTATTGTATTGGTACAGTCCACAACCAATCTTAGCGGTTACTCGTATCACGTGATCTGTTGAAAACCAATGGTGAGATAGCTCCGGATCCTACTGGAAATAATCCTGATTCTGTCAAAGAGTTTCGTTCTAATTTTAACAAAACAATAATCCAATTTGGGAAGGCACTGACTGGGGAAGAGCGATATTGGAAATGATGGGATAATGCTGGGAAACTCATCAGTTTTTACGGTTTCCTCCTGCGTCATAACTTTCAAAGTGGTCGAGTTGTTCCTTGCTAACATATCCTTAGTGCTTAGGAACAAATTGTTTATCTATGCGAACTATTGAAGTAACCGGAAGAACTTTCTAAGATCTTTTGAGACACGTTTGTTGTTGTTGTACGTTTGGACGTTGGACACTCCGGAACTATCTCTACATTTTGAAGATTCTTCTTAGCGACTAATACTATTCTGAATACACCTCTGGATACCTCCTTGAAACAGAGACAGAAAGAGAAAGAGAAAGAGAAAGAGAAAGAGAAAGAGAAACAGGCAGATAGATGCCAGTGAAAGTGCACGCAGATCTGGAGCGGGTGCTGAGGAAGAGGATCTTGAGGAAGTATAACCGTCTGAGACATGACAGTAAAACGGTTTACTACACCCGAATGATTGCCTCTCCCGACTTGGGTCTACAGACGTGAGTAATGTTTAGTGCATGATCATCTTTATTTAATTTCAATTCTTGAGAAGTTGCATAATGCATATTTATGCAATTTAGTTTCTGGACAAGTTATGTACAGATAACTCCTGAAATACAGTGCACAGTGGGGGAAATTCACGGTGTTTTAGGGGGACTTAGTGATGATCCTCACTCTTAAAGTGAGTGATTATATTTGAATTGTGACGGTGTTGGACTTATCTAAGGATTGATCAGATGCTTATCTCGAGAATGCAAAGATCATAGTATAATCGTATACTTCATCATTTTGAAGGAGACAACCTATAAATTTATATGGAGGAGAATTTATTTAAACACAATTTATTGGTACATTTTGAATTGCTTGTCAACCAATCTGAAATTGGGTCCCATGCAGGGGTACCGTGAGTGTTATAATTCAGTATTCACTCTATACGAACATAGATCATGCATGCATACTTTCTGCATAAATATTAAATACGTTCCTCAACTTTTCGTGCTTAGTGTGCGGAAATCATCGTAAAATTGAAACAATTTAAGGAAGTAAGCAAAATAAAATTTGAAAAACTTTAGCCAGAGTTTTTGTGGTTGTCCGTGACTGTCTGCTGCTGTGAGAATGGTCCATTTTGAAGTAGTAAAGTCTTTTAACCTTTTTGTAAAGATGTGTCCTCCATTCTTTACATGAGGTCTCAATCTGTGACTAAGAAAGGAAAGGGGGGACCCTGTCCCATGTAGCTGATACACCTCACTGCCTCACAGCAAGTAAATCAAACAAACTCTTGTACGTGAAAGGTGCATCAACTCCCCGCACCGTCAAAGCGATGCTGTGACCCCATACAAAATGTATCTTAAATTGTACTCTAATTACACCTTCTTTGTTCCTCCACTATCCAATATACCTGATACCACCATGGGGTTACCATGAATGCATGGGGTTACCAAGGATACCAAAGATGCCATAACGACCGAACAGACAAGCGCCTTACAAATGCCAATTCAAGTTTTAACAATACCATCTTAACCAGATGTCCCTTCATTACGGGCTCATGTGTTTATTATTATACCGGAGAATATCTCTCTCTTGTGAATCAGTGTGTTTTGTACAACGTTTGGTAGGTATTAAACATTGTCAGCATTCAGTGGTAATTTGTGTGCTGTTATCATGGCTTACAGTCATAACTGTAATTAACTTAGTTCATAATCGTGGTCGTTTGTCGTCAAGCAGGTCTTATAGCACCCCGGGCTCTCACCATCCTGCAGTGGGTCTAACCAGCCACGTGACCCCTGACAACTACCAGTCGTGACCCCACCGGTTACTACCTAGTGTACTGTCTGCAATATTGATTTACTGCTGCCAAGTCAGTTACACATGATATTGATAGTACTCATAGTTGAGTCACACTAAGCTTGGCATGTCAGCTCATATTCTGATATTCAGTTCGTTATTCCAAGCTACAGAAGTACAGAGATCATAGTCATTTTTTCAGCTTTCGCATCCGGCATCTTATCTTTGTGTCGGAGCAAACCTATGACTAGCTGGGTTAAATGCATTCCAATTTCTTTCAAATTCAGCAGATATTTTCGCAACCGAAACTTGTTGGGATTCGCTGAGTGCTTTTGCAACAATTCCTTGCATTAGAAAGCATAACCATCGGGGGTACTCCATTGTCACGTCTGTGCTGGAGATGCATTTGATGAGCGGGGAATCTTCCTCATCCTCCGACGAAGGCTCGTAAGTAAAGTTCACTTCTTTATTATCATTTTCAAGTGATTTTTTTCATTGTTCAGTTTACGCAAAACAAAGGTTCCTCGTTATTTTTAATGGGTAAATATCAAACCAGAAGGTGTTTTGTATTTGGGCAAGCTTGTGGGTCACGCTTTCGCTTATCAGTTGTCTTTGATACACAACAAATCTCCAGTATGCACATGAAAATGATATCAAGTAATATTATTACTTGATTTCATTATCAATAATTTGAGAGATTGCTTATTACTAATAAGCAATCTCTCAAATTATCGAGCGCATATTATGCAGCTATACTTAAATAGATATTGTTAAAACTTTACTTTTACTCCCAAAGTGAGTAATATTACTATTGGAACCATTGTAACTTTACATGCGTTAAAATACATTACTGTCTCTACCATTTTGTACCGTTCCAATGGAAGTGAGTCGCCGTATTAACATTCACCGGTATTTGTCTTAGTTTATAATGGTTATACTAACGTTTCAATTACTGTGATACCTCACACGCTCAACGTCCCCAAAGTCCTTATTTACCACACTGATAAACGTCACATTAACACACACAATGAAAAAAACAGCTATAAATTAAAGTGTTGCTCATTTGTAGCTGGCTTGAAGTGGAGTAGCTGACGGTGATTGCTGGACTCCGTGCAGCTTTACCGGTCACGTGACCACTATCTTCGACCAGTTGCCATGGTAACCACTGTCACGTGGCCTACTATAATTGATAAACATCCACGATGCTGTATCTTTTAGTACGGTATCGTATGTTGACGTTTCAGCGTTCATTGCGTTTGCCGACAAAAATCGTTCATCCTTGATGGTGTGAATACCTTCACACCTTGCCAATTTAGCAGCCCTAATTTATTTTTCAGCAGTATATAGATCACCAGGCGATATCGTGTCGTTGCGCCAATAAAATGTGTCGTGAAGATAGGCTCGTCGCTAATAACCGTACAAAGATTAGAGTACCTCGAGACGTTTAAGTTAATTTCGCAGATTTCTGTTTTGCCTTTATTCATCTGTCGGTACTCGTGATATCCGTCCAGTATTTTATCGCCCATTTGTGGTAATTATCTGAAAGTTTTCTAGTGCTTCATCTTGTTAAGACTAGACGATGTGGAGTTCTTTATTTTCTCCATTTTGATAACGATTTTCTGAATCTTTTCTCCCCAGTCCTTAGAGTTTGAGATAAGAGTTTGCAACTGACTGTACCTGTGTTTATAAAGAGGAGGTGCATGCCGTCTAATATAGGCGCCACACTCGGGGAGCAGATGCCAGTCCTCCTCCTTCCCACGGACCCTCTCTACGGACCTGGTGCTGATCACATGCCTTACCAAGATGTCTCTCCAGAACAACTGAATTCAGGCAGGAAAACCTCCACGATAATATCCATGCGGGCGAACTTGAACACGTTCCCGAGTACGGGATTTTACGGGTTTGATGAGTACGTTCCTCCGCAAAAGTTCATGAGATTGACAGCAAGGAGTTTGCTAAGATGTACAAACATGATGAAGTTGAGGATGTGAAGACGAATGCTAACAACACGATGAGTGTACCTCAACAGCTTCCAGTTAGGAAACTTTCAAACACACAATTCCCCCAAAGAAGACTTTCAAACACGCAATCGCCTCTCAGAAAACTATCAAACACGAACAACCCACACATGAACATGACCCGACAGCTCTCAAAAGAGCGTTCTATCTCCACCACTTCAAACCTCACCGTCAGCTCTCCCCGAAAACCCATGATCCGCAAATCTTCAGTACCTCAGCGACTTGGGGAGCTGAGCCACAGTGACTCGTGGTGCTCCAAGAAAAACGAGCACAACTCGTCCCGAGCCCGGATAATAGAACCCAAATCAGGAGCTCCCTCCAAGAACCGTAAAACATCAGATAACCACTACTACCACACCAACAAGCACGAGAAACCAGCACTCTGGAAGGATATCAGTCAAGCTTTCTCTCATGCAGAGTGCGAGAGCAGTGCTTCGTCTCTGACCCTTATGTCTGATCACATAGTGTCCATGACGGAGCAGCCTTCTTACACCAAACCGTCCAGAAAGAGCAGCGTCAGATCCGGTCCCATCACTGCTTATAATAAGAAGTCAGGGTTTGCGAGTGTTGCCAGTTATATTCAGAACTGTAATGCGGGGCAGAAGGAGAGGATGAAGTCGACAGGGAGGATTTTGTGGCATAGGAGCGTGCTGGCTGTTAATATCAACCATGCAAGGTGAGTCTGACCTGGATTATTGAATTTCTCTTGTGTGATTGGCATAAGTTCCAAAAATGTTACCCAGTGTTCAATCTTTAATTTTCCCGGTTTCAGCGTTATTTTATCGATGGAAATAACAAAAATCAGGTTATAAACCCCCTTCTATGACTCATCTGAGGGGGTAATAACGAAAAAAAAAACAATTTAATGAGTTAATGTGTCTTTGCAACTCCCAACTTTTCGTCAGTGGGGTACAGTAGAGTTCTAGTTTTTGGTACGACGAACATTTTTTATACTCTGTAAAATTTTAACGTCAAGCCATGAACTTAGACTTTTTAAAAACTTGTGTACGTCCAGCACTACTGTGGTATAACTATAAAATATAATAGCTGGTGTTGAATGCATCAGACATGACCGATGTCAGAATGGGCTATAGTTACATGATGGTGGTAACTCGTATTAGTAATCAGCACTATAAGAGTATAAGAGCTTACTGTGAAGGTGTTGACCATGTACGGACTGCATCGGTCAGTACTAACTACCACATATTATAGAAAGCTAGAATACGCCACCACACCTTACAACCTCTTTAAGTTTATGAAATTATCCGTGGTAGTTTATTACCGATTGGAATATGTCAGGAGCAGTAGTAGTAGTACTAGTAGTAGTCAGTTTATATTGACGAGTATTTTATTTGCTTGTTAACGGTCCGACAAGCATACCGCCTCTCAACGTACTCCCTCTGCAAGCGTTTAACTTGTTTATTGTTTATAAACATTATTGTTTATACGTGTGTAAAAATACACGTGTGTAGCTGGTTCCTGAGTCCTTACTGTCGTCTGTAAAAACATTCCTGCTGCAACCTGTAAGTTAAATAAATTCTTTGAGTTTGAAATTTTTATCACGATCAAAATCTGTCATCCGTAACAATGATGCTCAGACTGTTAAAAGCGTTGATTTATGGTGGTCATAATGATATAATTTGCTGTTAAATGACATTGTGTTCATTTTCACAGTTTTAACTTGAGCCAAACTATTTTGGCTTCCTCAGCGGATTTTTTTTCATGCACCACCATAAAAAACAACCAGCTGGTCTCGTTCTTAACTAATTAAATCTTTTTTCCCATTAATCAATTTTCCGATCCGGTTACTTTTCCCATTAGTACATACATTACTAAGTCAAGATCTGAATTTTATTTCGTTAAAGACGGCCAAGTGCCATGCAGATATTATTGCAAAGATTTCAAATCTAGCTAATATTCACCAAGACCCTGTCAAGAGAGACTCAGCTGCAAGGCCGAGAAGACTCATGACCCCTAGAATCAAGTCTAGAGTATTATAGGTGATAATTCCCCTACCAAAACTTGAGAATGTCGTATTGTGCCCTACTAGAAGTAAGGTGATTTTGATCATTGAAATGATAATCTAATCTTGAGCTGGTAGCCTGTTATCGCGACTTCGATCTGAACAGCAACTTAATAAGTCGATATTAATAAGTTTCTGACCGTTATGGATTATTACAAGGTTTCATTCATCCCCCAGATTTAACATTGGTATTTAGTGAGTACATACTCACCGTCACGTGCTAACTTATCACCCAATTTACTGATTAGGGAGAGAAACCTATTTCCCTGCCCAGCTTTGATAGTGTTACTATGGTTACATTACCTTATTTGGTAGTATTTCCTGGATGTAAGAAACTTCTCACCTTGCCCAGCTCCGTGTTGGTTCCCCACTGCCGAGCAAATACCTTAGTTTAATGACCCTGTGATTATGATACTGCAACCACGGCTCTAAATTTCTCTAAATTATGCATTATATATGATGATTGAAGTAAATTAGAACCTTCGAATTTCGAAATGCCAATCCCAAATTAAAACGAGTCCAAAAAGGACCACTTATGTTCGGAGAGAATGAGAGTTTGAGGGTGAAATTAAATTTAACGCCAGATATATTTACTACAGACCTGCTAACTGTGTGGTAGGGGGCTAGATTCAGTGCGTCATTCCCTGCTTCACTACACCCGACTCAACACTGGGTCCACTTGCTGTCTCTATAGTCAGCTTCAACTTCATTTTAACTCTGTGGTTTGTGGTATGGAGATAATGACGGGTTATTTTGTTTTTTAATTTTGTTGTTTTCCTTAACCTATGAGGGGTATCACGCCGTTCAATAGGCCCCGTCCTTTGAATCGGACTGTTTCTTGCCCCAGCTGGAAGATCATTGATAGGTGGGACTTAGTCTAGCATTATCAGCATCTTCTATATTACTATAATACTAGTTAGTTTATATTACTATAAGTTAGTTAGTTGAGGCTTGTGTCGCTTTATCTTGACCTGCGAGACGTTTGTTTGTTTCGGGAGAAAACAAAGTAAAAACATGACGTGAGCCAGCTGGAGTACTCGGTTGATCAGTTGATTTTTAATTCAGCACTTTCTCATGTACTTAAAATGTTAGATAATTATTGAATTTAAATTCTCACCGAACATCAGCCCTACAGTGACAGCGAAGAATAGAACAGCATGGACTACCCCAGCTACTAGACCAGCATCGACTACCCCAGCTACTAGACCAGCATCGACTACCCCAGCTACTAGAACAGCATCGACTACCCCAGCTACTAGAACAGCATCGACTACCCCAGCTACTAGAACAGCATCGACTACCCCAGCTACTAGAACAGCATGGACTACCCCAGCTACTAGAACAGCATCGACTACCCCAGCTACTAGACCAGCATCGACTACCCCAGCGGACCTAGGTACGGGGAGCAGGGAGCCGAATTCCAGTTCTACCACCAGAGGTAGAACCAGTAAAAATGCCAGTATTACTGCCAGTAAAAATGCTAGTAGAAATGCCAGTATGAAAACTGATACCAATATCAGTGCAAAGACTGGCACTAAGGGCGGCAGAATAATCAGCGCTAGGAGTGGGACCAAGGAACGCTGTCCGTCTTCAGAAAGGAGCAAATTGGAAAGCGTGTCATCCAACCATTCAAAGCAAAGGAACAAAACAGAAAATAGCAGTTTCTTGTCAAGGTCCCATCAAACGAGTATTTCTACTACTCTTGGCTACGATATACCTCGTCTTGGCTATGATATACCATTTGTTCCTAAACTTCCAAAAAAGAAAAAGAAGAAAGTTAAAAAACGCCCTTCTATTTCGGACTCAAAAGACGAAGAAAGTAAGAAAACAGGAAACAGAACGGCATGGCAACTGTGGACTAGAACCACTACCAAGATTGTCACTACTCAGCGAATTTCCAAGTTTGAACGATTGTTTGTCTTTGTGTTTTTAATCCGCTGAACTGTTTTTTTTGCGTGGTGTCTTGAAAAGATTTGTTTGTTTATTCGATTAGTAGTATTTATAACTTTATTTTGCGTGGTGTCTTGAAAATATTTATCCGTTTTAATTCAATTAGTAATATTTACAACTGTTTTCTGCGTGGTGTCTTGACAAAATTTGTCCGTTTTAATTCGATTAGTAATATTTATTTAGAGCGTAGACTATCGTGGCTCTAACAATTTGTGATGTTCTAATTTACATGTTTTTTCATTAATTCAGAATGAAACCTGTCATCCTAATTTTCTTATTTCCCTTCAATCTAAAAACTGGAGCCTAAATTATGGAGCATAAATTATGCTGCATAATAGTTCCGACCTGAATTACATTGAAGAAGGGTTGCTTTTTGAGTCTCATCTAATGACTCTTTTAAAACTTATTAGTTACTTAAGTAAGGACAGTGTGATGGACATATAAGCATAATATACGTATCTGTACATAGTTCTTAAAGTAATTAAGATAAAGATTAATTAAATCTGTTAATCATATACAGTGATTTGTACTCTTTTGAAACCATCCATGTAAGACGTAAGTTGTGTTGAATCATTCCTGTTTAATTTAATGGAAATTAAGTACAGGAGTTGACAACCTCTCTTTAGTTTCACGGATCTATTTGTTTGAAACTTTATCCGCACTTTATCCGCTCAAGTAGGAAATAATTTGATCGGCCATATTCAATCTCAAAATATTTCCTTCATACTCACTGTGTCCATGTTTTTAATTAGAAATAATTTCAAACAGATAATGTTACCCCACATGATACCATTAAATCTTGTTCTATACAGCTCCTCAGCATTCGTAGTCATGACAACCCAACAATTGTAAAACTTGCATAGGACTTAGCAATTTGATCCTGCGCACTATCGTGGAAATTCTCTGGAAATTGATAAAAAGCATCAGAAATCCAGAAAAATAATCAATCAAGCGCTTATGTCAATTTAGAGCATGACCATTTCTTCAAAAAATCACCATTCAAAATGAGCATGAATGATACAATCAGCTATCACAGGATTTCAAGGAACCCAATAATCGACTAATAACCTACCAGCTATTGATAATGTAGTTTATCGGGTATAGTGTGCGTTATTTAGTTGTCCTAGAACCAGAATAGTTGAAAGTTTTACCGGTTAGTTCAGATCATTGTTACGTTTCATTAGTTCACGGTTATTTTCGTAGCCAGCTCATTGCCATTGCCACAAAACACTGTCGCTGTTTCACCAAACAGTACATATTGGCGTTTTGTATGAGCTGTTTTTCGTAGTTTATTTAACACCATGGCTACACAAGTGAGTGTGTTCCTTGAAACCGATCTTATCAACATGGTGTCTGGAGGCCATCCTACTCCTGCCAAAGTTAAACGAAGACTCAGTGCAAAGAGGGTGCAGTTCAAAAAGGTTCCGAAGCGAGGATCTATTTCAAAAGATAAGAAATTGACAGAGATAAAGAGAAAGGAAAGCGTAGACATGGGGTTTAGAATTCGGCACTATATCGATGAGGTGGGAGAAAAGTTCATAACAAAACACAGAGGAAGCACCACCGAAGACGGCACTTCTTTACGAAATAACTCCGCAAGACTTCGAAAACTAATCGAGAAAGAGCACCCTCATATCAGTAACGTTCCCAGATCCTTCCAATTCCCCAAATCTAGCACGCTTCCCGCACTATTCGGATCTAACTCAGACCCTCGTAGAGGAAGTCACGAGCTTTTCGCACCTGAGGTCACACGGTCCAGAAGAGGCAGTACTAGGATCGATACTTCGGTTAGTCAACCCTTAGGAGACGGCAGAAAATCTCCTCTTATTATTTTGCCTGAGATAAGATCAGATCCTGTTCCAGTTGTAGTCATAGCTCCGTCTCGGTCTCGGAGAATGTCAGTTAGCTCTCCCCACAGACTTTCCCCTTCACCTGGCAGCAGAGTGTCTTCACCCATGCCTAGACGCGAATCTTCGTCTCCAACTCCCCGGAGACAATCCGCCACGCCTACATTCTCAAGACGAGGATCCTTATCAGCTCACCATCACCCCCAGCACTCAGAGAAGGCTCCTAAGATTAGACTAGGAAGTGGGAGGTCAGCCAGCATGTGGGACGTCAGTCAGTTCGAGGAAGAGACTGCTCATTTGAGAAATGGCGGGAAACGGGCCAGATCAGGGAGACTGAGGGTTCCCCATAGCGGGAGGGCTAGTCCTGAGGATCAGGAACTTGGGTAAGAGTCTATTTCTGCAATCGGGACTAGGGAGGGTTGACTTAGTAACTTTTGAGTAGGATAAAGTGAAGAGGATTAATTGGTAATGAATAGTGGGTACTGGGTAGTGATAGAAATGGTGCGGCCAGGCCTCCAGAATAGTATTCAGTAGTTAAATACAGTTCTGAATGTCCTATAAATTGGTAGTAGTTAATAACATGAAATATTAGGATCGGCTAGTTTTTGAACTAATAAAAAGAGACCCCGAATGAATTATTTTTAAAATCTTTCATGAAAGATAAGTTTGGTCTCAGTACTGGTCGTATCTTTTTAGATATTAAACTTCATTGAAATCTTATTAAAATATGTAACAATCTTTTGCTGATTTAATTCTCCCTAGGCCCAGATAGTTGTACACAAAAAGTATAACCCCTCCATTCTTGGAGAATCTCCTAATTTAGTAATTTCTGCCCTATTTCCAGGTTATTCAGGGAGAACTCCAGGTCGGCTGAGAGTGCCTACCGAAAGAGAGGGCTGAGAAACCGATTCAAAACGGAACATGGCTCCGAGCTAGACGACGAGGACTACGTAAGTTCACATTGTTGAAATGGTTATGGGGCAAAATTGAACATTAACAGTTCCTTATCCTGAATTAAAGAGCCTTTCCTTGTCGCAATAAACATCACACATTTTGTCCCAGAATCATTACGTAAGTTCAGCAATAATGATTCGATAGCACATTAAGGTTTCGCTATGCTACGATATTATGTGAGTTACCCCTTTACTATTTTGAGAGCCCCTTGGTAACCAAATTTTTGGGACGTTGATCATAATATATACAATCCACGCTGAAATGTACTGCAATATAAATACATATATTTTGATATGATGAAGTATGCATTTAATACCATTATGCTTGTAATTTGTCGACGTGACTGCAATGAATATTATAAATCATTGTTGTGGCCATGCCTGATACAAGAGGCCAATTAATACAACTGTCGGCGAGTGTTCACCAGCAAATGGCCAGTAACCAGTCAATAGCCTTTACTAAAGTGTTATAGGATTAAAAGGGCAGCGGCTGGAGACTCCGGAAGCTGAGATGGGTTGTGATCCTCTCTTCTCAATCCCATCAGAAGTTATCTGGAATTCATTCAATTATAATCTTATAATTAAACAATCACGATATATTTTGATATACGCACTACCCTGTGGCTGCAACTGTCATATTTTGCCCGCTATGTTAATCCTCTGTTTGATGACGGTAATATAATCTGGGAATGCAACGTCGGCACCCCATCATAAGGTCTATCTCCTGGTCCCTGGCTGAGAACGTTCCTGGCACCTCACAAAGCAGACCGACTAGAACCTCAGATACTAAACCCCCGGGTCAAGTCCCCCTCCGACCACAAGACTCCAGCAAGGAAGAACACAGAGGAACTCCCTGTGAAACTGAACCAGCGACATCAAATCTGATCTGCCAATTTCTCAACTCAATCTCTAAGAACAGTCCTTGTAGGAGTGAAATAGAAGATGTCTATCAGAGGAGAGATGATGCTGATACATTGGCCTCTCCCAGGGCTTCTAGAAGAGGGTTCAGAGGGCAGCTAGGCCCCTTCGCACATTGGCAAAGTATCGAAGATGCTACCACCATGAATAAATGCTTGAAAATCTTTAAGGTGGCTCTACCTTAACGCACCAAGCGATTTGTAGTCTGCCAAACAAGAGTAAACCCCGATGTTCAAATGATTGCAGTAGAGTATGACACTATTTCACACTATTTTTTTTAACCGAACACATACTCAACACACTCACTAATGCAGGTGGCACCGATCAACAGATTCAGAAAAGTAGCGCGACTAGTACAACTTGCACTTATCTTCTACTCTGGAGAAGGAAAAACGTTTGTAATTTTTATCTTAGCGCATCAGGCGTTAAATAAATATTGACGATTTATTTGTGTTCGGTTTTTGGTTTTAACCCGAAAATGTTCGTACCTTTAGGGAAGGTGGGCAAGGTTAATGATTAGGGACATGGTTTTCCAAAAAGTAAGGACTAGAGAGGTTTATCGTGCAACTTAGTTTTTGTTTTCCTCAGAAGCAGAAGAAAGGAAACAGAGAAAGCCGCCGAAGAACACCATGCATTTTTTGACAAATCAGACAAAATGACTTTTTTACCTGCTTTCGATCCCTCTTTATACAAGGCTCAGCGTATCAAGGTAATTTCCCTTTTTCCAGCTTCTTCCTAATTTCTTCCTGTCTTAATACTAAGGTAGGACCAGTAAAAAACATTGATAAAGACTAATAATTTATTCAAACAAAGCTTCCAATAAATTATGATATAATAAAATAATATGTATTTCACTATTTTGAAAGCAAATTCCAAATGCAATTTATTCATTCTAAGTTATTTATTGAGTTTCAAAGTCAACACAGTCTACTTAACTTAGATGATTATTTCTAATTATAAATCTAATTCCTAATTATTTCTAATTATAATTCAGGAGTTAATAGTGGGATCAGATATCAAAGAGATCCTGGGTAAAAGACCGGAGGATCGAACGGAGGAGGAGATTCAACAAGTACTGTTTGCTCTCAGAACTTACGAAACGTTTGCGGAGTACCCTTTAAACATGCAGGTGTGTAATGTTAGAAAGTTAAATCTAATTAATTATCAATTAGTCTAATTGGGACGGGCCGTGTCAATCATAATGTAGTGCTGAAACCTGTATCTCCTTAATATGAAGAGACCATAAATTGATATCATTTACTGATGTCACATAGTATATATATATACATTTATGTATATATACATAAATGGTTTGTGATAAAGTCATAATATTTACACTTCGAAACTACTTGTTAATATTATAAGAAATACACTATATATACACTATAAATACACTATAAATACACCTCATGATAACAGGTGTATAAAGCTTAAATACAATTGTCAATCTTCCCTCTGTAACCAAACCACGCTGCTTTTAAGAATCGACTATTATTAATTAATTAATTAATTAATTAATTAATAACTAAATACAGATATCGGATTGTGTCCCCACGTATTACCCGAATATTACCGCATCATTATTGCCTGCCTTCTTCTTTAAGTTTACTGGTATGACCTTCTCGACAGGCTGCCCCGTACTCGGAGTACTTTTCCAAACAGTTGTAGCTTCTTGCTCCTCTGCTTTTTCTTGTATGAGGTTGAAAAATGTAGACTTTGACTTTTCCTGTTCCGGCTCATCTATCACATCTTCTGATTTTGGATTTGCCGGATTTTCCGGTGCTCTTTTCAGAAGTTGCTGTTGATTATTTGCCTTTTTGGCGAAATCATTTTCTTTCACTTTTTCTTTTGGTCCAATATCGACTTTCTTAAACATTTCATCAATAAGACCTCCCTTCTCACCGCTGGCACCTGCGAAAATCTTGAGCCCATTTTTTCCTGAATTAGGTGGTTTTCGGCTTCCACCAGAATCTTCTTGCTTAACATTCAAAGGTGGATCTTGTTCTTGTTCCTCGTCAGTCACTTTTTCAATTTGAGCTTGATCATTATCGTCTTCAAGGTTATTGTAATATCTATTGTCCAAACCATTGTTATTGCCAGGGGAATTGTAGCTTGGTGCATCTTGTTTTTGGATGGGCTCATACCCGGAATTATATCCATTGTTATTGCCAGGGGAATTGTAGCTTGGTGCATCTTGTTTTTGGATGGGCTCATACCCGGAATTATATCCATTGTTATTGCCAGGGGAATTGTAGCTTGGTGCATCTTGTTTTTGGATGGGCTCATACCCAGAATTATATCCATTGTTATTACCAGGGGAATTGTAGCTTGGTGCATCTTGTTTTTGGATGGGCTCATACCCAGAATTATATCCATTGTTATTGCCAGGGGAATTGTAGCTTGGTGCATCTTGTTTTTGGATGGGCTCATACCCAGAATTATATCCATTGTTATTGCCAGGGGAATTGTAGCTTGGTGCATCTTGTTTTTGGATAGGCTCATACCCGGAATTATATCCATTGTTATTGCCAGGGGAATTGTAGCTTGGTGCATCTTGTTTTTGGATGGGCTCATACCCAGAATTATATCCATTGTTATTACCAGGGGAATTGTAGCTTGGTGCATCTTGTTTTTGGATGGGTTCATACCCAGAATTATATCCATTGTTATTGCCAGGGGAATTGTAGCTTGGTGCATCTTGTTTTTGGATGGGCTCATACCCAGAATTATATCCATTGTTATTGCCAGGGGAATTGTAGCTTGGTGCATCTTGTTTTTGGATGGGTTCATACCCAGAATTATATCCATTGTTATTGCCAGGGGAATTGTAGCTTGGTGCATCTTGTTTTTGGATGGGCTCATACCCAGAATTATATCCATTGTTATTGCCAGGGGAATTGTAGCTTGGTGCATCTTGTTTTTGGATGGGCTCATACCCAGAATTATATCCATTGTTATTGCCAGGGGAATTGTAGCTTGGTGCATCTTGTTTTTGGATGGGCTCATACCCAGAGTCATATCCATTGTTATTGCCAGGGGAATTGTAGATTGGTGCATCTTGTTTTTGGATAGGCTCATACCCAGAATTATATCCATTGTTATTGCCAGGGGAATTGTAGATTGGTGCATCTTGTTTTTGGATAGGCTCATACCCAGAATTATATCCATTGTTATTGCCAGGGGAATTGTAGATTGGTGCATCTTGTTTTTGGATAGGCTCATACCCAGAATTATATCCATTGTTATTGCCAGGGGAATTGTAGCTTGGTGCATCTTGTTTTTGGATGTGCTCATGCCCAGAGTCATATCCATTGTTATTGCCAGGGGAATTGTAGACTGGTGCATCCTGTTTTTGGATGGGCTCAAACTCATAGTAATAACTATAGAAACCGATAGTGGAATCATCGTTTATTCTTGGATTTATGGGTCCAGGCGCATAATTATCGCTACCATAGTTAAAATTGTTGACATTTGAGTTAAAAGGACTATCTTGTATCCCAGGATTTGCACTCATTTCAGGTATAGGCATATACGCCATCGGCATTACTGGTCCAGGCACATAATAATCGGTACCATAGTTAAAATTGAAATTTCCTTTGAAAGGACTATCTTGTATCCTAGCATTGTTGGGATCGTTCCCTGTCCCTTCCTGTGCGATAGGGATTTCTCGTCCATAATTCCAATTTGCGTAATATTCATCGTTAGGATTGTCGAAAGGCACTTCTCCCTCCGCATCTCTTAACTGGTTGTCAACCCCCCTGTAGTTAATGAACCCGTCATCTTCAGATGGCCCATGATCAACTTGCAGCACATAGCTGTCCTGGAGGTCCCACTCTTTCCAATCTGGGTTCCAGGGGAATTCAGTGGCAGTGTTGTCCCAGACTGGAGCAGTAGTATCCGGGAGGAAGGCCGAGACCATGTGCAAAAAATCAGCTTCAATATTACTATGATATATTCCCCGATTTTCGATAGAGAGATCATAAAGCTTCAATACAAATTGTTCTAGCAGATCAAGAGCCTCAACCTCAGTTTCTTTTATCACTTGTACCTCTTCATCTAGCTTTGCTTCTAGCTTTTTTGTCTCCTCTGCCACAACGTCATCCACTGACTTCTTGATGGTCTCCTGGGCTTCAGCAGTCTGGTTGTACTCTTCGATGACACCCTCGATGTGGTTCTGAAACTCATCCGAAGCTAAGTAGTCTGAGACGATTCCATCTGCCATGGCATCAACCGCTTCTTCTATCATATTCTTATATTCCTTCGACTTGTGAAGCTCCTCGATTAGCTCCTCCTTGAAGGAGTACTCTTCTAAGTTGAGGATGTAGGTGCCCTCGGCGATGCAGGCCACTAGGCTTCCCTCATCTTTTTTGCAAGATTTCTCCTCCTTCCCGGAGAGACCGACGCTACCTACCTCAGTGTCTTCCTCGCAAACTTTTTTCTTACCTTTTCCTTTGCATTTCTTTTTGTCTTTTCCTGGAATTGACGTTTTTTACCGAGATTGAAATACTTGATTTAAGGCGCCAACGTCACTCGCTATTTGCTTTCACCAAACTATGGCGAAAAGGGTGAATAAATTTATAAAAATAATAAGTAGTAAATTGAAATTACTAAACAATTAACGGGTCAGACAAATCTCGATGCAGATACCAAACTCAAAGTTCACAATATTTTGCATATTGGCTGGTTTTGTACGAAAGAAAGAAAGAAGATATTATAAATAATTCATTGACAACTTTACCTTTATCCTTATCTTTATCTTTGTTCTTGCCTTTGCTCTTTTTCTTTTTTCCTTCCTCCTCTTCTTCCTCTAATTCTATTATTTCCACTCCAGCTTCTTTTTCCTTGTTCTTCTTCTTTTTACCAGACTCTGGAATATTCAATTCTTACATTTTATACCGCTGAAATCTCGCGGATCATCATGTTTTAACGACGATTCTGGCGAGTGTGTATTGAAGTACAGCACATTACTATTGCCTAACATGAAATAATGCATCAACAACCTGAGAACTAAGCTGTTCAGTGTTTGTTTTAATGAAAGCTAAAGGAGAAAAGAAGAGCAATTGAAAATCAGTTAGAACATTTCATAAATACCTGCTAAAACTAAGAGTATGACTAGTAAGACTAGCGACAGTAAAACATTTTTCATCCTTAACAACGCTTAACAACGCTTAACAACGCACGAGATACCAATTGCTTGACTGCTAAAATTATATAGTCCAACACCAGAAAATTGGTTGACTGACTGAATTAAGCGATGAAGAAAGCAACCTATAACCATTAAGATTTTAGCATGTTTCAATGTTCCGTTTGATTCCATCAGCATTTGTAAAACAAACAAACAGGCGTTGTTAATCGACCATGCGAGCGTGCTGTCTGAAAATGTGTTACTTATAACGTGTTACTTAAAGTTATTTAAGAATTTCGTCACTGGCTGTATTAACTAGAGAGTGGATTATTTATATCCATTAAATCTGGGATGTACTAAAGTCGCACTTCCCAATCAGACTAATTTATACTTATATTATAAGTATAATTAATTATTATACTTATAAGTTATAATGAATTGTAATAATTGATTAGACTACTTGACAATTAATTAATATTTAATTAAGACATGCATTTATTACCTTGTATACTTTTATTTTAAAATAGCAGTACGCTTGGCTCTTGGATCTGTAAGTGTACACTTTACTTGGACATGCGCAGCAATCTATACTGTATACACTAGAAGATCAATCACTCGGTCACCTAAAAAACTGTTACGTCTCACTCTATCCCGCAGAAAGCTGTTATAAACTTTCGTTTGATATTTTGACTCTGTAAATGCTATTTAATTTATGCTACTTAATTTTGGGTTTCAAATAAAACAACTAATAATTAAATATGATAATTTAAAAGTTTGTTTCAGGAGAGGATGTGCAGAAAAGCTCACTACCTAAAATTCGACACCAGCAGAATTATTCTGAGACAAGGGGACCGGGCTGAGTGGTTCTACTACGTACTAAGTGGAACAAGTTAGTAACACTGAAACACTCATGACAAAGATTCTGATGGGCTCACTGGGGTGTGGGTGTGCCTGATACATTGAATTATTCATAATAATTTAGATATTGATATCAACGTGTTAAGTAATCATTTCAAGGCAGTTCTAGACGTGAATTGCTGCAAGCTTTTATCAATGTTGTTTAATAGCTTAATAATCACACAGCTGCTGTCAGTATACTAGAGGAAAACAAAACAACTGGATCTGTCAACTTACGGAACGTCGGCTACTTGAAACGAGGCACTGCCTTCGGGGTACGTTCAATATATGAACCAGCTCATTTAAATTCAGTATCATTATTAGATTTTGTATTATTAATATGATATTATTAATTTAGTATTATTAGTTAATTTAATTCAGCATTTTTAAAATGTTTTTGAATTTTGCAACAATACGACCTACAATCGCTATAAAAGTTTGATGGATATAATTATAAAAAGCATAGAAATCTCACCGTTCGATAATACATGTTTCTAAGGGGCACTGTGTTGCTGATTCCTGAATCATTTGCTGATTGACCACAATCTCTCATTTCCAAGTACACATGTAACTGGCAAGCTATTGTAATTACTAGATCACGTGCATCTGTGTCTACAGCACAGTGTGGCTACAAGTAGTGGCCGTAAGAAGTACGCTGCATCTCCCACCTACCAATTAATCAAAGCGGTATCTCTACTTTTGATCTTCTAAGGATGATATAGTGTCCCAAGGTGGATATACAGCAGCCAGATGATCTGTCTTTTGATCAAATGAACTATTGATCGTGGGTTTCGTGCGTGGCCGTTTAGTTGCCGGACGCCGCTATTTTCTAACACATAAAGTGTGTTATAAAATTCGTTTTCCAACACTTAAAACTGTGACGTCGCCCTCTGCTTGATCACCTTTCTTTTTTATAAGCTTCGTGCCATCAAATTAATCGGTTAAAGATGCAGAAAGTCTTTGCTAATTTCTGAAGAATCTTCGGCGTACATTTGAACGTGATCTAAGCATAGTATTAACATTCTGCTTGTCTTCTGTTCACAGGATATTGCTATATTCCGTGATTCAGACATTTGGTTTCAGTATATCATATACTTTTATTCCGTCTTATGTCATTTTCCACTTTCAACTTTAGATCCTCATTTAATCGGTATATTTTTAAAAGGACATCTCAACATTTGAAAGTGATGTACAGTTTTAACTTTTTAATAAGCTACTCAACCTTCCTTCGCAATTCGCATGCTCTGTATCGCTGGAAGACCACATTTAGTATTATTAGTTTGGTATCATTAGTTAGTTAGTTCATCTTAATTCAGTATTTTAAAATATCATTTTGAATGTTACACCATTACGACCTCCAATCGCTATAAAACTTTGATGGATATCGCATTTGAAAGTGATCTAAGTACAAATACACTACTCAACCTTCCTTCACATGCTGCGTATCGCCGGAAGACCACAAATACAATTTATCAGCTGTTTCTGAACACTGAGTGTTTCTTAAGCTATTGCATATTAGTCTGTATCAGCTTTCAGTGCTTGTCAATCGCTTTTTAGAAGCTGTGTATTTTGATTCTTTTCCAGTTTTTCGTTTCCGTATGATTTTAATGTTTTCGTTCCGTAGTTGTACCTGGCTGTAGAATGGAGTCGACTGGAAAAAATCAAAAAGGATTTTCAAATATATCATCGGTCGGTATTTGTTTTCTGTCTTCGAGAATTAATAAATCCATTAATAAAGGGTAGCATTTGATTTTTGATAGTTTAATACAGGAAACATTTTATTGCAATCAAACAAAAGTTTTGCTTGTTTATGTATTCTGGTGTCTGCTAGCCATAGAGTTTTTTATACCCTATTTCGCACCTTGCTATGAGGTCACACCTCTTACTGTGACGTCACACCTCTTACTGTGACGTCACACCTCTTACTGTGACGTCACACCTCTTACTGTGACGTCACACCTCTTACTGTGACGTCACACCTCTTACTGTGACGTCACACCTCTTACTGTGACGTCACACCTCTTACTGTGACGTCACACCTTTCCAGGAACTGGCGTTATTGCACGGTACAAGGCGAACTGCAACAGTGTCGTGTAAGGATGCCGTGGAGCTGATAGCGGTTGATAAGGAAGACTTCGTACAAATGAACCAGCTTGATAGTGACGAGGAAAAGGAGCATATCAGGTAAATCTTTACACAGTCATGGAAAGTTAGTTTAAAGATTTGAGGACATAAGATGGATGGTAAAATAAAATAATTTTCCAAATAAAATAATTTTCCAAATAAAATAATTTTCCAAATTAAATAATTTTCCAAATTGAATCAGTTCCCAAATAAAACTAGGAACCAAGTTTTACCTTATATTATCTTGTATTTCAGGTACTGCAGAACATTACCAATCTTGAATGAGTGGCCAGTTAACTTGCTGAATGAAGCAACAGGTGTCTGCAACTTCCACTTCTTCAAGTAAATACTGATTTGAAGTTTTCATATTTTCTTTTTATTAAAATTATACTTATTAAATTTGAATTCTGAAAATATCCCAGTTTTCCAGTGTTTGCATCAATTGTAACGTCGTGATCATTTTCGTAGCAATGAATTTAATCGTGTTTTCTTTTCATCAGGAAAGGAACTGTGATGGCTAAATCTAATCACGACACGCCTTTTATCTACATCGTAAAATCGGTAAATACAAAAACAAGTATTGGTTGGTTTAATTTTAGTGGTCAGGGTGTTGTGGCGGCATCCTCTGCTTGAAATAAGAAATAGCGAGTATATTTAAGTTTCACGAAGAAAAATTGTATGATCGAAATTTACTGCTGTCAACCAGGGACAAAAGAAAATCGCGATTATTTTGGCCAAAAATCGTGATACCGCGCCAAACAGACGACATATAAAATTTGTCGCAAAGAATGGGAAAAATCGCGATCCCGCACATGCCGCGATTTCCTTTTTTCCCTGCTGTCAACACATATTACATATTATGTTTTAAACTATTTTCACAACTACAATTAAATACATTTATTGAGTATTATGTAACGCGATGGAAATATTTTAAACGGGTAATATCCTGTCCAAACCCAGGATACATAAAATGAAAACTTTATTGTAACTATGTATGAAAAGCATTACTATAATACACCCATCAGGGTCACGTTCGGGTGTTAACTAAAGTAACAAAAATCAGACAGAAACAGGTTCAGGGTTGCCGCGTTCGATCGCGTAAGTTTCTTATTTTTCTTTACGGTTTTCTATTTTACATTTCATTGTTTATGATTATTAATTATACTTCACTTCATTTCACTATATTTAACTGTATATTTCATCATAATTATGTCACTTTACTCCACCCAATTTCACTATAACCACTCTTGCGACTTGCAGGCACAGCCTCTAGTCGCACCCCTGGTAGTGGGCTAAGAAGCAACAGATCAGATACCTCCTCTACATGCTCTAATGGTTTCAGGGTATGTTTAATGTTTACTTATTATGTTGGCTGCTGACAGAGAGAAATATTAGATTCAAGTGATTGCTCTCTGCACTTACGGTCTTTAAGGGTCGTAGGTTAACAAACCCTAAATTTAATTGCACAACTAAAGGTATTACAATCCAGATTATTACATATTCCTAGATTATCACATATTCATAGATTATCACATTATTTAAGTATTTATCAAGATACTTTATCTAAGCCATTTTTATGAGTCAGTCGCCTCAGCATTTCCTTACAATTAATTTTAAATACCCATGCAGAGTCGGATAAGCAGTCAGAGTACAAATGGAGTTCCCCCAACACATGGTTCAAGTCGTCACATGAAGGGGAACCTAGTGGTGCGTACAAATTATTATGACTTGTTAATTATTACTTATAATATTACTGACTTGTTAATTATTACTTATAGAATTGCTTACTTGCCAATTGTTACTTATAATATTACTTATATTACTTGTTATTGACTTACTATTAATAATGGGATAAGGTCAATATTTTTTAAAACAATTTTTTAACAATTGAAACATTTTCGCTCAATATTTCATATGCTTTAACTGACTGTCTTTGTGTGATATGTACATAATATCATAAACTAGTTAGATTGTTATCTCAAGACATAATAAATATTGGCAAAAAGAGCGATTGATATAAATTTATATATCGCGAAATCTTGATATGTTTTGATTTCTGAAATTAGCTAGTCACTAAGATAAACCACAAAGTTACAAACAGCCCAAATATATATAATATGGAAACATGATGAAAATGTAAGTTCAAATCTAGATAAACACAGAGAAAAAGCCCATTATACGGATAAATGAACTGAAGACGGGTCATCTGGTTTAGATAATCTCTGAGTACGAGAATAAGCAAATATAACAACAGTCATAATGGTAAGATCACGCCGTGTCAGCGCCAAGCTCTATAAGTCTAAACAAGTACCCTCAATACTGATACAGATAACACGTGACCAGATTAACACGTGATAAGATTAACACGTGACCAGATTAACACGTGATAAGATTAACACGTGTCTAACACGTGAGGAGACTAACAGCTAGTATACACCTCCAGATGTCTATGCGTCACCCCACCGACCGGCACAGCAGGTTTCACCTGCAAGGTCATACCATTATGCCCGTTACTCTTCACCTTCTCTTCCCTCTTCATTAACGGTGTTTTAACATGTTCCCCGTTCTCATGAGGAGGTGACACACTGCCCCGGGTAGCTGTGTAGTCTTTTGAGAGGAGGTCACGTGATCCAGCACGTGCTAAACCGCTGGCCATTGAAGCGCCGCGCGTGTATTGCTGCTTCTTTATCTTCTCTGATCTTTTGAACAGCCTGAGAAAAATAGGCGTTACTCATCTGACAAACATTTTCTGTCTCTATTTCTTTGAGCCTGGGGATCGAGAATATTCAACAGCATGCTGGCTCATCGCAATCATAACATTTTTAACTAATAACTTTGTGTATTCTTGGAGCAAGTCTTATTGCAGTTGGGCTCTGCACTGTAAGACTCTTACCGTGCAGAGCCTAACTGCAATAATTCAGTGTGATTTACAACCTACCTGTAATAATAGATGAACGGATTTATCGCTGCGTTCAGATAGATCAGAAGATTCATCGAGAAGAAGAGCATTAGTGAAAAGTATTTCTCTGAAATTTAATTTTCTTAAACAACACCGATAAAGTAAAATTAACACGAGTTTAACTTATCAAGGTTTACATTTACAAAGTCATAAAAGCATTAAGGTTCGCAATACTCTTAACTAGCAAGAGTTTATTAGAAAGTGACGATGTTTTCGTTAATGGTGCTGTAGGTTAACTCACTTCCTAGAGTACAGCGCCAATACTGCCCTTCTTGACAGTCAGACTTTACTAAACCAAACATGTCAAAGAAATGAACCAGCGCAATAATCCACCTGAGAGAGTGAGAGAAGGGTGTAAAATAAACAAATTATAAACACTATAAACATTATAAACTTTATTAAATGGAGCTGACGATGATGATGACATGATTTTCAGATGGAGGATTTCTGTTGATATTTTGCAATCTGTCATTTCATGAGTTTCCATGAAGAATCCTAGTGTAGCCATTTGAACAGCAGTTTTAAACTCTAAACTCACCAGGGGCCATTTGTAAGCACAAAACAAGCCAGGATCTGTAGTGTCGAGTAAGCAGCCTTAGCGTGTAAACTTTCCTCGGAACTTCTTTTCTGCGAAAACGGTTATTTCAAGATGATATTATGGTAATGCTACAATTAAATAATTTTTTCATATCAAAATGATGCAAGGTTAATATGCTGCGATCATTAAATATCATTTTAGCAACTTGACTCCCTCGATTAAATCAAACTGACAGCACGTGTTACCATGACAGCGCATTTTTCCATCACATCACGTGATTACATCTGAGATAGAACTGTTTAGCACATCTAATCTGATAGCACCGTTTTCTAGACCAGCTCAGCAGTCAGCAGTCAGCGGTGATATTATATCATGAGAATTTATATATATTATATAAATTCAGCTATGATATTATACATTATATAAATTCTAACCATTCCATTGGATGCAAGAGATGAAGATTTCTTTTTGACATGAACGCATTACTGCATTTAAATTATGAAGGGTTTCATGCTTTGGGGTTAAATGAGTTCAAATACTTAAATGTGGAAAATTGTCTTAATTTTTTTAAGCCCAACATTTAAACAATCCAGATCACAACTATAAATTTTAAATGCATTATTTCTAAAAGACAAACCCTCAAACCACATTCCAATTTCATAAATCCATACAGAGAAGTTCATAAATTTACAGAGAAGTTCAGTAAATTTACTTTTTAAAGAAATGTCCCAAATATAGCTGTCTCGGGGGGCCTGGCAATTTTGTTTTGACGCCTGACTAGTGACTATTCTATACCAGATGTCAGATTTGCGTACTACAAAAGTGCCCTACCCCCTTATGTAGCTACTCATATTGAGTGTCTAGCCCACATCCAGAAAGTTTTGAATTTCAGTCCAATGCTTCCCCCTAAAAATGTTCTTATACCCTTATATAAGGTCATGCTTTCTAAAATGATCCTCTTTGGCACCGAATTTCCTCCAAAATCCAAAACTTCCTCGCAGATTATCTGCCGCCTCCCTGGATGTGGGCTAGTGTCTAATGGTAGATGATTGTTGTGTAAATACACAGAGGATTAGATAAAGTCGTGATGGTTTGATGCTCACAAGCAGAAACTTACAAAGACGGTGGTCCAACGCCGGGGCTTACTCGTCTGATAGAAGTGATGATAATCGTTATACATAAATTATGTACATAAATTATGTAGTTATACATAAATATCTGATATAATTAGTGCTCACTGAACATGTGACTACAGGAGGACCCAGCCCCAGTTTCGTCAGATATACAAATTATTCTCTTGGATGAATAATGATATAATTAATCAATTATATAATATAATTATATAATTAATTAATAATAAAAGTGTCGTAAACATCGATAGACGAAAAAGCGGTCAGGTCCTCCTTTGAAAGATAATCAACGTTAGCGAAAAAGGATTTTTATAGCACGTCATTAATCAAATATATGAAACATGCAAGGTAGTATTTCAGTCGCAGCGTTCTTCCAACACTTCGAGAATAATCTCAAAACATCTGTGCTTTCAATTTACCAAAATGAACATTAATACGGTCCGTATAGCTTAGCTTTTAATCATTCACGTAGCGAATTAATCAATAAATCAACAGTTAGAACATACCGCTCCTTTCCCTTTTTGCACTTTCAAATGTAGTTTAGCTAGTCGAACTAATATCAGCATTGTGAAGAATATCATTCCGAACCCTGAAGTTATAAGAGATAATGTTAGAAATTAATAATGTTAGAATCTATTAATATTAGTATTTAATAATGTTAGAATCTAATAATATTAGTATTTAATAATGTTAGAATATAACTCTCGTTTCGTAAAGTAATCTAGGGGCGTTTTATATTGGAATTTAAATCAAGCTGTGACTGTTACTTGTTAGTAATATCGAACAATGTGTCAATGTTGCGCAAGATGTTCTCTTATTCCCTTATCATTGCTCGGGCGTTGTTCGTGGATATAAAGATTTAAATGCTTTTATGTGGTACTATTAGTTTTATTATATTAATGGTTATAAGGTTTTATTGATGCATTTTACTAGAACAGTTTAGTGAGTTTATCAACATGAATAATTCAGCCTATTTAAGTCTAATTCCATAGAAATATTATATAACCCGTATAGTCCCATAGAATCATCATAATAAGAGTATAACACAAGTTCCATAGAATTAAATGAACTAATGTGCTTGAATACCGCCCATATGATAAGCAACTGACAGTACACTAGTGAGGTACTAACCATACAACCATGTCTATTGTCTAATGGTGAGGTGAAGATAGCATTATGATAAGAGTAGATAAGTCACTAACCTGGTCCGTGGATTGGTAAGATGTAGAGCAGGAAGAATATCATTTTAGACAAGGTTTTAGCTCCTGACTTCAGGAACTGGCAAATGTCTGTTAACCCATCTTTTAGCTGCCAAAAATGAAACCTGTAGAGAAATGAATCTTAACGATTGACTAGAGAAATTTGTTTGAAAATTGTTGATTTTTATTTTAGCAAAGAATGGTTTGCCACAATATGGAATTTTATCTTTGTAGGGCATGATTAGGCTTAACAAAAAATTCATTTAATTTTAAATAAACAACATTTTATTTACATAGTTGTAATCATATAATTAATAATATTACTCACGTGCAATGGGCGACGTCAGGAAAGTAAATGTATCTTGTGTTCAAGTAGTAAGGTAGGAATGTGATCGCTAGTGTTGTAGCCCACACCATCCCTATCACTCCCCATAATACCTGAGAGTTTTTAGTTTAAATGTAAAATAATGTAAAATTAGTTCACTGGATTTTTTTCGTAAGTTTAGTACACCATTATTCTTTGCTTTAAAACTTAAGGCTAAGCACCTTAATACAGTTGTTATAGGTACAGTTGTTATAGGAACCTTAATACAGTTGTTATAGGTACCTTAATACAGTTGCTATAGGTACAGTTGTTATAGGTACCTTAATACAGTTGCTATAGGTACAGTTGTTATAGGAACCTTAATACAGTTGTTATAGGTACAGTTGTTATAGGTACCTTAATACAGTTGTTATAGGTACAGTTGTTATAGGTACCTTAATACAGTTGCCATAGGTACAGTTGTTATAGGAACCTTAATACAGTTGCTATAGGTACAGTTGTTATAGGAACCTCAATACAGTTGCTATAGGTACAGTTGTTATAGGTACCTCAATACAGTTGCTATAGGTACAGTTGTTATAGGTACCTTAATACAGTTGCTATAGGTACAGTTGTTATAGGAACCTTAATACAGTTGTTATAGGTACAGTTGTTATAGGAACCTCAATACAGTTGTTATAGGTACAGTTGTTATAGGTACCTTAATACAGTTGCTATAGGTACAGTTGTTATAGGTACCTTAATACAGTTGCTATAGGTAGAGTTGTTATAGGTACCTTAATACAGTTGCTATAGGTACAGTTGTTATAGGTACCTTAATACAGTTGCTATAGGTACAGTTGTTATAGGTACCTTAATACAGTTGCTATAGGTACAGTTGTTATAGGTACCTTAATACAGTTGCTATAGGTACAGTTGTTATAGGTACCTTAATACAGTTGCTATAGGTAGAGTTGTTATAGGTACCTTAATACAGTTGCTGTTGCTGAAGTAGGTTGGCTTCTTGATGGCAATGAATCTGAACACACTGAGACACATCATGAGTAGGAGACTAGCTCTGGTAGTAAGGTAGTGAATGCCTCCACTGAAGTTACACAGATACATCATCGCCTGAGAGAGTGAGTTTACATTGATACTTTATACTTTTATAGACTGAGAGAGTGAGTTTACATTGATACATCATCGCCTGAGAGAGTGAGTTCACATTGATACAATATTATAGCCTGATAATAATAGCAAACATCAAGGTTCAGTATAAGATACAATTACAAATTATTCAAGCTTTCTATTTTTGCGTTCCACCTATTTATGAAATCAGACACAGGTCCAATAGCTAACCTGTGGTTGCTCATTGCTCACTGATAAATCCTAACCTGAGGTTCCGGCATTGAATACTCCTCCTTAAACAGATTAGCAGCGTTGAAACTTGCACTAAACAGTCCGTTGAGCAGGTCGGTAAAAGCAATGTTGATCACCATTATCATAGTCATCTGGTGGGTGTAGTTCGCTTTTCTCTGGTGGATGTTCAGTGTTAGAGGCTTCTAGTTGGTTTATAATAACCTTCCCAGACTTTAATTGTCCTACAGAAAGGTGTCCAGCACGTTCGCTAGTAAGATGGTTTCAAGAATAGAAAAAGAGGAAAAATGAATGATTTAAGGTTTAATTATAAGATATAAACGCGTTTTATAGTTAAATGAAGTTTATTAAAACTTCGACACTCACTTTGGGTCCAACGTTCCAGTTAAGCTTCACATAAACGAGTGAAGCTAGGTTCCCAACAGACGCTAGTAGCGAAAGTAGCAGGCACACGCACCCCAGCACGATGCTCAGAGTGCGATCCCATTTTATCTGCGAATCATTCGAGGGTCATAAATAGTTGTTGAAGTGGTTATAAAACACTGATAAGAATTAAGAATTTGGATCGGGACATCCCAGAGACTTCTTGATTAATTAAAATGGTTAACGTTTATAATATTTAAATTGTTTTGGTTAAATACGCACCGGAGCGCAGGCTTTTTGTAGGGCGTCTGCAGGGTTTGAGCCGTTCATCACGTTCTAATTAACTTAACTAAGGATGGCATCAGCGTTAGACATTTTATTTCAAGTAATAGAGGTTGCGAAAATTCATGCAATGATGAATGAATATCATACAAATATTCAGAATTTTTGATATTTACAAGGAATTTTCGCTCGAGAAGCTTTTTAAAATCTCGTTTACAACTTGTAACACTTCCACCCTGACACAGCTTTGTATCAGATCGTCAGCAAAATCATAAAATAATGGGACAATGTCTCAAGCCGTGAAAGTAAAACACTTATTTCAAATATTTCTAACACTTCTAAAGCTACTATCTAACTAATAATTTTTCTTTTTTATATGCAATCTGGGTGACATGAGATCTAAAATCAGTCACGTCGGCTTCGTCGTCCGCAGAAATGTTCGCTCGCTTTTTCTGATACAAAAGTCTCAGTTAAGATGACATTTGAAATAGTTTCACCCCAACTACAGTACCACGGACAACACGTTCCCCGTCCGTTTGTCGAGTAAGTAAGTAAGCAAGCGACAGAGCAGCGAACTAACGTGTCTTTGATCTAAGTTCAATAACTCTTTAAAGTAAGGATTCGATTAAAATAAAAGTAGCTGCACAAAATTTTCAGTATTCATTGAGTGGCGATTTGAGGATTTAGTCAAGTATTTGGCTAGCAAATATTTAACGCATCCTTAGCATCCTTTATACCATAAGTGATTGATTTTAAACCGAGACTAAATCACGAATAAACCCATTTAAGACGTCTGTATATGATGATAATAAATTTCCTTCAGTGATTGGTTACTGAAACAGACTATAATAATGATTTATGTAAATCTCAGATTATAAGTAGAATGTCGCAATTGATGTTCAGTTTTAATCAGTAACATTTAACTTTAATACCGACCAATTAATACTCATGAGCAGATTTAGATCTATCAAACTATAAATAGTGAGTAATAAATAGTGAGCTATAGATATGAATTTGTGCACTAAAATTTTAGTACACGGTATTTACATGTAGTTTCCGCTATTATAAGAAAGCTCAAAGTCAATTTGATAAGCGGTGGAAACTTTTCAATAGTTTATCCAATTCCATGAAGGGATTGTGGCTCACAAACTCATCAAAACCAATATCTATTCACAAATTAGGAATTCATGAAGTATACTGAGCTTGTGCTACTGGAATACTGTCGATTTCAACCCATAATATCATTATAACGATAAGTTAGTAAGCTAAGATATGAGATCCGAAAATTGTATAGAACTAACGTCCAACTGTCCAATATCCGATATCAAGAAATACCACAAAGCTATAACAAAGGTTAATAATGTCAATGAACCTGCATAATATCTACAACCTGCCATTTGTTAGCTACGGTCAGTGGGGGGTGGTCACGATGGAGAATAATGCCCACTGTCATGTCCTTTGTCAAGCATGTTTCCTAACGATACCTAATGGTAATAACTTGATTATCTGACCGTCGTGATCGTGGCCTTGGTTCCGCTCGAGTTCATGGCCTCCCCACGTAAACGCAGTGTATTTATATGTGGGATGAAGACGATGTACACATGTATTTTGAAAGCTCCTGCTAATAAAAGCTTTCGTATCATGTATAATGTATATATTTCAAGAACCCCCGTCCAGGATGAAGCTGTCCGCATCTTTCTAACGTTGTGGACAGCTTCAGCCCTCCGGATAAATGATTAATATAGGACAACTGTTATAAACCGGTTGTTCTCTATGACGGCTGACATCTCTCTAAATAGCAGATAAAAACTTAGCCTTCATACTATTATTAATACTGTATATTGAAATCTAAAAGTAAGTAAGACTAAGTAAGCTCCTAAGCTTACGATGTGACCGAAAAGTGAAGTGTGGTGTGCCATAATACAAGGTTAGTTGGTTGGTAGAGTAGTAGAGGGGGTTAGTAGTCACCCACGTCACCACCATCACCCACCATGATAACTACACCTTGTTCCATTTGTCAATGACACTAGAAATAGCACAGATTAGATTGCATTTCTCTTGAGTTTAATAAAATTGTGGGAAATTTGACTGATGGTAAGTTGTACTGTAGGTGAATTAGTGGAATTAATCACTAGGAGCCACCTCTCCACTGGGTATTATATATTGGATCTCAAAGATTTGAAAGATAGCTCTCATTTTGACGGATAGTAGAGCTCAATCTCTCACTAATCTCGGAAACGTGGGCTCCTGAATTTGTCGGTAGAAAGATAGCGCGAATGTGATTGAAATGAAATATGAATGGGTCCCCATTGACCGTCTTCAACAGTTCAACATAAAGGCTTCAATTTCATTTTCATTACTAGAACTCTAGAACCATGGTTTCTTTATTACTTTATTACAAGTACAACTACGAGTATAATGAAATGACTGTTCCATTGTAAGATTACTTTCTGGTCTCGAGATGATTCTTTGTTCTTATTTAATTTTGTAAAAGATAAAGACTAATTTTAGACAGCAGACACATACTTCATTCAGAATGATCTGAATACCTTTGAATATAACACTTTAAACAATAAAACAATAAAATGATCTTTCGTCAAATTTTGATGTCTCTTGGGCTAAAAGAAAGGGTGCATTCTCAAAAAATATTTTGCATGCTGCATTTATTCAATGACAATAAAGTATTAATAGTTCAAGCAGGCACGATTACAAACATTTTATTTCGTCATTAGCTTTTTCTTACTGGCTATAATTTCTTCTCATAAAATTATAACTTTCAGCAAAGAGGAATCTATAATGGTGTTTTTCGACGAGAAAGACACAGAATAATTTCTAGCTTTGAAAGATTTATGGTGGTTTTTGAGGAAACCGAATCCATAAGCACTGAAAGAGTGATAGGGTCCATCTTCAACTATCGCCATGGACTATTAATTCATAACTACAGTCAAATTTACATTAATGCTTTAGCACCTACAATTCTGACTAACTTGAACGTAGAACTTTCAAGTTACAATTTATATCACGGTGCTTATATCCCCATTAAACTTGATTTTAGAATCTCTGAGTTGGCAGCACCTTGATGTTTAGAGTGCTAATCTTTCTCTTTGCGATATAAACGAAAAACGCGTCAATTTAGTTTTGATATCTGAGGAAGTAGACATTTCTAAATTCTAACTCACAATATCAGGAAGTATTTAATTTTTGGCATTTTCTGAGAAAATGCCAAAAATTAAATAGTGATTTTCTCAAACCACATTAAACCAAGTCAATCGATTGCGCAGAGTACAGTTAAATAAAGGGTTCAAACTGAAAAAACTGACAAAACTCTTCGAGTTAGAATGATATTTATACCAGGTGTTGCCAGTCCACACCCTGTCTCCATAATATGAAGGACTAGCTTCATTTCTATAGCGATCTGAAACCATAAAAAAGTTTATCTAGCAACGCTGCACAAAATCCTGACCTAAATCCATTTTACCCTGAATCCTGTAAAGTTATAGTAAGCCACCCTGCGGCACAATCCGATGATAGAACCGGTCAGGACGGTACAGTGTCTAGTCGATACGGCGCGGTTATTAGACTGAATTATGTCACTGCACATAGTTTTAGCTTCGAGGCCTGATCAGCCAGGATGAGAACAATACAAGTGGGATTTCCATGAAAATATAGAAGTATAGAGTAAATACATTTTTTGATATATCTTGAAACAGATATCACAACATCTGGTTCCATGTTAAATAATTGCTGTGATAAACTGGTCACAACTTCACAGGTTTGCAGCGTATCGGTTTGCACTCAAGATACTTTAGTTACTACATTAGTAACTTTAGTAATAACATTATTATTCACATTAAGGTGTCGCTATATTTACATATTCACGTGGCTCCTCAATTTGGCTAGCCGGACCGTATCCAGATATATCGTGTGGCTGGTACCGGGGGTATTACGGGGGTAGTACCGGGGGTATTACGACAAACCATATCTGAGGGATAGCGTTAACTGTATCTTGAAATATTCATCTCGAAATTACTATCATTTATCAAGGTTTTGCGATGAACTGTCTCATTATTTTGATTAGAATTTTCCTTAGAACCAATGTCATGATGTTCTATGAAGGTGATATCATATGAAATATGAATAGTCGGTATGATATTTCTTATATAATATGAATCATCTGCAAGGAGTAATAAAATATGAACTGTCAGGTTATGAACCAACAATAGCTAGGAGTCTTCAGTTTAGTGGCTCTCTCAAGACAACATATAAGTGACAGCATGGAAATGGTTAGGATTAAATTACAAACGTGATCAAGTTTAAATGGTCAAAATCAAGTTCACGAACCAAGTTTGTATTCATTTCGCTGCAACAAGTGGTAGTGGTACTAATTTCACGTATCTGAACGTTTATCAAACGCTTATAAAAATAAAACAAAACAACGTAATGTCCCCCTCAAATCAAAAATTATTCCTGTGACACCAGAATACCAAATTTATTGATAACGAACAAAACATATTCCCCCGGTGATCGTTCAAATAAACGAAGCACCCATAAAAAAATATACGCCAAATTCTGCGGTACGGAATAAACTGTGTCGTAAAAATCCTCAATCTCAAATGAAGACTGTAGAATTGACCGGCGTCCGTTTGATTCCTCATTTGTGAATGGCACAAAGATTAAAATGATCTCCTGTTTTATTTACCGCGCAAAGCATCAACCGTAGAACGTATTATAATTATATTCATCAACGGCCGATGACATATTTGTATGAGGGGTTAGCGGTATTTGTCAGATTCCAATTGATATCGTCGCCATCATCGGTCAAATCTACCGATACCAATTGTCAGTATCGATGACGAGTATCAGCACCAGTTACCAGTACCAGTACCAATATTTAGTACCGCAGTACCGATAAATTACGCCAAATTAAGTTGAATTAAACGCTTAAGCAACAGAGTTCCTGACAATATTGTATTTTGAATATTACCAGACAATACTTATTCTGTGTGGGGGACTGTAGATCAACAGTTCCCGCCGATACTGAATAAGGATCGTCTGATAAAATGTGACTGTCTTTATAATACCTTCTAAGGTATTATAAGAGATGTATTGCTTTGATCGGTTAACGAATTAAAAACAAAATTTATAACTAATAACGGGCATTCCAAAGCGCGAATAGGCTTCTGTTAGGCGACTAATATTTGTGTTATAAGACGGAAGAGCACTTTAATCTGAGTTTCAAAATAACAGTATTGATAGGAAATATTTGCACAGTATCGACCTCAAAATATGATCATGGAGATACGAAAATACAAAATTCTAAATAATGGAATCTTTATTGTTTGTTAATTGTTACCGCGAAAAATCAAGAAAGATCTAATGACGAAGGCACACTAAAACCGGAAAAAAGGTGACATCGCAAAGAGGAATTTAAGAGGAATTTCCAATTTCCGTGAAAACATTCGATACGGGAACTGTGAACCATCCACATTCCACCTGCACAACAGTTCTCATAAACATACAGCCATATTAGATTAACTATTGCCACCACGACACACATAATTCATCAGTAGCTACCTACTGAACTATAGATCAATTTACAGACGCGATGATGAACAAGTTCAATTTACAGCCATAGAATATGTGCTGTAAATTATTCTGATGCCTTGGTATGATGTACTCCATTAACAGGTGCATGTTAAACTCAGACAATAAACTATTCCGGGGTATGCGCTCATAATATGAGAATATCGTAGTAATAAAATAATTCCTCGCCCCGCGTTCAACTGCTACTGGCAAGTGACATTAAACAACTGCAGGTGATCATGAAAATATGTACAAAATGGGGGAAAATAACAAATATCGCCGGTATTCACGGTCATGGTTCTGCCACGTGGACGTGAATGTAGGCCGGCTACTCAGCTGTTCACGTTGTTCAAACTGCCGCTTAATTTCGCTGAATTATCACAAGGATCCGTCTTTGACGGGACTTGTCCGCGTGGTGTCCGCGGTGTAAAAGAAGCTGCCAGCAAACCGAATAAAGCGGTTAATTCCATCAGTAGGTTGTTATGTAGTCCACCATGAGGGCTCCACAGGGGGTCGAATGTTTGCTTTAACCCGATCAAGTTATAAACCAGTTATAAGTTAAGATTAAATTTATAGTCGGTTTATGTGACAAAGTGTGTCCGTGAATTGCGGAGTTGATTGAAATTGAATTTGTAGTAAGGTGGAGCCATGAATTAACTAATTAAGTGACTGAACGGTACCGCCCAATCTTGATGAAATTCAGGCCAACTTTTAATTTAACAATAAGGGGACAAAATAGATCTACGACTTAAAAGAATTATGGGCATAAACTAGATCTTCCACTTTATAGGTTTATTTATAATTTTATAAGTTTTCAAAATGTGACAAGTCACGTGACGATTTAAGGGCGAATTAACTAGACCCCAAATCTTATGATATGGGTTAACCTATATCCTACCAATGCACTAAGTATATTAATTAATTAATACAAGTCCTGAGAAAATAAGCAAATGACCAAACACCTAAAGAGATAAACTAATACTATCAAGATAATCTAAGGAAGCAAATCTTCTCAACATTTCTGTCAACGCTGCAACAACTAGCCCTTACAATAAAAACCACAAAAACACTGTAAAATATGAGGGCGAGTCTGTGTTTAATTTGTCTATTGTTTGGAACTATTTGATGTCAAGTTGTTCAGGGAGGCTGTCGATTGCATTTTTGTGATTTTTTCATGAAATTCTTTAGGTGCGGTTAGACAACTTACTGAATGGGTTCAGATAACATAATTATGCTCAGTTAACATAATTATGAGATTATGCTTATTTAGGGGGGGGGGGGGGGGGGGTTGGGGTTGGGTCATGAGTATTTTTGAGAGTCCCGACGAAAATGCCAAATTCTCATTCTCAAAAATTATTTTTGAGAAACTTTTCCAGGAGAGGCGAAAAACTCATTCTCAAAAATTAATTTTGAGTATTTTTGGACCACATTGCACTGATATGAAGAATGATTTGGTATATCACTATTTTTGAGTGGACAATTTTTGAGAAAGTGAGAAATCCATGCTGACATTTTTGAGTATTCCCGGCGAAAATGTGTCAAATTATCAAATTCAAAAATACTCAAAAATACTCATGACCTCCCCCCCCCCCCCCTATTCACTTATTCAGTGCGTTTCTTTAATTGGTAGATCTATTATTACCACCCGGCTTGCTATAATGTTATATTTATACCCAACCCTCTCCAAGACAAATTGTAAAATCGTACAAATATTAGAAATAGCAGAGCTACAACGTGAGACCATGTCCAAACATCCTTGTGAACTCACAAAAGCAACACTTCAAATTCTAGTGACTAATTAAGATTCCGACTCGAGCACTCGAACTACCATAACAGCGATAATAGTTCACTGTCTGGGTTTCGGAGTCGGGCGTAATTTAAAAAGGTGGAGAAATAGTGGTCGCTAGAATCTCGTGCTGTACCGAGTCCAGCACCTGCAGACTTAATTAATTATTCGAGGCATATATTATGAGGCATATATGCTTATATGAGGCATGGGTGGCATAATAATAATGTAACTATTCATAGGATCATTTTAAAGAATCAAACACTATATATCTGCACTTATATGATTACTTGATAACTGGCTATAATAAAGCTATAAGGTGCATTATTTGATGGATAACGACGAGACTATTATGTATGCCGTGTGTTGTGCGGCATGTGCCTAAGATTAGGTAGTAACAGTACAGTCGGCACGGTGGAAAATAACTTATTAATTAGTATATAAGGGAATCCTTCTGCTGCTACTCAACGTAAGCAAGCTTTCCTTAAACGCCTAAACAGCGTCAATTTCACTAGATTATAACTATAACAGAGTACTAGTAACAGTAACCGCCACAGTAACAACCAACAGGCACAGTAGCAACTACAAACTACTCAGGCAGAGTACCCCTGAGTACTTGATTATAACCTGACGGCATGCTAATACAGGTACCATTCAGAGCGATAATACTGCCACTTAGAATACTAATGTTAACATTGCAGCAGAATACAGATTAGTAAGTAGTAATAATACTGCCACTTAGAATACTAATGTTAACATTGCAGCAGAATACAGATTAGTAAGTAGCTCTGGGGTATTCCGTATTATATGTGCCGAGTTGTGCTGCGTTACAAGTGTAAGTGGAACTACTAGTATGGCCTCTTTAATGTGATACTGATATGTTCATGTCGCCGAAGCAGTGCCAGGACAATTGATAAATTGTTCAAGTAATATGAATATTGATAAATAGCACTATTAATAAAATGAAGTGTTAATTCCTTTGGCAAGCTAAGCACAAGTATAAATTAACGAATTTTTCAGGGGGGAAAAAAACAGTAAAAAATCATGGCATTGTTCAGTTTTAAACAATACGACAAAATAACACGTTTGACAAAAGGTGAATGAAAACAATTAAGTTCCCTGTTTTAGTTAACAACAACGAATACCGAACTCAATAAAATAATACCATTTTCTTCTACGACCCTCAGCTGAGACAATCCTCCTCTAATTCAGTAATTCTGGGGCCCAGAGAGCTCAGAAATTACTTGACAATCCCGAAAACCCAGCATCGCCTTCATTCGAGTGGAAATTTACGGGGGGTGCCGGAGCTGTTTGCAATTATTAGTGCTGGAGATTAGATTTGTGATTAAGTTATAGATGATGGAAAACAGTTACGGACAAATCTCCCTCTCCACGCTCGATATTACTTCGTTCCCGTTACATGACCTGCCGATCAAATGGAGAGAACAGATGAATTTAGGTGTATTCTTGCAAGGCTTAGAAGATCATTAAAATGCTATTCTAGAAGACTCGCTCTGGATTAGGATCTTTAGGGTACCTGTAGTTGAGTGGAACAGGAAGTGTCTGGTTTATAAGCCTGTCTGTGGATCAAGGAAAGAGAGGTCACATTTTGATTATTTGATACTGAAAAGTTCGTTTGTCTGGAGTCTAAATGCTTTATAGTCCTTCTAGATTTTTTGAAATAAGAAAGTGCGTCCAAATCTTCAACCAACAATGCTCGGTAAGGAATCATCAATTTCTACCGTCAATACTCTATTTAATAATGTACTGGTCTTGAGTTGAACTACGAACAAGGTATAACACTGAGAACAAGGTATAACACTGAGAAGTGAGAACTGACAACCTCTGGTCCATCTATTTGGGTATTTCCAGCGCTACAGACTTTTCCAAAGTCGCAAAAAGATGGCCTCTAGATTTAGAGCTTTTACTTTACGTCTGATTATAATAAGATGATGAGCTTTTAGCGCCTAGCGGACAGTTACCATGGCCGTGGTGTAGGCAATTATTTGATGCCCTTATTAATGGTTTTTAAATTGAACGCAGTCTAGTTCGACACGTATCGAGCGTGCTAAATCACTCTACAGTCGATCTTCGGGATTTTTCTAAAAATCACTCTACTAACTACTTGAATCGATGTATTTTCGGACGCTGATTCCGAATCTAGAACTAGAGTGCGCTACCTGCACTATAGCTCGACAAGACAACTTCGAACACTAAAGGGATATTCATAAAGATGAATTTCCTGATAATATATGCATCACGATGTTCTCTTTGATACCAGACGTTAAGAAAACGTATCGCATTCCATAAATACCAGCATCACAAGATGACGCCTACTGCAGCGGAGTGTGAGGAACAAAAACAATGAAGCCTCCACTGAGTCCACTTTAATCTATTTATCAGTATCAAATAGCATGTGATGTGAGGAGGATTTTAAAGTGGCCTGGCCTTCCATCGCGAAGATGAATGAAAAGTGTTGCCGAAACGCGAGTTTTCAGTTTCATTTTCTCCGTCCTTCATAACGCTATATTTCGCTACATGATAACGCTATATTCCGCTACATGTTCCAGTTATTAGACCGGATACATGATCACGTGAATATAATAAAATACATGATTGCACAATGCACAAAGCAGTACGCTCTGAAGATGGTATAATTGGGAAAATGTTTAATATATTGGGGGTTTTTGTGTGGAAAATATATTGTCGTTTTGTAGATTGTCTGTGATAGGCCAAGCTGGAACTGAAAGATAAGAATCACTGGAAACCTGTTTAAGATGCATAACGATGTCAACAAAAATATTTTTATTGGTTGACAAATATAATATTTTCACTGGCTGATATTTAAAAATCTGGCAATAATCCAGCGGTGGAAATTATAAAAGACTTCAGGCAAACAAAATAAACAACCAATAAGGAATAAACGAGGAAAAACCAACGGCGGGTTGAGGAAAATAAGGAATGCGGAGAGCATGGAGACTGGTGTTGAATAACATCAGCACAGTGCTAATTGCACAACTCAATACCTTTAAAGTGAGTTGCAGGTAGAGTAAAGGATACCTTGATCTGATCTACCTGTTACCGGATTCTCACTTAATCAATGTATTTAATGTGAGGATATTTGCGCGTCTGCGGCACAATTTTGGAACGGTGGAAATTGGAGATTTTGGTAATTTGTTAACCTACTAGCTGTGTGCATGTCAGATTTTTCGCTGGAGTAAGCACGCAAGTAAATTAAGATAATCTTAAAAGTATAAATCGAATATTTTCAGTTGAAGAATTAAAATATCCGGTAAAATTTTTATTCAGAAAAAGCCGAATAGGGCGAACCCTTATAAACTCTAATTTTGAATATTACAACTAAACGGCATGAAAATGAAAATTTTTTTGTAGAAAAAAGTTGAAGCAAAAGAGCCGTATTATATATATATATTATATATTATATCGTAAGGAATATTTTAATATTATGTTATGATTTCCTTTTGAGCTTATTTTGCATGTTCAAAATACGACAGCAGCCTAAAAGTAAAAGTAAAGATCTGTTACCACTATGACTAGACCCATAATCGGGTTCAGCTAATACAACTATAATGACATGCCCCAAATTTCGACACCAATAATACTTAAAGAAATAGTCGTAGGTTGTCGGACCATTTAATATGGGATGGATATTGTCTGGAGACTGGAGAGGCTGTATGGATCATGCTAATGGTAACTAAGGGCGAAGCACGTTAGTTTGGAAATACATAAGTCAAGAGTTTCAGTTATGCATATTTTATAGAGTTATGGTTAATATGTCAACTTTGTGTTCTATTGGTCGCATTCGTTAAGCTGGCAGTTTTGACGACAATTGATTATGATAATGGCTATTTTCGAGAATTGCATACTGCTTATGACTTGTAAACAATGAACTATTGTAATATTATAATATTATAAATATCTCCGGGATTTCGACGCGGGATCATATTATCAGTCAGCCCGGCCCGCTGTTAGATAAACATCTCAAGGTGATATCATCCCGCCCCGGTAATTTGTATAAACCCGGCCCGCTTTTTAGTCGTAACTGATGTTTATCATTCAATTCTCCGACTTACAATAATCAATGATACTGCTGATTAGAACTCGATAATAGTAGAACAGTTAGACGCGCGATCACGTGGGCGCGTCACGTGCGTACCACGTGCCACCAATAGCATACGCCGAGTCTATACCACGTGACACGAAAGCGCACCACGTGATATGAAACATCGTAACCGTCCACTTCTTTTACACGCAAATTCCTGGGAACGTTGCCAAAGCAGCTAATTCTTGGAATTTCTCCAACGCGTGGCGTGAGAAGTTGGCGACTAGCCAGCTACCCTTGTCCGTGCCCTAAAAATAGTATTGTTTTGCTTGCTCTCCTTCCAGCTCTTGTTCCTGCTAACGTTCAAGCTATTGCTCCACTATGACAGATCGGTTTGACATTCAGATTGATGAACTGCTTTCCAATCGTGTTCCGGACAGTACAGTTAGAGTCAACAACTGGGCTCTAAACAAATTTAATTCTTGGCTTCAGTCATCCAGATTTGCTCGTGACTTCAATGACTTTGACCAAATTCCTCTTCTAAAGTATAAATCCCTTGTCGAAATCGCCGGAGATAATTATAATCCATAAACACTTCACGCTCAGGGCTAAATAAATGTAATCCCTCAGCTGGCGCTACGGGATTACATATTAACACAAAACTCGTGCGCTGCGCGCACTCGTATGTGTTTATCAGATCATCCCGCTAGCGCGGGATGATCTGTTATAATACCTTCCGGGAATTATATCCACTAAAACTCGGGGACACCGAGGGCTGATAATTTGCTCATTTTTCCCGCAAGAGAAGCGAGGGTATTATCAGCCCAGACTCAGACTGGCTGGCGGCAAGTTTCAAAACAAATAACACTGGCGTTCTATATATTAGACACTATATTGTATGATGCGCACGTATCGGATTACACCCCTTCTGCAATCGGAACCGGAACGTATTATAATACTATAATACCTCCGCCACTGAGTGCTGCGCGCTATAATTCCCGACAGCTTGCTGGAGGGAATTTGCGGGCACGAAGTTGCGGAGGTATTATAAAATATAATACCTCCGCAACTTCGTGCCCGCAAATTCCCTCCAGCAAGCTGTCGGGAATTATAGCGCGCAGCACTCAGTGGCGGAGGTATTATAGTATTATATAAACCCTTTGCGTGGCGGGTTTATGTTATTGTAATAACTATGATTTATAAATGCCGCAACTCACTAGCTGGTCCTCATGCTGTGAGCTGTCCCCCTCGCACCCTACAATATGAAATACAATAAATCTAATTACAATAAATAGTAACTCACTGCCTGGATCCATGCCTTTTAAAGGTAGTGGCATTTTATTTAGTGGTTTTATCTTTCCATAGAGTAGCGACCGTTTAATGCCAATTAAAATCCAATCGGGTCGATCCAACCTCATAGCTGTTTCAATAACATTCGCAGGATTCCGTGCACGAGGGACCCCCGTGCACGGAATTTCTATTGGCCCTCATTTTATAATCCTCGTCGAGGGTAATAAAATGAGAGCCTATAAAGCTATTAAGTATTTGTGTAGAGTAGACTGATGCGAAGACAGTTTGGTATGCAACTCTTGCAATTAACATTCTTAGCTGGCAGAATTAACAGGATAAAATTTCTTAAAGTTTCTGTGGTTATCTGGCTTTGGAATCCACGTTTGGACAGATATTGAACTGTATATCTTACAAAATTTTTAACTGTGGCCCAATATTTAGATGTAAAGTAAATTTCGTTCAAACGTATAGACAATCAATCAGTAATCAATATGGGGTCTGAAAAGTAACAAATCTATTGTTTATACCGAATATATGGGCAGAGCGGCCGTATTATGACCAATTCGAATTAGATCACTGGCCATTAGTAAGTACGTACCCACTAGCTAACTGGTGGTCAGTTTCGACTGATTCGGCAGTTTTCAGCCAAAATCGAAAATGGGCCAAAACTCCTCTTAGACACTAATGGCCGGTCACTAATGGCCCATCTCAAAGGTGTGTTCACAGGCTTTGTTCACTAAAACAATCGGGAATAATGGCATCCTCCTAAATACTTAAATAGTATCAGTAACCATGTTACCTTTATAAGATGCTAAGTTAAATATAGAATTCTTTACAAAATTATGTAACACTTCGTTGTAAAGTTTCAAACTACTATAAAGCTATAACAACACTAATGATAAAGTCAAACCTAAGGAGAGTAAAGTTTCAGAATCTTCGTAAACTACGCTTGATTTATTTGCGCATTCGCATTAGTATAAAGAATCAAAGAAGTACTGGAGTATAGTAGCTTAGTAGCTAGGTAGGTAGGTAGGCAGTAATTAGTGGGTAAACTGCCTAATGAAACGCTTGGGATGACGTCTGGAAAACTTCGTGGACTAAGGATTTTAAGTTACTGGATAACGATTTTCTCGTTCACTATAGCGGTTTAACGTTGTAGCGTTAGAAGAATAAAAGAATACAGTCGGCTTGAACAAGAAGTAGCAAATTATGAAATATGTACATATATGTATACATGTAGGAATTGGAAACTGTTGATTGTTTCAGTTACCACAGACCCCTGTGCGGCTGCTGTGATGAACTAAATACTACAACCCCAGGAACAGTGGCTACAATGTCCAATTAGGCCAATTTGATGACGATGTAATCTGTTGATTGTTAACTAATTTTCGAAGCATCATCTCCATTGGTAGATGATATTCTAGAATTAGAATATTTGTTTTCAAATGCCAATGATATAAGATATATGGAAGACTTCAAAATAAGGATTATTGAATTTGCTGATAATTATTGCAGACATTGCCCTCATTTTCAAGGCAATGCAAGAATGCAGCAATTCGATCTCAAAAGATCAGCGACGCCATTAAGTGACAAGTGAGGTAAACTAAACAGCTGACAGCTTGAACTGAAGTAGTGAAGTTGTCATAATATGTGTGCTGTAAAAATGTCGTATTTAAGGGATTGCATGAATTGGAAGTATTAATGAGTTTTCACTGAACGGAAACCTGGTGGAAGTTGTAAGATGCCTGATAATATGAAGAAAATGATTAACTATGTGTCTGAAAAGTAATCAGTTTAAACTGCTGTACAACTGGGCCTGTTCTCATAGTAGTATGTGTTCGGAGGGGTGCGCGTGCTGGCCTGTTATCTAGAAACAATTAATTCCCAGACACAGCCTGCATGCAAGCTACGTGTTCTTTTTCAGATACTACTACTTGCTATATTAGAGTTTACGAATATATATTGAGGTAACAATATATACAGCGTGTTGGCCTGGTATCTAGATACAATTAATTCCCAAAGATCCGGCAGCACGGGTCTGGGTCTTGGGTGAGGTTTAACAAGGTGTCCCACCTCGACTAAATAAGATTGCGGGAGGCTGCTGTTTTATTACCTGATCACATGATTACTGATCACGCGATTACTGATATCGATCGGCCAATTGCACTGCAACTAAACTTATCACCCCGCTCGGATCAACACCTTTATACTGTTGCAATAAGTTTTAAGTAGTATGTTACATATATATTATATATGTAGGCCCCCGTACCAAAGTAAACTCGACATAAGATCTCCCAGCTTGTGGCCAACAACCAATCACAGTTACCACAGTCGTTATAATATTACGCTAGTGGAATTAGTGGGTTGAGAGGTGGGCGAAGCTGTTTAACCTTTAATGGCGAGACAATATCACGTAATATGTTTAAATGGTCGCTAAATCGCACAGCGTAGTAGTTATAGTAGTAGTAGTTAATGGGCTGGCTTGTGCTTCGATAGGATATTGAGTAAATATTATGATAATAATATGTTTAGACAATATCAATAAATATTATGATGGAACGTTCACACAAAATTCAGAATGAAATGAATCTGTACAAAAGAAATCAATATAGTAATAATAGTCTACATTATATTAATGAACTATTTCATTTCGCCTTGTATCGAAAAATGTATAGATTATTGCAAATAGAAAAGAAATTAAGTTTAATTTGAGCTGTAATTAAGACTTTCTGATGTACTTTTTTGAATGGTTAAATATTTTTATGACTACGAAGCACTAGAAATAACTCGCATAGTTACCCTTACGATAAATAACCACTGAATTTATGGTGTTGATGGTTCGATTGAAACCTAGACTAAATGCTGATCTATAAAATGTAAATGTGCTACATAGATGGTGACTGCAGTCGTAATATTGTACTCGGCCTCACTTAACACCTGCAATGTATAGTGAAAGCAAAGAAAGCATGAAAATAATGCTTCTCCAATTTTGTCGATCTAAAAAGAAAACCGGATATTGATTAGTTAAGCAAGCTTGAGTCCACCTGTAGGGGTAAAGGATTTGCAAAATCTCATATCAACACCACATATCCTTTCACCACTCCACCAAAGAAAGCCGGACAATCCGAGAAAAAGAGTTAAATTCATTCAACAAGACGAGTGCCTTAGTAGACGAGTAGAGTGCCGTTAGTCGTAATTAAAATGTCTATAACTATCTGATGAAAGTTTGGTGAACGTTTTCCATGCTGAACAATTATACTATAATAGAATTGTAGTATAATAGAATTGTAGTATAATATCGACGGCCACCGCCCGTATATTTTACAAAACACTTATACTTTATAGTTAGTTAGAGTGTTACCTATGATCTATAACCCGCTCTTAAAAGCTTGTATATATATATTATATAGGGTCCAGATATATACTGTATACTGTATAGTATATTTTTAGGGTCCTTTTACTAGACGTCTGGATAGTGAATATCTAGTTTACACGGCTATATTGTGCCATCGCTATTATATTTTCTACAGTATATAATATATGAGCTGGAAAAGAGTGAGCTGGAAAAGAGTGAGCTAAGAAATAGTGAGCTGGGAAAGAGTGAGCTGGGAAATAGTGAGCTGGAAAAGAGTGAGCTGGAAAAGAGTGAGCTGGAAAGGAGTGAGCTGGAAAGGAGTGAGCTGGGAAATAGTGAGCTGGGAAATAGTGAGCTGGGAAAGAGTGAGCTGGGAAAGAGTGAGCTGGGAAAGAGTGAGCTGGGAAATAGTAAGCTGGAAAATAGTGAGCTGAGAAAGAGTGAGCTGGGAAATAGTGAGCTGGGAAATAGTGAGCTGGGAAAGAGTGAGCTGGGAAAGAGTGAGCTGGGAAAGAGTGAGCTGGGAAAGAGTGAGCTGGGAAAGAGTGAGCTGGGAAATAGTAAGCTGGAAAAGAGTGAGCTGAGAAATAGTGAGCTGGGAAATAGTGAGCTGCGCTGGAAAAGAATGAGCTACACTGACTCACCCTGTAAAGATAAGAAGAGAGGGTACGAGATCTGGTACCCTCGCTTCAGAGAGACCCAGACAACTGCTATAACTAATAGCAAGAAGAGTATAATGATATTCATGTTAAGAATGAGACTGCGTTTAATTATCCCTGGTACCAAGATTATACATCTGTATGGGGTACATTGTTAGGAATCACTGCACCAGGGTAGTAGTAGACTGCAACAGAGATCCCCTGGTGCAGTCTACTACCCGGATGCAGTCCGTCTGCTCTACAGGTACATATTGTGTTTATACTGTATTACTGTCTAGTGACTCTGGAGCTGCCGTAGTGTCATTTGTTTTACTATGAGGGTATGTGGAAATTTGACACATAAACCACATATATTTATAGTCGGCCAGTTGGTAGATCACCGACCGGCTATAAGCCGGCTACTAACCGGCTATAAGCCGGCTTATAGCCGGCTACAATTTTTATAGCCGGCTATAAGCCGGCTTATAGCCGGTTAGTAGCCGCTTACATTTGTTGTTGAGCGACGGCTATTAGCCGGTTATAAGCCTGCTATTAGCCGTTTTGGTATTAAAAGTGGCTATAAGCCGGTTATAAGATATTAACTCAACTACATCGTACTGAACGATAGTCAGGAGCCGGCTATAAGAAATTCAGTGAAAACGGCTATTAGCCGGTTATAAGCCGGCTATTAGCCGTTTAGGTATCGAAAGTGGTTATAAGCCGGCTATAAGCCGGTTATAAGATATTAACTCAGTTCAGTACGATGAAGTTAAGTTAATATCTTATAACCGTCTTATAACCACTTTCGATACCTAAACGGCTAATAGCCGGCTTATAACCGGCTAATAGCCGTTTTCACTGAATTTCTTATAGCCGATACCTAAACGGCTAATAGTGGCTTATAACCGGCTAATAGCCGTCGCTCAACAACAAATGTAAGCGGCTTCTAACCGGCTATAAGCCGGCTTATAGCCGGCTATAAAAATTGTAGCCGGCTATAAGCCGGTTTATAGCCGGCTTATAACCGGCTTATAGCCGGTCGGTGATCTACCAATTTCCCTTATAGTCAAACATTAAAACCACATAAATTATGTGTTTGGTTTATCTTTTAGAATATAATGAATAATTTTGGAGGCAGTTAAAGCATGAAAATTATGCTAGTGGCTATATCGTTAGTTAGTGTCATCTTTTTAACTATGTGGATATGTGGTTTATCTTGACTATCTATATCAAGTTAATTCATGTAGGCATATAGAATAAATATTACAATTTTTAGAGCATGACGGTTCTGCGAGTGGTTATGGTAGGTAAGTAGGTAAGTATCTTACATAGTGAACAGTTTATTAAAATAAAAGTATGGGACAAGAAAGTGTACCCTAACCAACGACAAAATATACTGTGTTAAACTGACCATAAACCGATAAATCGTTACTGCGAATTGTGAACACATCTTGTGCTCCTCAACACAAACAATTTAAAAGGTTCTTAGTCCTTAACCACGCTCTTAACGGGGTACTTAGTAGTACCAAACAGCTTGCAGCTACGCGTTCTTTTGTCAGATACTACCACTTGCTATATTAGAGTTTACGAATATATATTGGGGTAACAAAACTGAGGATTATTAATGCGGTTAATGGTAATAGTAAGGTTTTATTATGAGCAGCGCGGAGTTTCTGTATAATTGACCATGAACCTTCGTCTCCTTTCCAGCAATGATGATCAATGATCCAGGTAGTACAATGGCTTCATGATTCAGACGTGACGATAGAGCACGATGTCAGATGTGTGGAATGTTATATACGGTTAATTTCTCGGTCACGCTAACAAAAACTCTGAAAATTCACATCTGGTGTATATTATAATAGTCCCGACCTACAAATTCAGTGCTGACTGAACTGAAAAGAAATGATGAGAATGCTAGTAAAAACAATGCTGTAGACCCCGGAGTTAGCACTCTAGAAAATAGTTACTTGTTAAGGATTCCGGGCTAATTATCAGCTGGCATTGTCTCATTGTTAAGCTGATCTTGTGAGGCATCTTTACAGTTTAAACACGCTGCACCTTGACACCCCATAAGAAGTGCCATCAACTTATTAGCATTAGAGGAGATTTGTCGACAAACCAGTATGACGTATACTGCCTGTCTACTTGGGAATTACTTCGTGTTTTAACTCCATGACTACATCACTCCATAACACCATAACTAGGTCCCTAGATTCAGTTCATGACTCGTTTAGAAACAGAACCTTGGTAAACATTTTAAAACGACGAATGAGTAACATCAGTTCAAGTATCACGAGAAATATTGCATGATTTGGTATGTTCAACTTAAGTAATGAGTCCGTCTCTCTTACGCTGGATATCCCGACAAGACCGAGAAGAAACAATAATAAAATAACCATCATATCAGACTATTAGTAATAGTATTGATTCATTAGAACATATTTCCGACTAAACTTTTATGCAATAACGGATAAACAATCAGAGGCTAGGTCTATATCTAATAAGAAACAGTATGGCATCAACATTGCTGGGGCGGGCTTATATATTTTCGACACGTGGGCTCATGTGGTAAAAACGTACTGTAGTGCGAAACCTGTTTCCGAGAACTATGCTCGATAAAATCGACCACTTTGGATTGAATGCCCGGAATTTCCATTCCTCATTTTAGGCTTTTAGCGTTCGCGAACACCTTTAATCTCTTAGCAGTCGTCTATAAGAGTAAGTGCGACCCACTTAGATAATAAAAAACCCTTAAAACCTGTTTCCGAGAACTATGCCCGATAAAATCAATAAATCCCGCATTTGTCACATGACATGGTCGTTTTCCTCAAAATAGATGTTGAACTGTGACAGTCACAAAATAGGAAACTTTTGATTGTTATCTTTAATTCATTATCCTTTTATTTAATTAACAGGAATTGTGTTAAAATATATTGCTTTCATCATGTTATCACAGATACATACCTACAGTTACACTTGGCAACTGCCTCAAAGTAAACATCTCTGATGATGAGTTTAATATCCAGTCATATAATATATTATAAAAGTGTTGCCAAAAAAGTGTTAAACAGAGATAATGTCAACATGATATGGTTCAAGGTATCACTGTGTATCTACACTACTTGTTATGGCTGTTAAAAATTGGTTTTTCGGGAATCCCTCCATATTTTAAACGGTTGATATTTTAAACGGTCATGATGTTAACGAGTTAAGTAAGTCTGGTTCCAAGACTAACTTATAGCTTCTTTCAACTGATTTGCTATTAAGTCAAGATCTGATTCTCGGCTCTCCGATCACAGAATGTATTCAGCGTTAGCAAATAAAACTATAACGAATTGTCATATTTCCCCAAACGGAATATAATAATCTGGAATTCCATAGAATAATAACGCCTTCGTTAAAGCGTGCTTGCAAAATTGCGCGTTCTTGAATTTTGATTACATCGCCAAATGCAAAAAAATTAACAGCTGAGCAGAGCAGTTTTCGATCTGATTCTGGATTCCCTGACGGCCAAGTTCAAAGGATATGCACTATACGCTTGCCCGTGCAGTCGAGTGTTTAAAATTGTAGATCCAAGCACGAGGGGGGTTTAGTGTCCTTTGATTTTAGATCAGACGACATGAAGTTTAGTGGTATCTTGAGGATTATATTTGGTATCGTATGGTTTGTTTACTTCCCAACAAACATAATCTCGTGCCACCACATGAACACTAACAGTCAACAGATGGTTAAACGTATTTACAACGTTCACAGTGAAGTTATTCAGTAATCGTGTTTCAAAAACTAGGAGTATAAAACTTTTCATCTGAATTAAAGTCAATTTAGTTATAAAAACAAGTTTTAATCGTACATATATAAGGCTTGTCAACAAGTCTTCCAACAAACAGAGTTAAAATTTAGCGAAATAAACGAGAGAAATACACTCTTCAGATTCGTTCTTCTTTATCAAACTTCCACCAATACTGTGACGATCCGATAAAAACAAACGTCTCAAATCAAAGCTAGTACGTAGGATATAGTGCTGAAACGTAAAGGCCGCGAAACTTTGTAAATTTAATTGAACAAAGCGTCCCCTACTAAATGACACAAAGCCCGATTAGAGAGCCTTGTTTACAATAAGATTCCCAGAGCCGGTTGAAAAGGCTCTGAGCCAGCCATCAAGCCGCCGAAATAAGAGAAGAAGAGAGAAGAAGACATGAAATAGTTAATGGAAGGTATAATAAGCGCAGACAGGTTCTCCAGAGATATAGTTATAAGGGTTCAGTGCAACTGGTAGTGGGAGGAGGAAACGGTATGTGAAGTGTCGTCACTGAGTGCTCGTCAGAAAGTTCGTGAGAAGTTTGCCAAGTACTCTGATATTTGAGTTTATGATTACTGTGTAGATGTTGTGCTAGCCCGTAATCTCTGTCGCGGAAGACTGGCTGCTAAAGTTTCGAAATTATGACAAAATGCCCTATAAAAAGCTCGAACAATTAGAAAATTACGTGGTCACACACATGCTCAGGCCTCAGAGGGATGAAAGCCAAATTAATAACCCTAAAACAGTAAAACCAACTGCTGGTAATATGCCTCATCAAATTATAAAACCCAGTCACTAACATCAGGAATGCTAACTAATAGCGAATCACCGTCGTCAGTAATTTAGTAGAATTTAGATATTTAACCCTCTAATTTGGTACTAATACTACGTAGTGCTAACTGCTGGTTGGCACAAAGTAGCGCATGCTACCACAGTTAACACATCAAAAACAAAACATTTTTCCAAGTTGTTGCGTCGAACGACTGAAATAGCAACTTTTTGTGTGGCTTCCAAAACCTAAACAATTCACTGATTACAGATGATAAGGTCATGTTATCTGATAAACCTAGCACTATAGCAGCTAGCTGCCAATGATTGCAGACCTGCCTTTACGTCTAAGCTGATGCAAAAAAGAAGTATAGTTATAGTTACTGAGGAATTGGATGACGATCTGGTGTACCTGTTAAGAATTCTTGAGAGATCTTTAGACGTTTCGAGACTATAACAATCTTGTAAATCTAACGGAAAGCTGAGACAAACCCCTCAGAAAATGCAATTATACGCACTGCACAGCAGAGCACTGGTGAACAGCACGGCATAAAACGGCAAGTCAACGTAGGTTGTGAAGCTAAAGGGTGAGGGTGTCAGGGTGGACGAGGAGGATACTGTAACTATAATTGGGAACCTAGTTCCTTCTTTTGCAGGATCTGTCTCTGTCCGCTGAAGCTTCAACACCCAGATCAGCTGTTATTTTGGTCAGGGTACAGGATATCCGATATCTTTGTACTTTAAACGAATTTAAAACGAATGACAGGGATAAGGGATGAGAGAGAAGTGACCTGAGTTGGGAGACTGCCTCTACTCATGATCAACTCCTAACTGAACGTCTAGACGCGCTAACAATGAAGTTATCTCATACTTTAACAAGTTAACAGTGTTACTGAGTATGGTCAGTACCAGTTGCAGTACCAGGAGAGTCTATCTAACTGCAAGATAGGCTGTCAGACTCTGTTAGAGTCCATTACACCACGGGAGAAGCTGTGGGGCGCTCTGGTAATGACGCGCACTATATAGTAGTATATGCACTAGTGAAACACGCGTTATTTTACTAAGTTACTACAACGTCGGATATTATGAAGGAGTCGCGTTCTGCGGATACTATGGTGCTCACTGTAGACACATATCAGTAGTCTGAGATTAGTGCTTTAGAAGGTGTGACAAATGCAATAGTCCGTCTGTTCACCGTAACAGGGACTGACACTAACACAATGTCGGGACTCATAATTGACTTTGATGTTGGGAATATGTGAAAAATAAGCTCACCTGGGCCGGTTTTAATGGTAAGTTATTTAACCGGATAATACTATCTAACTGTCGCAATAAATGGTAGAGAGCTACTAAAGTACTACGGTGTACGTTAAAGCCCCCAGACGTTGGTATTTAATATTAGTTATAAAGATGATGAAAGCAATCAGACGATAAATCTAGTATATCTATAATTAAATTCGTATGGAAATAGTTATCCAGAATTATGCAGTATATTTATACTGGTAGATATGCGTGTCGAGAGCGCGTCAAAGTAAGCTCCCGGTGAAATTAAAGCCGTACTAAGTATCCGCCACCAGAATATATACAGCCAGTACCACGAGTACCGTATTTTAGCATTTTGTAAGGTTTGTGTCGCCACGTCACGTCTTAGGAGTGAGTAGGAGACGCATGTCCGAGATCAACACACGTGTTCAACAAGTGAACACATGACCGTATTGTTTAAAAAATCCACGCATTTCTAGTAAGACACAAAGGGCCGTATTTACCAATAAAAACTGAAAGTAAGGGGGTGGTTTGAGGATATCTAGGAAAAGTTGTTCTGCCCGCAATGATATTGCCGGGCTGTACGAGACTTGATATGTGACACTTAAATATGATCCGTTCGTTTTATATCTTAACATCTGTCACGACGTAAAGATCTATAAATACGGATTTGATATATTAATATTATCGTGTTGTCGAAACGCAGCAAATCAGAAGCAGAAAAACCTTTAAATACCGAGCAGCTATTGAGTATTATAAATTAGTTGTCAATGTCAACGCTGTGGTCGTCTAGTCTATTAACTTTAGGATCATAAACTCGGATATCAGACTGGCAATGACAACTGCGTAGTTTAGTGAGCCATTAATTCTAAATGTCGGTAAAAAGAACACCTCCATATTGCTGAGAAGAACTTTAAATTAAGCAGCGATAAAGTTTCTGCACGGTCGGAAGAGTCTAGATTCGCGAAACCTATTTAGCTTAGAATATTATCTGATCGGAACATGTAGTAACTATTTACAGTATCGCATTCCTGCAGGTCAGAATTTCCATATGTATGTCAAGTGTCAACTCAGTAAATTATAGGTACCGAGACAGTAAGAGAGAGGTGCTGTACTGACTTAGTGACTAGTGAAGCAACAACAAGATGTATTGTGACTTTGAGCAATCAGAGGCTCCAGACCCTCCTTGTTGCATCTTATCTTCTACACTTATATAATTTTAAGTCATGGAAAATTTGGAAACTGCTAGAAGCTACCATGAACAGATAACCGTTCAACATAATTCATGCGGCTAATAAACAATTGTCTAATCGTTCAACTTGGTGAAGTAGATTTAGGATTGAGTAATTAAAGATTTGGTCAAAATGATTCCTGGTCCTTTCTACTTAGCACATGAACAATTTACTGATTGCCGACAAAATAATATATTTTATAATATGTATGATATATATGAGTGTATGATAAATATCATCTATAGTTTCGTTTAATGATTTTTCGTTGGATTCGGTAAATTATTTCCGGAAAATATAGAAAAAATTACCCCGACCTGAAGATAAGAACATTTCTCTAAATGATATATCTATATATTGTATTTGTAAATAAATAATAAATATTAATTACTCCTTGTCGTCGGACTAAAAAGAAAACCTGCTGACAGCTAAACATTTGACTATCGTATTTAACATAATTGATAATTAATTCTGAACTGTACTTAATACTTATCAATCGTTTATCTATTAGTAAGTAATTATAACATGCCATCACAATTAGTTAACGACAATAATTATCCACAATTAGCCAACAGATCTAGATGCTATAATGAGGTGATTAATATTCATTTTGACAAATTACTATAATTCTGGGTTTTAATTAGTCAATATTTGTATTATGTGCCAAAAAATGTGGTTCGCCTGATTCCAGAACTAAATAACTATGAGAAATTTAGAAGAATAGAAACTTTCGTGCAAGTACGTCTGACACGAATAAAACTAACTGAAAAGCTAAAAGCCGAAAGCGCCCTGGATGACATTTCGTTCTCCTTTAATTACCGTTAGGCTAGTTTCGATTACTGGAAAGAAGCATTATAAACAGATTTTATGTTTTCATCTTTCTGACATTTTGGCTCATGCTCCAGCTTACTCCCAAATTACGCACATAAGATATCCCTGCAGTATATAATTGAAACTAATTCACGTGTCTCGCGGGAGAAGCTGGACTGAGCAGTTACAATTTTAACATTCTCTACTCGCGGAGGTCTCTTTTATGCCGGGTAGTTATGGACGGAATAAGAAAAATAAGTAAGCTTCTTTTGAGACAACAAAAAACAACGGAGATGAAGATCACATGTAGGGGCCCAATAGTTACTAAGTTGCAACACTGGGACCTGGAAAATCCTTTACAAAATCTATCGTTTTTTCACGCATGAAGCAACCAGCCATATAACCACAACAGATCATATTTCAAAAGACCGACCTCCAGGTCTATAGACTGCTAAATACTGCAGTCAGCTCTGCAGCCAGGAACCTGGGTACTTGGGTAGGTATTACAAAACACACGGTGCATGAGTTACTAGGTTACTAGGTTACTTGGTTACTAGGTCACTAGATTACTAGGTTACTAGGTCACTAGGTCACTAGGTTATAGCTTGACTGCAGCGAGGAACCTGGGTAGGCATCACAAAACACTACACCTAGTCGACACGGTGCATGAAAATCACCAGGGAGGAGGACGTGGAATCAGTACACCCAGAAATATTATCCTAGTAAGTTAGATAGCACCTGCTGTATTTATGGGACTGGTGGAGGTGCCTAATCGACTAAGTATACGTTGGTAGGAGGATTTGATACACGATTTGGTAGTGGTTATATGATATGTGCGGACAGGCAAGGGTGGTGTTATTTTTGAAATACTTTGCATCATCGCGGGAATTGTAGTTTTTTCGTGACGAAGATAACAATTCCGCCATAAAATAATGGTAAAAAATATTCGCTTTGCGAACTGATTTGACCCAAGGGCCAAGCTACTACGGTGAAAATAGTTTTGAAACCCTCCCATACACTTCAATCTAGCTAATTTGATGAATTTCAAGCAATGCAGAAGCTTTTTAATAGTCACGTGTCAGTCTGCAGTTACAATATTCTACCCCTAACGTGTATCTACAGAAGCACAGGTATAGTTAAGTATAGTCCGCTCTAGTTTTTAGTTTTGACAGATATAAATGGTCAAGGACTACTTCACTTCTGGCAACTGTGCTAAATGCGTATTACTATTAAATCATGGTAGTCTGATCCAGTGCAACAGTGAACGTTTAGTTGTTCGTTCTGGAGAATGAAATAGAATTAGGAAGATTTAGAGATAATCTAATTAAGAGACAGTTTCAAAATATCGTAGCCAGTGTCAAACGCTTCATTACATAATCTATGTAGAGATAAGAGAAGCTGTAACAAAAAACTATCTTATTTACTGTAAACAACTTGTATTATAGAGTATAGACTAATCAGCAACAGTAACTGAAGATAGGTGTTCCAATTATTCAATAATTGAAGTTAACGTTATTTTTCCGTGCGGCTGCAGCCAACTTTAAGACTATGCATAAATATTGAAACTATACGAAACAACCGAGAGAAGGACAATATTAATGGTGAACTCTAATTATATTAGTCTATTTAAACGGAGGTATTTTAAGACTGAACTGTCACTAATGATCATTAATAATAATAAACTGTAATTAAATATCATAAATTATTATAAATATTAAATATTATTATAGATATTAAATATTATAATGAACTATTAACACATATCTTCTTATCTTAGTTGCTTATTATTAATATTGAATATTATAATGATTAATGAACTGTTAACACATATCTTAGTTGCTTGATCCATAATGGCAGATATATGGCGTTACGGTAAAATAAACCATTTACTTAGGAATCACTGATTCAATGTTCTGATTCGATCCCTTGTTATCACGACTAAACCGAGAGAGATGATACTGACCGCTTGCCTTAATACATAAATTTTATAAATCGCCTAGCCTTGAAGTGGAGACCCGAGACACTAAATAACCTAATGCTAGTGAAGATAGTACTAGTAAATATACTAAATAACCTAGTGGTTAAACACGAATATTATCTCTGTGAGAGCGGCTAGTCTAACTCTACATCTCTATATGATTATATAGTATTAGACGAGCCACACATATGGTCCCCCAGCAGCTACTGCTACTACCACTACTAATAACGAGTATAATGCCTGATATCAGATCAATAATCTGGTGCTAAATCTATGCCAGACACGCGCTAGTTACTATAGTTACTACTAGTTACTATAGTTACTACTAGTTAGACAGTTCCCTGCTACCCAGATAAAGGAACAATAGAAATTATACCTGCTATTGATAATATACCGTATAGATTGTCTCATGTAGATAATTTCCCCCTTCCTCAATAATCATTGGCTACTCGTTAGGCGCTCTAACGATGTTTCTTTAATGCAACCTCAATTTTTGTTTTGAATATTCATGCGGTTAAACAAATGGAAGTGGGTACATATTTAGAATTAGAATGCAGCTGACGACGAATTTGTTTCCTGCCTTCATTCTTCAAGAGAATGTTCTACTGCAATCATAGTCAATATTATCACAGATGATAGAACTGGCCAATAAAAATTGTGTCGATAGTTAAACTTAAAGCAGTTTGAACGAGTTTCACGTGACCCATAAGTGCCATTTGGCAGTTAGCCGGTCATATACATGTGAGCGAATAAATTTTAAATCTTTAAATCCAATAAATATGGTGATCCTACGAAGATTTCATTAAATTCGCATGTTTAAAATAACGTGAGCTGTCACTGCACTACTCGTACTGCACTACCATATCACCAGTTACATTAAGACAACGTTTCACTTGAATTTAAATCGAGCAATAACCTAGGACATTCGTAATGAAAATATAAAAAATATCGAATTCTTCAAGTGCTTTTAGCGCAAGGCTACCTAGGCTGACTTAAATTTGATTTGAAGATCTTACATATAACTGACCCTAATAATAAAATGTTAGTCTTTTAACCTTATCAAAACTTGACATCAGCCATATAACTATAATATCAGGCTTGTCCGCCGCCGCAGCCGGTCAATTTGACCACGCCGCCGGAACCACCCCCGGCGTACGACGGCATAGCGTGAATTGTGTTAAATCGAATTTTTCCGTATGAATATGATCATCTGAAAGTTTCATTCAAAATTCAATTTCAGATTGAGAAATTAAATAAATAAATAAATCAAATTAAAATCAAATTTTTACACAGCTCAAATTTACTCAAATTGTCGGGAAAAAAGACCACATTTTTGTCTTTTAGGGTCGATCTCACGCCGGTGTACGCCGCCGCCGCCGGTAGGTTTCGAGCCAACACCGCCGCCACGGCGGACAAGCCTGAACTATATAAGCATATGCTGATATACCCATAATGTCATATATAATATACCAACTATAAAACTAACTATGAAACCAACTACTATAAATTATAAAACCTAAGATACTACTCATACCACCCGCTAATAATCCTGATTCCCAAACACCGCCGCTCAGTTTTAATATATTAAGTAATAATTCCCACGGGATCCGAACTCGCTACAACTAGTTAAGTACCGTTGTCAGCCCTGACTGGCGTCTTAACTGAGCTGATTGAATAAGCAATTATAAACATGTAACAAGATGCGATTCCAAGTTTAAGTATCAGAGCAGTTACTCCCCATGCACCCTCATAACCCACTCCCAGCTGTTAACGATGCTATCTAAAATATAACGTATTAGGTACGAAATAATGAAATAGATATAACAACCAAATTAATGATACCAAATTAATGAAGCCCAAAGAGACAGGGAGAGGTTTTTGAAGAGGGGGGGGGGGGTTTCATCATCAGTTTTTTACCGCGAAAGGATGGCGAAACTGAAGGAGTGGCAATAGTTGACCGAAATTAGCGAAAAAACATATTTACCAATTATTGGAATAATTTCGACATTCATCCCGAAAATATCCACGACAATGCCACGACAGTGCCGTCGGGATTCGGATGTATGACCCAACTTTCTACACTTTCATCACTTATAGTTAGGGCAAGAGTTGATTTTTCTGTGAACAAATTCGTAACAAAGGTTTGTCTACAGGAATGTGTTGTCCATAGTCCCAGGAACCACAAAAAAAAACCGTCCAGCTGAAACTTTTGGGCAAAAATTTTTATAGTCATTTTTCTCCAGGAACCCATACGCCCCACCCCTAATATTGGTTATTCGGCTCCCGAAGGTCTTGAAATCTCCATAAGGGGTGCAAAATGACCGCAATGGCCACATTATGTCAGGCGAATGATAGTTTCAGAACGATTGGAGCTTTATTTTTCGAAATAAATGGAATTTTTCGAAATCTTTCTCAATTTTATTGAAATTTCGAAAAAAAATACACCAAATTATTTTTAACGCTTATTTCAAATCTTACCCGGGAAATAACTTCAATTAACAAATATCAAGGTTAACTAACAAACAACAGATTATTGACCAACCCCCAGACAGCTATTTGACGGTACATACTACTCTGGTTGAATGTCTTAAGTTATCCTACAGTGAGACGATGATAATCACATTCGATTTGCCATTGTGGATTAAGGCCATTCGAGTAGTACTGGAAACTGGGATGCCTATTGTGGTCAGGGTTGGGGGCTTCCACACTCTCACGAGTTTTCTTGGCTGCATAGGCTATATAATGGCAGACTCGGGTTTAGAGGAGCTCATCAAACTCGTGTATCCTGGAGACGTCACGCATATATCGGATGGAGGATCTTACTATAAAGCATTGAGAGCCCACTTTCTGATCGACGCCGCTCTTTGTTGTTTCATTATAGAGGAAGAAATTTACGACGATGAACTAGTAGACTTGGAAGTTTACATCAACAAATGTGTGAACGAAAATCTAGGTGTTAACTTTAAGACTAAATCTATTCAGGATCTATCAGAGAAAATAACTCTGCTTCTAAAGAACCTGTTTTCCAACAGTAGAACAGCAGCTCTATGGGTTACTTACCACAACATGATAACACTAGTAAAGGACTTCATAAGAACAGATAGGTTGCACGACTACAATATGCGTTTATCAGCAGTAGCTTTGATGCTGCCCTACTTCGCAGCAGCTGAGAGGGGACAGTATGCAAAAGCTTTAAGACTGTATTTGGAGCAGGATGCTATTTTTAAAGTCAAGTATGGGGCGCTTTTAAAGACCTTTAAAGTAACTGGGCTTCACACGGTTTGTTACAACGACCACGAGTGGGCCGGGGTGTGGACTGACCTCTCCATAGAGCAGAGTCTTATGAGGGCAGCTAAATCTAGTGGTGGATTAACAAGTGGAAGGATGCGTAATCGTGAGTCCGCTCACAAGTTATGGGTGGCCACCCTGAATCAGATGGCTTTAATAAATCAGTCTTTTGGAGATTCATTAGCTAATTCATCGAAGCGAGGAGTACCAACTAAAGCTGCCATCCACTCAGATCTTACCAAGTCATCAATCAAGAAAAACTGTGATGTATGTGGAAAATTATTAACTTGGTTTAAAGTTACTGTCGACTTTACAGAATCCGAAGATTCGACTGGTCTTATATCACAGCCTGGGAACGATGAGGTGAATCCCGAGGAATGTTTGGCCGTTGGGGCTGTTCTTTAACGTGAGCTAGATGGGTTGACATTCATCGATAAGATAAGTATCAAAGGTAAAGCAAAGAACTTGACACAACTAAGAAAGCAGGTTAAAGTGAATAATAAAAGCGTTGCAGTCGATCCGTTGAAGTGTTTTAACCGTCTAGACTTGGTTGCTGATAGAGAGACTTCAATAGAGGAATGCCTAACATACGAGTTAACTCTGGTGCCGATGAGCTTATTTGATCAATATCAGATGATGAGGAAATCTAATAAGGTTGCTCTTGGTATAAACTAATCTACACTTAAATCTTGCAGCTTCACGATCCCACTAGTCATTGATGGAGGTTGGCTAATTCACCAACTAAGCTCATTTAAAGGGTGTGACAATTATGGTGAGGTAGCAATGGAGTACTTGAAGCTTATCCCTAAAAATCGGGAAGTTACTGTGATTTTTGATGGATATGAGCCTTCTACTAAAGATCAAGAGCACAAGAGGAGAGTAAAAGCGTTCTGTGCTAATATTGCTGTAAAGAAATCCACCTTTTGTACTGTCACCAAAACAACATTTCTGAGCAACAACAATAACCAAAAAAAAGTGATCGACCTTATCTCAAGCATTTTTACTGTAAATGGTATTGAAGTGATCAGAGCTTGTAACAATGCTGATACTTTAATTGCAAAGAAAACATTGGAAATGTCATTCCTTGGCGATGTTGAATTGAAGGCAGAGGATACCGATATAGTTCAAGTCTATTAGTACATCATTTCAACAGTGACCATCACAATGATATTTATCTAACAACGAAGAAGGGTACATATTCAATCAAAGAAATATCAAGTCATCTAGATCATAAAGAAAAGGAGATACTTCTTCTAATTCATAGTATTTCAGGTTGTGATAGCGTCAGTGGAGTGTTTGGTTTTAGCAAGGTTAAAGTGCTAAAGAAAGCTCTCACCTTTGATGAGCAAGGTCAGTTGGCAACATTACTTTCGGTGAGAGAATCAAAAGAAAAAATTATTGAGGCAGGCCTCTGTTTCTTGCAGTACATTTATGGTGACAAGAAAAAGACTCTTTCTGCTTTGAGATTCCTAGCATACAATAGGATGGTAGCGAAAAAGAGTCTCAATCCGAATAGGCTACCTCCAACAATAGCTTCAGCAACGGAGCACATCCTTAGAGCTTACTTACAGTACCATAACTGGGTCATGCTTAACGCTGACAGTCTGAATCCCCTTGACTACGGCTGGAAATTGGCTCCTGGTGGCACTTACGATCCAGTTGCAACAAAAGCTATAATTGCTCCAGAGTCTATTTTGAACCTTACATGTTGTAACTGTTCTGTCGATGTGGAACAGGCCTGTTTGACTTTCAGATGTTCATGTAGGAAATATGGCTTCAATTGTTTGCCAGCTTGTGGACGATGCCATGGTATTATGAACTGCACAAACATTAGACATGTCCATGATGAACCTGAAGAACAAGCGAATTTTGATTAATATTAACTGTGTATTAATAATTGTCATGGTATTTACTGAGAATACACATTTTAGATTAACTGTATTTGTTAATTGTAGATGAGTTTTTAAATAGATTTGAAATAAGCGTTAAAAATAATTTGGTGTATTTTTTTTCGAAATTTCAATAAAATTGAGAAAAATTTCGAAAATCCATTTATTTCGAAAAATAAAGCTCCAATCGTTCTGAAACTATCATTCGCCTGCCATAATGTGGCCATCGCGGTCATTTTGCACCCCCTATGGAGATCTCAAGACCTTCGGGAGCCGAATAAATAATATTAGGGGTGGGGCAAATGGGTTCCTGGAGAAAAATTACTATAAACATTTTTGCCCAAAAGTTTCAGCTGGACGGTTTTTTTTGGTGGTTCCTGGGACTATGGACAACACATTCCTGTAGACAAACCTTTGTTACGAATTTGTTCACAGATTGACCCATAAACAGCAATTCTTGCCCTAACTATTACTTCAAAAAGGTCAAAAAGTCGAAATTACGAAGACCCCCAGACGGCAGACCCACAGATTCTGAACTGCACTGCAATCAGAGCAGGTTACAATGCTTTAAACGGTGGTTACAGTGTAGTGACTGGTGTCACGTGACTTTTAAACGTGTCACGTGGTGGCATAGGCAACTCAGTTTCTCTCATTCCCAAAGCAATGTTCTAGAATGTTGATTAATGAAGAACATGCTTTAAAATTATATTGCATCGCGTTGTACACAATCTTATGAGTAAACAATGCCCACAATTTTATACCTCTCTTACGGTAACACTTATGAGGTACGCGTATGATCATCGTCTTTATACTTTTATAGCCTTAAAGACTCAAGTTTAAGTAAAATTAAGATTAAATTGTTACAAGATATTGGGGATTCTGAAGGACTTCAAAAATTAAAATAGCATCTAGAACAATGCTTTTAACTGTATCTTTATCAGTTTATACAGTTACAAGTTGTTTAACCATTGAGTCTACACATTCACTCACAATTAGCCAATAGAAAATTACTGTTGTTTTGACTCCAGGCACAAAACTGAGAAAATATTTTTAATTTTAAATATTAGTTCGGAAGACTAATCTGTGTACCAATTATGCAGTTATTTTTAGCTATTATAAATATTATCGTTTGAAACCATTAACCTGAAAATTGGAGCAAAAAAATTATAATTTCAACCAAGTGCATTCCTTTATTGAATTGAAATGAGACCGTCGGGGAGAGCTATGAAGAACAGTGAAAACAGTATTCAATGGAACTGGAGAACTGGGAGATACCAGTGATGAATGATAAATCCAAATTGTTTAACTTTTGACCTGAATTTTGGTTCTTATCAAATTAAATGAACAATTACAAACGCCCAGACAAAAGCTCAGACAAAAGGTTGGGTCAGACAAAATCTTCTAAAATGTACTAATTTGCTCCTTTAGTAATTTACTTCAGATCTCATTTTTAATTCTTATTACAAAGGTTACCCATGTAGACATCATTGTAGTTGAACATCAGCAATGATTCCCTCTCTTACGATTATGATTCCCTCAAATTATGATTCCCTCATTTCGCATAGTCCTTGGCTTCAGTAAATGACCGGGGGTAGGATTTGGCCGGGGCCGGGGCCGGGAATGTCCAAATTTTGCCGGGGCCGGGAATTGGCCGTTCTGGAATTTGGCCGGGGCCGTGAATTTAATAAATCCACGGCCAAGTTAGAACTTTTCAGGACTTAGGATCTGAACTTATTTTTACATGACAATATAATGTTGAAAATCCATTTTTTGAAAATCCATTTTAAGATTTATATGAAAGTTTTAGGCCGATTTCGATCAAAAATTCCCGGCCAATTCCCGGCAAAAATTGAAAATCGGCCGGGGCCGGGAAGAAATAGCTCCCCCGGTGCCGGGATTTCACGGCGCCGGGAATCCCGGTCGATTACTGCTTGGCTTGAAGCCAACAGCTAATGTAACTGGAACTGGCACTATTATAGCAACGTGACTAAACACTAAACAGAGTCTATTACAATGTACCAAAGGTTACCTCATTTATTCGTCCTCTTGACTTAAATCTCCTCGAATAGAATTACTATAATCGTGTCAAATTATTTTTGATCCCCTGTCCTTTCACCCGAGAATCCATTAACATATATCCATAAATACACTGTTGAACTCAGTGAAATTAAAAGCTTTCACGTTCTCTCAAGCATATGAGTCAACTCCGGTAAGCTTCTCAGCAGCACCTGTCGCCACAACAGTAATTTATCTAATGTAATTAAAACATTAATCACGCTCGATCCTTTACCAGCGCGTCTGGTAACCATGGTAGCGCGTGGTGGTTCTCTCTTCAGACAGTAAAAAAACCCACTGCAAATGGAATTGAAGAATTAGCCCTCTGCTGTGGCCACAGCAACTGGGATGTTAATCCTGTTTAGATAGGGTAATTACCACCCCATACCGGGTAATTAGTCACTAATTAGAGTAATTACTACCCTGGCAGAGTAATTACCACTCCTGAAGAGGGTTTTAAGTAGACATATGTTCTTTTTATGGGTAGAGACTAGAGGGGTAGGTTCAAAGAGGTGGATCTAACCTGTCGGTTATAATGCTTTAATATAAACGATGGAGCAGTTATTGCATGGCATAGAATTATTTACTGAGTTCTAGTTAGCACATGATGATTTCTAGTCTAATAATGCAGAGTAGAAGTATTAGAGGAGGGTAGTATTATAATAGGCCTGCTATATAATAGGGGCACCTGAATCTAAGACATTATGGTCGATATTGTATATTATATAATGGATAATAAGCAGTAAAATAGGGATATCAGGATATACCTATCTTTAACACTTTAACAGTAAATTTACCGGACGGTTAATGTTAAACTGATTTAAATCTTATTTATAGTCCTGGTTTGTAAAATAATGACGACAGAAACACATTTCAATAAAAACTGTAAACACTATTTTACTATCATGGAAATTAAATTAAAAAACATGAGTCGCTTAATATAATAAATTTACGTTTTAAAATACGTTAGCAATAAGTGTGAAGTAGAAAATCAAATGCTGCTAGAATCAACTCCTAAAAGTTACGAATATAAAAGATTTAGTTCATCACTGCAGTAAATCGTGGTTGACTCAACAAATGGTTGACAATCGCGTGACGTAATTTTAAAAAAATGTATTCTACCACGTGACGTAATTTAAAGACCATGTATTTAACCACACAAATTGAGCATCTCGTATAAGTTATAAATCTAACAGAGCACATGGGGCAGGATTACACTAGTTGACTATCTGAAAATAAAATAAAAAACATGGTTCGCCCAGTATGATCAATCTATGTTTGGAAACACCGTAGCGATGAATGGAAGATTAAATGATGACGTAACTTAAACTTAAAGCACATGTATTTAACCCCACAAACTGAACTTGTCGAGTGAGGTATATCTAACAGCACGCTGGGCTAGGATTATTGGAGGATGGACTGTAAATTTGGTAAGTTTGTACTGTGGGTGGCTGTGATAGTGGTGTAGATTACGTGGGGTGTTATGTGTATTTGTATTATAATCTATATCATGCTGTACTGATCATGTTCTATGTGATATTGCTGGATATGTTAAGAGGGTGTTTATCAAGAAATAAGATATTCTTGAGTTTATTTTACAAGATATAACTAGTAGTGCCTGCAAAATGAATTAACTGAAAATGCATATGAAATAAGATTGATTCCGATATTTGTGCATGTCAATCGAGGAGATTGAAAATATATATTGCTGAAGCGGCACTGCGAATTAAATTTCTAATTTTTCGAATAATGAGTTTTACAAAATAATTAATTGAAAATATAACAAAGAAGGTATCATTAAATACATTATATGTTATGAACTGTAAATAATGACATGTAATTTTTTAACTTTATTCAAGATTATCAACAACTATTAACTTATCGCTAACTATAAATAGTTATATATAATAATATATTTTAATGACTAATTACTCCATAGTGGGCAAGGGCGTTACCAATAGATTAATACCGTAGGTTATATAAGTTATATTATATAACCATAACAATATAACGCTGTACGCAACATTCAATAGGAGTAAAAGTATAAACTGTAAGAGAGTCCCAACTCTTTAATATTACAAACTCTTTAATATTACATATTATAATGGTTTGGGGATTGTCATAACTCTGTAAAAGTATAAACTGTAAGAGAGTCCCAACTCTTTGATATTACAAACTCTTTAATATTACATATTATAATGGTTTGGGGATTGTCATAACTCATACCATTACCTCCGTCTGAAATCTCGCTAAAAAAAAGGACCGTATTATTTAATGACGTTGACAAATCAATTTTCAAAGCGATATTGCTTTATTAAAATGTGTGGGGATCAGCTAGAGCCAAGAAAATAATACATATTTTAAGGGGTTTAAGTAAATTAATCACTACGAGGAATTAGGTGCTGTCAGCTGCTACGATCGTAGGAAGGACCTTTAAGTTAAGTCTATAAGAAGCGCACAGAACTGACAACTATATAATTATCAAGTTAATGTAACTGTTGCCGCGGGAGCGGGGAATTTAGGCTGTTCCACTAAAAATGCAAAACTAAAGTACCGAATTCATCACCAGTATTATAAAGTTATAATTCATCACCTTATTTTTGTACCAGCTGTGATTAGTTTGTGACGACACGACGGACACGCGTACCACCTGCTCCTTAATGATATTTAATATTACAGGATATCGTACTTGTAGGAGTCCTTGTCCAATGACTACATTAAAGAGATAATATTTTATTATTACTAACGCTAATTTTATCATTTTCTAAATTTCTCCTAGTGACGAACGAGGCCACTTTCCCGACTCAGTAACTTGTAATTATTAGCGTTAATTGTTAATATTTAGTCTCGCGATCATGCACTATTCTTGATAAGATTTTCAATCATTAACTCGGTCGGGATCTGATTATAATGGCATCTGCAATGTTGGCGAACAAAATCGAAATTAAACTTCAGTCGTTTCCCAAGTAGTTATTTAAATACTATAATATGTGTTATGACCAGAGGACTTCCATGTCCTCAAAGAAACCATCAAACCATTGGTAGAAAAAACCTTATAACCTTGTTGCCTGCACAAGAGCTATAATTCTAACTGCACATCCACATTTTTTGTGGACAAACTGATATGAATCTTATCTGCACAAAATGTTATGCTGTCTATAACACTACACTTTTTTGCGTGTCATCAAAGAAACCATGTAAACTGAAACCATAAAACTGCTGTGAAGTTGAAAGATGTGAAAGTGAAATGGTTTCTTTGTCTCAACCCTCACACCATCCTTCTCTCCTCTTCTTCTTTGTATCTTAACTAATACCCACACAATAGATCTCAAACCACGTGACCACTGATTAAGTGATTACAATTGGAGATTGTGATTGGTTGATATCAGATCATGTGACACTAATCTTGGTATCTCATTGGCACTGAATCAATCTCCTCCAGTATCCTACATTCTTCTGCCCACTTAGCAGTATAAGTTGTCAAGACCAGGTGTTATAATCCAAGAATCAGTCCGATTTAACCGCCTCTCAAATCACCATCCTCCTTCAGAGACTTGATCACACTAATCAGGTAACTTTGTCTCTTATATATATATATATCTTTCGTATATAGTTTGGGAGTCCTGGCGTGCAGCTAGCAGGAGTTGCATTCTGTGGGCATTGTGATAAGACCTCCCTCTTAAAGTAGGAGGCCAGAAACCGTTGACCAGAACAGAGAGAGAGAGAGAGAGATCAGGTAACAGTCGGAACTCTGTAATAGTTTTCAGGTGCTGTGTTACTTTACCAGAGTAGTTATTGTTCGGACCACCCACCGTGGAGTTTCATGTTGTAGGTATCTCTGTGAATTGTAACTATTGTTTTCAACTATAGCGAACTTATCGAAGCCTTTCATAGCAGCTGGCGTAATATGAAATAGATCTAAAATGTTTGCAAAAGTCAAGACACCGAGTCCTAAAAACCCTCGCTCCCCTCCCCCCGCGCCCTACCCCGCGTCCCCCCCACCTCCCTCGTATGATTTAAATAATGTTCCTCAAATGCTCACACAATATCTCTCGAACTCGCAACCTCTCCAAATGCTTGCGGAGTACCTCCCTTGGAACACTTAAAAGAGGTTAATTATTCTAGATTTAGTCGCAATCCAATCACGCAAGCCTCCTAATCAGATTGTCAGGGTGAAACAGCTGGGATATCTCTTGAGTATTATAGTAGATAACTTCTGGAGAAACATTACACACGTGTGGCGTGTGCAGCTCTTACACTGTGTTGCACTCCATTATAAGATTGGTGTTTACAACTGCGGTGTTGTGGGGATGCAATCAGCTACTTGTTTAGACTGGGAGTAAAGGCATATTATAGGTACAATGCTGCTAGATGGCTATTAGCCGGTTGTTAGATGGCTATTAGCCGGCTGTTAGATGGCTATTAGCCGGCTGTTAGATGGCTATTAGCCGGCTGCTAGATGGCTATTAGCCGGCTGTTAGATGGCTATTAGCCGGCTGCTAGATGGCTATTAGCCGGCTGTTAGATGGCTATTAGCCGGCTGTTAGATGGCTATTAGCCGGCTGTTAGATGGCTATTAGCCGATCAATAGCCCTCTAACAGCCGGTTGGTATTTTGCCTATTAACCGGTAAAATTAATCAGCTCTGCAGTACTGTGGTCAGTGTGGTGGTACGTGGTGTGTAAACCTAGTTCAGTTATCGATAAATTTTTTGGCCTGATTAAATAATTTTACAGCAGATATACTTAGGTTTTAACGTGGATTTTAACGCGGATTAGATATTCTAGCGGCGACGGATCCGTTTATTTGCAAAAGAGAGTGGCTCAGCTTAGAGAAATAGTTGTATAAGTACAAGATGTGTGGTTCAGTCTAAATATCTTAAATTACTAGACAAGTCGTATGATCTATAAATAACAAATTGCGTAAATTTTAAGTTGGAGTACGCCTGATAAACATGGATGAGTTGTGTGCGATTAGATTTATTAGATTGATCTCTTATTATATAACATGCAGGTATCGACACCACGAGACAAGACTTCACGGACAATATGTCTAGTCGAGGTCTTTATCGCCGTATAAGTAGGATATCTCCTTATGTGTAGCTCGAATATACTTTCAACACTTATACTATATGACAAATAATTTGAGATAATGAATACGATGTTGTAACATTGAGACGTTGAGTAGGTTCCTTTTCTGATAAGAGTATTTTTCCTTGTCGCATCAAACGGGATCAATACAAATTTACACAAGAATACATTGCATCCATGCGACTCATAAACAATATTCCGATCCGGATTTTACATAGTTCGAATAGGTGGTCGGATCCAAGATTCATATAAGCGTAAATATTAAAGTAGCACTAGTGAGTACTGAGTACTAACCAACATTTTACATTAGTGAGTACTGACCAACATTAGTGAGTACTGACCAACATTAGTGAGTACTGACCAACATTAGTGAGTACTGACCAACATTAGTGAGTACTGACCAACATTAGTGAGTACTGACCAACATTAGTGAGTACTGACCAACATTAGTGAGTACTGACCAACATTAGTGAGTACTGACCAACATTAGTGAGTACTGACCAACATTAGTGAGTACTGACCAACATTAGTGAGTACTGACCAACATTAGTGAGTACTGACCAACATTAGTGAGTACTGACCAACATTAGTGAGTACTGACCAACATTAGTGAGTACTGACCAACATTAGTGAGTACTGACCAACATTAACAACTTCTGGTAAATTAAATCAAATCGGATTTGAGAGCAAAAAATGTGTCTAGAATTAAGTCGTCACCCAACTTGAGAGACAAGTTTAAGATTAAGAATATTTTGAGCATCTCAGATATTAGGAATCTGCCCTTACGAATAAGAAGTAAGATACATGAATAAAGTAGTTATCGTGAGCTCTAATCACTAATGAACAGGAAAAGCATTCTTAAGCAAATTCAACGAACAAATACAATAAGAACATATTTAAAATAATTAAAATACCCGACCGCAACGTTAGTCAGGAATTAATATTGTCTAATATTCGGATATTCTAAAATAGTCTAATATTGGAAATATTCAATAGTCATGAATTAATATTTTCTGTATTTCAGAACAGTGTATCACTATCAGTAGGCACTAACAGTGGCACTATCAGTAGGCACTAACAGTGGCACTATCAGTAGGCACTATCAGTAGGCACTAACAGTGGCACTATCAGTAGGCACTAACAGTGGCACTAACAGTGGCACTATCAGTAGGCACTAACAGTGGCACTATCAGTAGGCACTAACAGTGGCACTAACAGTGGCACTATCAGTAGGCACTATCAGTAGGCACTAACAGTGGCACTATCAGTAGGCACTATCAGTAGGCACTATCAGTAGGCACTATCAGTATGCACTATCAGTAGGCACTAACTATCAGTAGGCACTAACAGTGGCACTATCAGTAGGCACTAACTATCAGTAGGCACTAACAGTGGCACTATCAGTAGGCACTAACTATCAGTACACACTAACAGTGGCACTATCAGTAGGCACTAACTATCAGTAGGCACTAACAGTGGCACTATCAGTAGGCACTAACAGTGGCACTATCAGTAGGCACTAACTATCAGTAGGCACTAACAGTGGCACTATCAGTAGGCACTAACTATCAGTAGGCACTAACAGTGGCACTATCAGTAGGCACTAACTATCAGTAGGCACTAACAGTGGCACTATCAGTAGGCACTATCAGTAGGCACTAACTATCAGTAGGCACTATCAGTAGGCACTAACAGTGGCACTATCAGTAGGCACTAACTATCAGTAGGCACTAACAGTGGCACTATCAGTAGGCACTATCAGTAGGCACTAACAGTGGCACTATCAGTAGGCACTATCAGTAGGCACTAACAGTGGCACTATCAGTAGGTACTATCAGTAGGCACTAACAGTGGCACTATCAGTAGGCACTAACTATCAGTAGGCACTAACAGTGGCACTATCAGTAGGCACTAACTATCAGTAGGCACTAACAGTGGCACTATCAGTAGGCACTATCAGTAGGCACTAACAGTGGCACTATCAGTAGGCACTAACTATCAGTAGGCACTATCAGTAGGCACTATCAGTAGGCACTAACAGTGGCACTATCAGTAGGCACTAACTATCAGTAGGCATTAACTATCAGTAGGCACTAACAGTGGCACTATCAGTAGGCACTATCAGTAGGCACTAACTATCAGTAGGCACTATCAGTAGGCACTAACAGTGGCACTATCAGTAGGCACTAAGATATTTGGGAATTAACATTTCCTTTATTTCAGCCGCTAATCAGTAGACTGAACGTCGGGGAGGGAACATTTCAAGACGTCCCTATTCAGCCCACATTCCTGCAAGTCTGTGTGCTGGGGGCCGGGGACAGCTTCGTGAGTTTATCTTTACTTATAGCTATTAATTTAATTATTTTATTTATAATGTAATAATTAAATTAATCATATAGCTATACTTCTAGCTACTTAGTACTTATAGCTATACTTCAAGTACTTAGTACTTACTACTTATAGACAACTGAACCCAATTTAGACATTTAGATTAACCCTAACTCTAGCCCTAACCCTAACCCTTACTCTAACCCTAACCCTAATTCTAACCCCAACCATAACTATAACCCTAACCAATTAAGCTGATTGGTTAGTGGGAACTAGGTTCAATTGGGTTCAGTTGTCGGTCACTTTACTTAAAGCTATACTTCTAGCAGCTAGCTACTTAGTACTTACTACTTATAGCAAAATTTGTTACAGTTTTTTAAAACTTTTAGCTACTTGAATCTATACATATATGTAATAATAATATTTTACATTTGTTATTATTTTACAAGAATGAACAAATATTTTATAATTTGCAACATTACTTTACCCAGCCTGATAACCATACAACAGTCGAATCAAAACGGTAAATAAAACTATAATACAAAACGGTAAATTAGATAATATATTTAGTAAATAATTTATTTTGTATTTCTCAGGGATTATCCACTCTGGTGTACTCTGAAGAAATCTCCTGCGGGATAGTATCTTTGGGGGCAGAGTGTATCGAGATATCAAAAGAGTTCTTCCTCAAAAATGCGACAGAAAATTATCTTCGAAAGCTCAAAGCCACGGTTAGTTCAGATATAATGCAGTTATAGAAGTGAGCCACAATTCTAAAAAAGGTTTAATAACTGTTAAAGTCAAGAAGCATTTAGTATTTAGCTTAGTGTCACTGTGACCTTGGTTTCAGTCAATGAGCGCAGCAGGAACTGAAATATCGTCTAACTCCTGAATTTGTGTTTCTATCTTTGAATCTTCTACTCAAACAGTTACTAAGTATTTACTAATTATTTACTTAGTATTTACTATCTATTTACTAAGTTACTAGATAACAAATCTCCAATTATTTAACAATCTGTATTTCAGATCAGACCCTTCCCCTCCGAAGATAAACTCCAACAAGACATTCAGGATCAGAAGCTCTGGAATAATTACAAAAACACTGTAGTTGCTTCTGTTTTGGATCCCAGCAGCATATGATCATTACAACAGACTTTTTATTTTCTCATCCAACTTATTTATTTCTATGAAATTGGAAATGGGGCTCTCAGAAAGAGAAAGAAAGAGAGACGCTGATCAGAGACTGAGTTTTGTAACCTTGCTACTGCAGTGTGCAGACTATGTTATCTCTCAGGGGCCGTGTGGATCAAGTCTTGGAGGATTATTTTATGCGATTAGATTTCTAAATAAGTTATAGTTGAAATAACATAGCTAGTAGGGAGCGTAGGAAAATAATTAGATTTTCCTTTTTCATAACGAAGATAATATGTTAATCCCTTCGATCATATTAGTACTTCTATTTTTATCTTTTGGCGGCGGTATATTTATTTCGAATTGTAAGTTTTTTGTATATCAACACTGTGAGTTAATGTGTGTGTTTTACATGATGTAAGATTTTAATGGAATAGTATATATATTTAATGTATAAATACATTATATTCGAGCAGCTAATGAGCTGGATGAACTGACTCAACGTCAGAAAGAAAGCGAAACTTATTTAACGTCAGAAAGAAAGCGAAACTTATTTATTGTAGAACTTCAATTTCAGCCGCCTTTTTTAAAACTAAGTAATTTTACAGTGAACACTCATTCTTTGAGTTTGAGAGTTTGAGGGGTCCTTTGTTGCACTACACTGAATAATCGAAAGCAGAATTGTAAAAACTGTCAACCCTAATTGGGCTGATACAATTTTCATTCCGAAACCGCGTAAAATCAGGGTTCCTTTGTATTCAAGTATTAACTTTTACTTTATTGTACATACTACATTCTACTTTCTACAATCAGTTCATAGTATTTCAGTAATAGAACATAAACTCTATTTTATGCACCTGTTTGATTGTCTCCCGGATATAGCATATGCTTATAAAATCAATCAGATGTCAGGGGCCACTACTTAAGACGTTCGGCATATAATAGGGAGGGGTGGTTTAGGAATTTCGGACAGGGGTATTGGTGGTTAACAAAAATTCGGACATAAAATTCGGTGAACAAAATAAAGTAAAAACTGCATTTTTAAAGGAATTTAATTTGTATTATTACGAATTTTATTTTGTATTATTATTAAAAGTTGTTGAAAATCCGGACGTCTGAAAATCCGAGATATTGCAGCGGACGGCCTAAGTAGATGGCCCCTAACACAGAGCGGCCAGATATTTCATCGTAGATCGAACTGTTATACTTTTAGAACGCTACACGGTACACGGTATACATGTCCCTCGTGCCAAAAAGTATATGAGACATAAAACATGTGTCAACGTTGTTGCTGTTAAGATGTTATACAGTCTGACTGACATGAATATTTTTGCCTTCATGTTGATGTAGTAATTTGATTTCGACCGAAGAAATTTTCAATCAAAACTATAAATGGCCGTTTATAGTTTTTATTGAAAATGTCAATCCCTGCATGGATGATATTAAATTTGTCTGGCTACTTGACCACGTTACGGACGAAAAGTCCACCTATCTGCTGAAGGAGGCTCTTACTAATTCGCTCGCCCAAAAATTTCACGTGACTTTGGTTTTTATGGTTTTGCAGAATGCAGCCGTACACAACGGTTTTACATAAACCCTTATCCTAACCATAACCTCGAAGCTAATCATAATATAACCCTTACCCTAACCCGAGCCCTAAACAATCGAATTCGTATTTTACTTGACCATTGTTAATGGTCTGGCCCGGCGCGCGCTACTTCGTAGCACTTGCCGTCGGGCCATTTCGAGAAGAAAGCGGCGCGCGCTACAGGCTACTTCGAAGAAATTTAGACGAGTAACATCCGTCAATAAAATACCTAAGTTCTGGTGTCAAACTAGATATGTCTGAATTCTTTAAGCTTGAAGAGTTGAAATGTGTATAAAATTTGTTTTAAAGACTGGTTTGGGGCTGGATCATGTTAACTTGAATTTTATTTTTAAAGAATGTAGATATTTTTGGTAAATGATTTGCTGTCATATGCTCATATGTGGGTGGCTTGTGGAGATTTAATTTTCTTGTATGACAGTTACATCATAAAATAAAGTTGTCATCCAAATTCAGCCGTAATAATTGGCGTTTACTTTGTCACGGAATGTACTCCAAATAAAAGAAACTCATACTTTTCCATTGTATAATTTGCTATCAATTTCAAATTATCTTCAATTAAACAGAACAATGTAAAAAATTCAGTAGGAGGGAGAGATAGTCCATAAATATCGCTCGAAGAAAGTTAAACAATAGCGCCAGTAATCCTGTATCTGGTCAAAACCTGGCACAACTTAGCGAGTTTAGAAGGTTTGAGATGTTATTTGTACTCCCTAGGGTCTCTACTTCAAAAAAAATTTGGGTGGATAATTTTTTATGTGTCTTTAAACCCGTGACCACGCCCTTTTTAAAGCGTGGGAAAAGTTTGACCAAAATTATTAAAATTTGCCTAGAATATTTGATGGGGGTCTCTAAATGGCTTGTTATGATGCCATCAGTATTACTAGAACATAATAAAATAAAATGTGGGTAAATAAAAGTGGAGTTGCACCCTGACCACGCCCATAAACACAATTTTTGGCGGAAAATTCGGAAAATTCGAAGTTGTCTACTTTAGCAGCAGAGAGGTGTTTAGTTTGTATTTACACTGCTGAATCGAGTTAAATAGGTTATATAAATCACTAAATTCAATTAATTGAGCATGTTGAGCCATTAGTTCAGCCTTGGGGAACCACGCCCATATTTCATATTAGGCGCGTATGTGAGAAATTTTTATCTCAGCTTCTGAAGGCCGTAGAAACTTAATCTTTGGCTTAAAATTACCGCAATATGTAAGTTTATATTGACACTATTAAGGTGCTGAAGCTCCCCGGGACTCACTTTTGGATAAAAATGAGAAAAACTGATATTTACTGAAGTGCAAGTTACAAGAAAACTACCCTAGCAGCTAGGTTAAGTGAAGTAAGCACTTCAATGTATACAATTTTACTCGACACAGTGTCCTTCGTAAGGTCTAAATGTCATTCTGAGCTAGAATAATTTGATTTCGGGTGCCAACTTTTATCAGTAGTCCAACCCTGGCCTAGGTGATAACATTTCTAAATTGCCCTCAGGCGCAAATACATGATTTTTCTATCCATCTCAGCTCCTAAATATTATAGGACATTCAAGATAACCACAACAGCAGAATGGCCATATTTATATACACGCTATGAAGCAGTATGGGGTCTATATTTCATAGTTTTTGAGATATTTATTTTTAAAACATGATTTTTAAAGATATCTTGGGCTTAAAAGACATTAACAATATAACAAACGTTCAACACTACCGCATTTATGTAATATCACATCTCCCGAGCTACTGCATCTCTCAAGCTACTTAAATCTGAAGCTTGATGCATCAACTACCGTCTAACAGCACCATCAGGTCATCATAGAGATCACAGGCAACCCGCCGGTCAGCTATCTCTAGCTAAGCTCATTTCAGTACCCGTTGACTATAATATATGCCCACTTTTATGTCAGTACAACCACATCTAGCAAATTCCAGCTGAAGCTACTAACAGTTACCTCCAGCCATATCCTATTTTTACTTTTCCCTCCAATTCTAGCTCTTTCCACCGACCTCAATCTCATTTAGGAAACTCCAGCACTAGCTAACTGCAGCTCTAGCTATCTTCTGCTATTATCCTTTCCCTCCAATATTAGCTCTTTCCACTGACCTCAATCTCATCAAGCAAATTCCGGCTTTACCAACCTTCATTAACCTCCAGGCTCCAACTCTTCCTTGTTGCTGTCCTCTTCAACTAATTGTAGCTTATAGCCTGCTAGCTATCACCAGTATCACCATATCACCAGGATTTGGCCGGATATTCAACCGGAAATTTCTTTTTAAAATGTTCCTGAAATGTATATTAGGACGTAATGAAACTACCGGACCACGATGTATGGGGACTTGCCACCCCATGGCAACATTAAAATATATCGACTCTGTTACACTAATTGCATACGTTGCTCTTTTCTTACTCTCTTATCTTAGTGCTTATCTCTGTTGATTGTAACGTGCAGCTACAGTGGTTTGTGTATCACCGTGTTACACAACCATGACCATCCCGCCCAGCGAGTATGGTGAAAAGGAGATCAACATGTTAAGGGGTGACTCAGTTGAACTTCTCAGCAAGGCTATGTACGAGATGGAGATCACAGCAATGAAGCAACTATCCCCTTCGTGCGTGAAGAAGATGACCAAGAACACTGCGTGTGACTTGTTGCACGATGCATTAAGATATTTAGAGGAGTTCACTGGTGTCGTATCCACGGACTACAAGATGGCCTCAAACTCAGTTAAACATCTTATGTTCGAGACACAGGAGACCATCATTAAGCTGCAGTCAGAACTACTAGCCTGCAAAAATGAACAGTTGGAATCGTTGCAGACGTCAGTTAAATCGTCAGTCGGAGAGTCTGTCAAGGCTGAATTCAAATCCTTGAGCTCGGTATTACAGGCGAATTGTCCAGAATCTCAGAAGCCTGTCAGTTCTGAAATGATCAAGAAAGCTGTGAAAACTGTGGTACAGGAGGAAGACCGAAACAAAAATCTGATGATTTTTGGTTTATCGGAGCAGGACAATGAGGAGCTCAGCACCGTGGTCAGTGAAGTGTTCTCAGCAATCGGAGAGAAACCCAGAATCGAAGCTAGTAGAGTCGGAAAGCTCAAACCTGGCAAGGCTGTGAGACCAGTTAAAGTGACTGCGGCAAGTGCAACAATTGTTAATCAGATTCTCGCTAAATCGAGAAACCTGCGAGCAACGGAAAAGTTTAAAACTGTTTTTATCAGCCCAGATCGATCTCCAGAACAGAGAGCCAAGCAAAGAGAACTCGTCAGGGACATGAAAAAACTGGTAACTGAGCAGCCTGATAAGCTACACTTTATCAGAAACGGTGCTATAAAGAGTACTGATAAGACTAATAAGACTGCAGAATGAGCTTGTGTGTTTTTAATAATTGATTATTATTAGTGTATTCAAGTTTTTGTTGTGTGGAGGATGTTTTAACTCACTTTTGTGTGCCCAGTCTTGCACTGTCAGTATTTCTCGACACTTTGAGCACACAAAACTGTCAGTTTTCGCGACAATTGTCAGATTTCGTTTTCAGTTCTGTCAATTTCAAGCGCTACTAGCTCTACTACTAGTAGTCTACTTCAGCTCACATTAAAGGGAGTTTTCGTCGTGCGTGTAGCGCCCTTCAAGTTTAACTTGGACGGATAGGATTTATAAAACTTCTGATTATAATATTTATACTATATTGTATTTTGTATCTATGTATTTTAGTAAATGGTCATTAGAACCACCGGCACCGTCCGGGCCCAAACAAACAGTTACATCGTTTCCTGTTAATATAAAACTCCGTTACAAAATGAACTGGGATCTGGCAATACTACACCTTAGTTCGATAAAATATGATAAAGTAATGTATAACTAGACTTAAGTAAAAGTCTGAAAGAATATAGAATTCTTGCTAAAGGGCATCCAGTCAGTGCTCTCAGTGACCAGTGAATTCCACGCCTCCACGGTCGCTTGTTATCTGTCAGCGAATTTTCAAGATCAGTTGATGCGAGATTTTGTGTAACACAGAGAGTCAAAACAGCTATCATTTATGTTTTATTTATGAGCATTTCAAGCAGAGGGTCCCTGCTTTATTGTGGAAAGCAAATCCGTGGCTATAAAAAGTTGCTATAAAATCTAGATTTGATGATACTGGTGATAGCTAGCAGGCTAGAAGTAACAATTAGTTGAAGAGGACAGCAACAAGGAAGAGTTGGAGCCTGGAGGTAAATGAAGGTTGGTAAAGCCAGAATTTGCTTGATGAGATTGAGGTCAGTGGAAAGAGCTAATATTGGAGGGAAAGGATAATAGCAGAAGATAGCTAGAGCTGCAGTTAGCTAGTGCTGGAGTTTCCTAAATGAGATTGAGGTCGGTGGAAAGAGCTAGAATTGGAGGGAAAAGTAAAAATAGGATATGGCTGGAGGTAACTGTTAGTAGCTTCAGCTGGACTTTGCTAGATGTGGTTGTACTGACATAAAAGTGGGCATATATTATAGTCAACGGGTACTGAAATGAGCTTAGCTAGAGATAGCTGACCGGCGGGTTGCCTGTGATCTCTATGATGACCTGATGGTGCTGTTAGACGGTAGTTGATGCATCAAGCTTCAGATTTAAGTAGCTTGAGAGATGCAGTAGCTCGGGAGATGTGATATTACATAAATGCGGTAGTGTTGAACGTTTGTTGTATTGTTAATGTCTTTTAAGCCCAAGATATCTTTAAAAATCATGTTTTAAAAATAAATATCTCAAAAACTATGCAATATAGACCCCATACTGCTTCATAGCTTATATATAAATATGGCCATTCTGCTGTTGTGGTTATCTTGAATGTCCTATAATATTTAGGAGCTGAGATGGATAGAAAAATCATATATTTGCGCCTGAGGGCAATTTAGAAATGTTATCACCTAGGCCAGGGTTGGACTACTGATAAAAGTTGGCACCCGAAATCAAATTATTCTAGCTCAGAATGACATTTAGACCTTACGAAGGACACTGTGTCGAGTAAAATTGTATACATTGAAGTGCTTACTTCACTTAACCTAGCTGCTAGGGTAGTTTTCTTGTTTGTTTGTAACTTGCGCTTCAGTAAATGTCAGGTTTTCTCATTCTTATCCAAAAGTGAGTCCCGGGGAGCTTCAGCACCTTAATAGTGTCAATATAAACTTACATATTGCGGTAATTTTAAGCCAAAGATTAAGTTTCTACGGCCTTCAGAAGCTGAGATAAAAATTTCTCACATATGCGCCTAATATGAAATATGGGCGTGGTTCCCCAAGGCTGAACTAATGGCTCAACATGCTCAATTAATTGAATTTAGTGATTTATATAACCTATTTAACTCGATTCAGCAGTGTAAATACAAACTAAACACCTCCCTGCTGCTACAGTAGACAACTTCGAATTTTCCGCCAAAAATTGTGTTTATGGGCGTGGTCAGGGTGCAACTCCACTTTTATTTACCCACATTTTATTTTATTATGTTCTAGTAATACTGATGGCATCATAACAAGCCATTTAGAGACCCCCATCAAATATTCTAGGCAAATTTCAATAATTTTTGTCAAATTTTTCCCACGCTTTAAAAAGGGCGTGGTCACGGGTTTAAAGACACATAAAAAATTATCCACCCAAATTTTTTTTGAAGTAGAGACCCTAGGGAGTACAAATAACATCTCAAACCTTCTAAACTCGCTAAGTTGTGCCAGGTTTTGACCAGATACTCTATTACAGAAAGTATTTTAAATATTTAATCAATTTACATTTCTCTGCTAGACATATGATTATGGGGTCGTTCACGACCCCAAACACAATTCTAATAATGAGATACCGTGTAAAAAGATGAAGTAATTAATATATATATAGAATATGGGTCTGGAAAAACTTTTAAAATTCGGTTAACTTAAGTAAGCCAAATCTCCAATCGAGTTTTTATTGAAACTAACTTAATTAAAAGCCCTTTCAGAAATGTATGGATGATGATTAATCACTCTACACTTGACTGACACGTGACTTTTTTAACCCGTTCTCTAGCTGGTCAGTGGCGTAACTTTGCCCCCCGCTCAGTGACGAAAAGCGCCCTTTTAAATTTTGTGTGTCCCTAAAAAAAAAAATAAAAAGGTCGGGTACTTTTTTTCTCGCCCCCCTACAGGTTTTTGCGCCCCTTAAGCAAAAAGGGTACCCCAAATATTTTTCGCGTCGACCGAACGCTAAATTGGGCAGGGAAATACACAAACAAAGCGTTTTTTCAGTGAAAGGGCCTAAAATTCAGGAAAATTGCGCCCCCCTTATACGGCGCCCCCCGCACAGCGGGGTCTGCGGGGCCCTAAGTCACGCCACTGTAGCTGGTTCTGATTCTGAACGACTTTTCGAAACCCTAACCCTCTATTCCTCTAACAACTTTTCGAAACCCTAACCCTCTATTCCTCTAATCTGATCCCAACTACAACCCTAACCCAATCCTTATCAAAAACATATGCTAAAACCGTAACCCTAACGACAAATTAGACTAACTTCCTTATAGTTATACGGTCATATCACGTGATCGAGACGACGAGACAGTTTGTCGCCAATATCTCGTCAGGGGAGCATTTTAACCCTATTATTTGTAGCGCGATGCGTTACTGTGCCGCGCCGCGCACTCAATAATGCTTCTCACAGCGACATGGCTAGATCGGCGAGATGCGCTACTGTGCCGCGCCGAGCTGCCATGAATTGACATCGTCAATTAACCCTATTATATGTCGTGGGGAATCAGCGTCCGAAAATACATCAATTGAAGTTGGTTACAACCGTCGGGGGCCCTTTTAGAACAATCTCGAAGATCGACTGTAGAGTGTTTTAGCACGCTCGGAAATGTGTCCCTGAATTAATTTACAAAGATCTATTTACAAAAAGCTATTTACAAATATTGAAATAGCTATTGCCTTTTATGTAGAATCCGTTATCTCTGCAGTTGGTACAGGATCATTTGCGGGGCCAATGTTTCTCATTCCAACTATTTCTTCCGCTGCATGCTCTGCCGCTATTACTGAATCAGTTGGTGCAGGATCATTTGTGGGGCCAATGTTTTTCATTCCAACTATTTCTTCCGCTGCATGCTCTGCCGTTTTTACTAAATCAGTTGGCACAGGATCATTTGCGGGGCCAATGTTTCTCATTTCAACTATTTCTTCCGCTGCATGCTCTGCCGCTATTACTGAATCAGTTGGTGCAGGATCATTTGCGGGGCCAATGTTTGTCGGTTCAATTACATCTCTTCCGAAGTGCGCAAGATGGTCTTTCCCACGCCTCCAGAGGTTCACCACTATTGATGTTCCAGAAACAAAAAATGATTTAAATGTTTGGGGTGTATGGTATTTGGCGATGGTATCATCATAAAGGAGAGGGTTAATCATTGAGTTTATAGGTAAAATACCAATGGAGAACATTGAGTATAAAAATGTTGCATCCAGCACTTCACACGAATGTAGGACACAAATCACAATGAAAGGTACCCAGCATATAAAATCCGTACAGATAACAATTGCGATTTTTTTATTAGTTCTCCTCCTCCTTTTGGATGCTGCATCATTTTTGTAGACGTTAACAGCATGGGATGAACGTGTTGTTATGACTCCTATACAGATGTAGCAGACTGCTATCATCAAGAAGCACAGCAGGTCTATTCCTAAGATTGTCCAGACAAAATGTCTCTGAGGGTCCGTGTTTTTGACGAAGTATTTAAAGAGACACACTCCATCGTTTCCATAAAAAGTGACTTTCCTTCTGGTTTTAGTGATGTTTGTGTAGTCATAGTCATGTGAAAACATACCATCTACCATTTTATTTATCATATGCCAAGACAGTGTCTGGTGTTTCATTCTCCCGTAAAAGCCTTGTAAGCCCGCAAAGTGAGTCTCCTTGTTGACTCGTCCTATGAATATTCTCATCTCAGCGTCGTACGTCAACCCATTTATGAAGTAGTCCTCAAATCTATTAATCAGTGGAAATACCGATATGAAAGTAGCTACTGAGAAAAGAAGGACCCCTGTCAAGACCATTTTAAGTTTTAGTTTGGAGGTAACATCACCTTGGGGCTTCATGCCAGAGTAAACTCCTTTAACTCGAGTCATGCTCAGCCCCGTCATGGCAAATAAGGAAATTTGTGATCCCATGGAACTTATCACCCCTAGTACCTGGCAAAATGTACTAGTTAGCCAAATGTTCTGCTGGGAGCAGTAGTTGTTTTTGTGGATTATAGTGTCAAACGTAGCGATGAAGAGTAGATATACGCCTACTAGAAAGTCCGCAAATGATATCATTACGATTAGACATTTGTTCACAAATACCATTGATTTGTTACAAGTTTTGAAAAATACAATGCTCTTTACGATGACCCAAAAATTTGCAGAAACGGCTATCACCCCCATAGTCCACGACAACACAGCCAGCATCCAGTTCTTAAGGATTTTAACTGAGCAATCTTCATTACACTCATCTGAGAGATTAGAACAGTTGATAGTGCCATCGCATTTGCCTGTCATTGGAATATAAAAGCCTGTGTCGGTGCACTGGAAATGGTTTTTGCACATGATTTCGTCAGAATTGTCACCACAGTCGTCCACAAGGTCGCACACTTGTTTAAATTCCAAACATCTGTAATTGTTCTTACAAGCAAAGTAATCCATTACATAAGCAGCTCGACGTTTTCTTAGGAACGTTAAGTGTTTGTTGTTTGCGGTGGTAAAGACCTTGGAATTTAATTGTTCGGAACACTGTTCCGGACTCCCGAAGCTCTGTATGGGACATGAAGAGTTAATACATTTTTTACTACAACTTGTCAGAACGTAATTCTCCCCAAATAGGTTGTCACACTCTCGGGCTTCTGATGGAATGTGGATATGAATGGCAGTCTGGCCAAAGACGTCAAGAGTTTTATTAGCAAGAAAATAATCGCTTACACATTTGTCTTTGAGGTATTCCATGTTGCTAAGTCCTCGAACACAGTATGAAAGATGTCTATTCAGTCCGTCTGGAGAGGTCAGTGAAATTAAAGAGGGTATTTCAATTGATAAACGAGCAAGTTTGCAGACTTGTAGTTCATTGCCACATGTCTCTATACCATCACACAGCTGTGTGAATTCGATGAAGTCCGCACGTCCGGATGAACAGAGGTATACATTTCCACAGGATGTAGTGTCTCTAACGTATCGAAATGTTTGTCCTTGTCCACAACTTGGCCAATCGTTTTTTTCATCCTTTCCATCTGTGCAATCTATTTCACCGTCTTTTAACCAAGCTAACCGGATCGGAAGATTTCCCGCTGTTTGTAGAAGTCTACGTGTGCACGTTTCCACAGTGAGACTAGAATTGCTGCATCGAAAGTTCGTTTCATCGCTTTTGTCTGTGCAATCTTCCTTAAAGTCACACAGGCTGTGTTTATGCACGAAACACACTGTAGAGGTTTGGACGCAATGCGTATCAATATGGTCATCGCACAAAGGGTCCCCTATGCATATTTTCTGTGTTGATATGCTCGAATTATGCCCTTCGATCTCACAGAAAAGTCCGACTTTTAAAGGATCTGAGCAGTTTGTCTGGTCTAAGAAGTTGTAACAGTAAGAGTCAAAGTGCATCATAGTTGCACATCTGAAGTGATCTGGAAGTAGGACCTTGTGGAGGTTATTACCAAATGCTGAAGACGCTATGCAAGAAGATTGCGTATCATTCGAGACTACACAGTTGCTATCATACGTACTTGGACAATTCGTGATGGATTTGCAGGTATCTATTGGTCTTAAGTATATGTACTGTACTTCAGGACAGTAGGTTCCGTATTGAAATCCGTTACACTTAGCCTCATCCTCACAGTTTAGCAAGTCACATCTATCATTGCACAAGTCAAACGCATTGGTCTGTTTCCCGCTTGGGAGATACACCATTTCACTCCCTTCTTTTTCACACCCAATTTCTTCAGCAATGTTAGTGTTGAAACACTCCTGGATGTCCTCACAAACGTACCCGGATTGATATATGTTGTCTATGGAGAAGTGAGTCTCCTTGTGACCTGAGGGTACAATCTCAGAGCAAATAAAGACCCCGCAAACCGTCTTCCCGTCCCCCTTTATAAGTCCAGCGACCGCATCCAATTTGCAGGCTTGGTAAAAGTATGGGTCGTTTGAGCATGTGCCGTTGTACTCAGTGACAGAAAAGAGTTCGTTTATCATGTATGAAGCCAAATCATAAACATTGTCAGAATGCGTGCATTTGTAGACAAGTTTTAGATTTACACATTTCACGTTTCGTAGAAACCCGTCCACTTCGGCTATCTGCCAAGAGTCGTCTTCGTTGGAATTTGGAAGTGATGGACACACTGAAATGTTTAATGCTAGTGTTGGGCAATTCCACGTAAAGGTCGGATCGCGTTTAAATTGTAAAGGCAAATGTTTTAGACATTAAGTTCTTTAGAATTTTACTTGGGAACCAAAGTTGTTTGTTTGATATTGCTTTAATGTGCGATTTTGCTTATTCAAAGAAACAAGGCTCAAAACTTAACAAAACTATCTAGATTTTTAGATTTTTGAACATAACACCTATAAACCGTTACATTTTTGTTTTGACGGCTCGGATGTGGATGGCCCATTTTAGCTTGTCGTCGACGATAACTCCTAAAAACCTGGCCTCCGTTTTGCGTTCAATAGGAGAGTTTTTTATTCTTACCTGTAGAATGTGAGGGAAGGATTTTTACTTTACGTCATGGGGGTGATTCGGAATCAGCGTCCAAAAATACACCAAGTTAGATCAATTTCACAACCAAAGGGCATTCTCACAAGAATTTTCTTAAAATTTGGGCGAGCGATTGAGTAGGAGCGTTATTAGTCACGTGCTATACCAATGCGTGTTTTAAACTTTGAAAGTCTATAACTCTTAGTAGGAGGTGCACGATAAAATTAAACTGCTGCTAACTGTTGCTAACTGCTGCTAACTGCTGTTAACTGCTGCTGACTGCTGCTGTCGCGAGCTCGCCATTTGCAGCAGTTAGCAGCAGTAAGCATCAGTTACTGTTAACAGCAGTTAGCAGCAGTCAGCAGCAGTTAGCAGCAGTCAGCAGCAGTCAGCAGCAGTCAGCAGCAGTCAGCAGCAGTTAGCAGCAGTCAGCAGCAGTTAGCAGCAGTCAGCAGCAGTCAGCAGCAGTTAGCAGCAGTCAGCAGCAGTCAGCAGCAGTTAGCAGCAGTTAGCAGCAGTTAGCAGCAGTCAGCAACAATAATCAAAGCCGATTGGTCGGTTTTTCATTTTTGTCACGTGTCAAAAAAATGTATTAGGTCTACCTTGACAGGCGAGGTTAGCGCTGACACATCCGACTTTTGGGGCGGGGTTCTGACCGTACATGAGGTTCTTCAACCAGCAGTCGGTGCCACAGTACGTCATCGACACACATCTTGCTTGTTTTCCGCACTGAAAGTATGTGATTGTGTTTTTAAAACCATCATTTTGAGACAAAAGTGAGAATACTAATAGTGAGGGAAGATTATGGATATTTTCTGTATAAGCTTTTATCATAAAAGCTTATACAAATAAATCTGAAAAGAGTCATAAAAGTCTTTTATGACTCTTTTCAGATTTACTTTTAAAATTGTTGTTTTCCGCACTGAAAGTATGTGATTGTGTTTTTAAAACCATCATTTTGAGACAAAAGTGAGAATACTAATAGTGAGGGAAGATTATGGATATTTTCTGTATAAGCTTTTATCATAAAAGCTTATACAAATAAATCTGAAAAGAGTCATAAAAGTCTTTTATGACTCTTTTCAGATTTACTTTTAAAATTGAGACTTATTCAAATCGAAAAAAGTTTAAAGATTGTACAAACCATAGCATGACAGGATTCGGCAGAGTCGACGTTTGTTATTTTCTTGATATCAGCTCCTCGGTAGTCGAAATCCTGGACAAAACAGCCATCCATCCAAACAGCTGACCAAAACTTACTCGAAATACTCTCAGTAAGTGCATAGACATACATAGGTTGGGACAGGATAACAGTCAATAAACACTCAATGGTTAACATCCTGAGCAGTCAACAGTTATATTTATAATTGGTGTCTTTAATTAAATATTTGTCATACTTTTTAACAAAAGCTTCGTTTTCAAACGATTTGTTCATGTTGAATATCAGAAAGAGAAAATAAGTCTTGATGGAGCAAAAATGTTGCAGAAATAAATGACTTCGAGCACTCCGTTTCTAACTGATCGACTGCTAACTCAGGGGATTGGGGTTGACTTTTATAGTCACCACCTTCCTGCTGGGGAAACAAAGAATACGTAATTTCGCTTTGTTTGAAAATCTAGCTCTTTCTGAGAGAAAAATTAATTCAGCCGATCGATAGATCGTAAAGGAACACAATAGAGACTCAATATGGTCATATGAAAATATTTCTTTCAGTAATTTCCGTTAAATCAAAAAGCGATGCACACCATGGCGCTGACCAAACAAAGAATTGTGTAATCTACTCAAAGGTTTTGCAAACCAACAATAGGTTTTGCAGACCTTGACAATAACACCTTACTAATATCAAACAAAGAACAGTAAATCTGCTCCAAAGGTACTAAGCTCTTGGCGTGGACCACTTAATATCACGAGCAGGACATTTATGGTGTCAAGGTACGAAATAAAGGAATTAATATTATGGTAAGCTTCCACCTGATCGAAAATAAATTCTGTGGCATCATGGCTTAAACGCACTTCTGACTTAATTTGTGTGATGAAGAATTTATTTTTCATCTTTGATCAGATTATCAGGGTGTTCCATGACCATGCAGTGTCCAAATTCAAAATTTTGATGCTTTATTTTATGAAGGAGTAAATTGATTGTAGGGCCTGTCGTGATATCATGGATCGCTCAGGTTCCACCAGGATCTGGTAGTCCTCATAATTCTGCGGCCTCTATGTATCGTCATCTCGCACAACTCTTTAAGAATATTGTGAATTTGGCATGTGAAAATTTGCAGCCTTCCAGACATTGATTGGGTTAACGAGGTGTCGTAGTTCGTACGTCACCTCAAGATCGGGTGACAGGGGGCTGACCAGGCCAGAACCCAATTGATTGGGTCTGAGGTCACGTGATTATGAGCCTGAGGTCACGTGACTATGACGTCACCAGACCTTCCTCTCCGTTTCCCGCTCATTGGACCAGGTGAGCTTGCATGCGTGAATGAGGGTGTAAGTACAGCTGTACTGTAGTTTATACCTAATTAACCCCTTTAGAAACCGAAAATTTATTTTCTGGCAGAAAGCTAGAAATTTACCAAAATATCGACATTGTTATAAACTTATTTTGATGACCATTCCTGCCCTAAAATTACACGAGAAATCGATTAAACTTGGTTTCAGAACTCAACAATGCTTCCTTATGCCTTAAAATCCATGTTTTATCGATACAATCAACATTGTGATCCTGTTGATTAATTAATAACAGGTACCTAACAAATACGCAGAAACAACCATCACACCTACATTGCATTCTTAACCGGTCGATTTCGAGTGACCAATAATCGTCGTGATGATACGTCATGTGTTCCTGATCATCATCAGCAATCAAGAGACAGGAGCGGCGGTTGCTTTAAATCAATGGTTTACGTTATTTTTGTGAATTCGACCCCTGTTGAAACAGTTATCACACTTTGTAACTGCATATGTATAGGAATAATGATCAGAAGTTATGAGGACTTCCAGATCCTGGTGGAACCTAAGCGATCCATGATATCACGACAGGCCCTACTATAAAAATTGGCAACGGTACTATAATTGGTCTCTCAAAGTCCGTAAAATTTTTTGGTGTGACTCTGGATCGCAAACTCAACTTCAACGATCAACATATAATTATCATCAATATATAATAATAATAACCAATAAAGCTACTGCATCCCTTATCTCGTTATGCTCTTATGCATTGTAAACATACAAATAGATGAACACCATTGTCGTCAGATTTATTCTAACTACAGGGTGGGCCAAAAGTCAGTACCCATACGTTGGGTCTTACACCTCCGTATAGGTACTGACTTTTGGCCCACCCTGTATATGGATAAGGTCAATATTACAATTTAATGATTCCAACGCGAAGAAGTTCCGACGAGTTGAGGCACTGACACTTATAATTATGTTTGGTGCCCTGCCCAGCACGATCCCTAATTCAGCACATTAAACCATATCACTGAAACGAAAGATATCAAGGGTGAAGCATCTAAGGGAGCAGCCAGACTGCACGCGTATAACGGCTGGTCTCCAGAGCCCTCAGCCCATCAACCCTGGGAAAATGGGACGATATACTGATATAAAGTATATACTCATACCACCATAAATAAACAATTCAATATTCATGATATTGATAGATTTTGACATATCAGTTTGAGTAAAGAAAGAATTGATACCTGTGTGCGATTTTGTGTGGCATTCAGGGGTGTAGGAAGGATTTTCTTCATGAGGGGGCCAAAATCTTAGGGTTTTTCAAATTTAGCACGAGCTTTGGCCACAGTCTGAATTTCAAAAACAGCAAAACGTGTAAAAGGCCTACCAATTTGGCAATAGAGATCATTTTCAAACACAGTTTCAAGAACGATTAAAATAATACGATTTTAAATGCATATTAGGGCTTGCAAGCAGCTTTTGTGAAATAAGTGTTGTTCGAAAAAGTGATGCATATTGTATTCTCTCGAAAAATGTCAGGAAATTTGCTTCCAGAATTGAAATCTAGCAATGTGAAATGATAAATACAGCAAGATTTTGTTGTGCCAATTTAACTTTTTAAGGGTCAAAGGAAAAGTTCTGCAAACTTTGAAAAATATGCTTACAGTAATAGATCTCACTCTCAAAAATATATTATTTGAAGGATGACTTTACCATTATATTGCATATTGTATTATATTCGAATACCTCTTCATTTTGTCACTCTAAATATAGACAAATAAATAGATAACATACGTTGACCTTTGTGCATATATCGATATTTTTAGCTATAGCACAAAGGAATATTGGTAAGTTAGTTATAACGTACTACTTTATAACTAATATTTCTAGCTCTAATGGAACCTTGTGTCATACTGATGCAGCGGTCACTCTCACATTGACATTTTGGTTGTAGTTTGGTTGTAGTTTTATCAAAGCCATTTCGATTCTTAGTAAGAAAAACGTGTACAATTTTCAAGCTGATTATATAACACTAATCATATCATCCAAACTAAAATTTGAGGATAAAGTGCAAGCTAACTCATTTATAGTTTCACCATAGAGATTAGAGATGTTTGTTGAAACTTAAAGCTGTAATCTTTGACCGCAACTATAATTATAATCATTGTTTTTCAGGAATAAGATATACAAAGGAAAACTCCATTCCCTGGGTTTGGCCAAAATAAATAAAAGGAGTGGTCATGATTTGGACTTATTTACTGACAAAAATCCTTTTCTTTCTTCTTGTGGGAAACTATAACAAAGGTACACGTTTTTTCAATGATCGCATCTAATCAGTGCTCAATTTGTAAATGACTAGTTGATCTTTGCTATTGGAAGTTTGTCAAGGACTGGCAGCTAGCGGGGCAAGGAATGCACGGGCTTAGGGGCTTTTGTGCACACCAGAACACTAGCTCGGTAGATTTTTGGAAACTAGAAGGACTGAAAACTAAAATTGTTTTTGATGGAGGCTGAGGCATGTTTTTGAGAGGGACGGTATAATAGCTTGTGGTAACAACTGGCCTTTACTTTAATAGGATGAAGTTTTAGTTTTAGGACAGGAAGAAGGCATTAAGAAGATTTGCTCTTTGTTTACAAGGCAGAATATAAGCAATGTTGGTTATAATATGTATCAATATCTAGATCTTCGTTTATCAATTTTCAATCGAAAAAAAAGGTTAAAATTTGTTAGGGTTAAATTGCTTTAATCGAATGGGCATATGGTCTATGGAACAACCTATTCAGTTTTTCCAATAATCGTACATACACTTCATATTATTCATGATCGCCAAATTATGGATACAATACACACACATATATACAAGCAACTCAGGGAATGCTACAGAATGGGAGTTTCATAAAGCAAAACTGGTTAACACAACTTCGATAACTAAATCAGTTATAGAATCTTCAAGTAGAGGCCTACTCTTGGTTACCTGGCTTGGAAAAAATGGAAGGAGTATAACTGGTCGAGTGTGTCCTAACAATTTTAACTTTGGAAAAGCTAATATATTTTGTCGTTATTTTGGAAATAAAGGAGGAAATTGGGAGAGTCTTAAGCCCGATTTAAATGCTTTTGCGTAAGTCTATATTACTTAACTGTCATTGCAAAAACGTTTATTTCGATGAATCTCTTTTTTTATTAAGTTAATAAAATTATTTAAGTTTTAATCGAAAAAAGATACAATATCTCGAAACCTAAAACGTTAATGTCTATACCACCATAGAAATTAAAAAAGACCTTCACGTGTCATGTATATGCAACCGCACCTGATACTACAATTTTCCATTTGATTTAGTGCATGGAGGTCGGTAAACAGAAAGCCGCTATTCGTCATAAACGATGTCAGTTTTACAAGTACAAAGAAAGATGAAATAGAGGCCAGGATGAGTGGAGTGGAATGTGATTCCGATGATCATGGTGTCACTCTCCAATGTGATGCAAATTCAGGTTATTTTTTAAATGTTTTTAGCCAAGTTAGCCCACGAGAGAAATTCAGGTTATGATATAAACAGTAAAAAGAAATACTTTATCGGACTTTATTTAGTAGGGTATTATTAATATAACGTGGACAGACATAATTTTTTCCGATAAGAGTGAAACAATCATTTGTTGAACATTTGTCAAAATTTTAATACTTGTGATAGCAGATTTAGGTCCTTATTCCATGATTAACCCCCATTATAAACTATGTGTTGACTGCTCTAACTCCATTACTCGTCATTTCATAATACTCGCCTCTTTACTGTGTATACAGTAAAACCATCGATTTTTTGGAGCATTCATTTATTTTTCAACCAAAAATCCGCAAAAATGTCGCGGAAATAAATTTCGTTTACATTATACTACGGGATTTTTGATTTCAGCATTTTATTTTGCTTCCAGTATCCAAAAATAATAATAACAAAAGGATTTTTAATTATTTGCCCCCTTGCCCCAGTTTGAAATATTTGATAAGCCATTATCGATCGGTTAAATTAGTATTACCCGAGCGTAATCATCATCCTTATACCCGAGCGTGCTAAATCACTTTATACTCTATCTATAAGATTTTTGTAAAAGGGCCCCCAAAAGTTAAAACCAACTTCAATTGATGTATTTTTAAACATCACCCTTACATGACATAGAGTTAAAATGCTCCCCTGAACTGTCTCGATCACGTGATATGACCTTATAAGGAAGTTGGTCTAATTTCTCGTTAGGGTTAGGGTTCCAGCATATGCTTTAGTTAGGGGTTGGTTTAGGGTTAGGGTTGCTAACATCTTTGTCGAACCTAAATTGAACTGCACTGGTCAAAAAAACCTACACCCTTATTCTTAATGAAGCAAGTGAAAGTTCTGTAATTTTTTCAAATCATTAATACCAAATCGATAGATATGTGGAGTCCGGTGGTACGTGGTGAGCGAATACTTGCAGAACTGGATGCTTCCTATCTACACATAAAAACGGACAGTATTGTGGGAAGTGGAGACTCGTTGGTGATATGGTTTTATGAAGGAGAAACTCAGATAGGAGGTTTCAGCATCTTCTTCTCCGCCAATATTATATCATACATGTTGGGATCCTGCCAGGACAAATCCTACCATCTCTTCGACACAATCTTACCAACTGAACAAGACAAAGAGTGGGTTATCGAGAAACGCGGTCCTAGGACAAATGTGTATTGTAACGGAAGACAGGTTCTCAGTGTAACAGCTTCTGTTGAAACGTGCGAATCTCCTGAATTTGAAATAGTTATGATACGAAAAGTGACCCAAATAAAGATATCACCTAAGTGGGATGTAGCCTCAGACTTTATTTACATAGGTTAGATATCATTATGAGGCTGCTAAAAACACGAGGAATAAATTATTCAAAAATCGAATGTCACTAAGCTCTTAGGTAAACCTGTATTAATTAAACACCATCTAAAATCCATAACATAAACGATAATCATTTCAGAGCCTATTTGGGAAATAGAGAAAGCAGAATTTGCCTTTGCTGGCCTATCAAAATTCGGAACAGAATTTAATTCAAAGAGTATCTTGGTCGTAACAGCCAAAAACAAGCAAACGGGGATCAGCCAAGAAGGCATTGTATGTGCAAATGTGTATGACAGGAGGTCGTCCAAATATTTCTGTCAATATTTTGGATATGCAAATGGGAATTGGGAAAACAGTTTTGATTATGAAGATGAAGATTTGCTGTAAGTGTCATTGGAGAACAAATTTACCTTAAGCTTTTAACGATGACTGCCATTTTTGGCTATTTCAAGTTAAAATTAAGAAGATTCCACATTCATGTTCACATTCTAATTTTATTCCTACACTTTATTTATCGTAGCAACAACAATGTCGAATTGGACTTCACACTTACCGCAAAAGGAGGAATAAAGCTAACAGTAAAGGTTGATGTTATATGCGAGGATGATGATAAGAGTATACATGATTGTCATATAAATGTGTATCCAATCCTGCATCTGAATCATGTTGGTTTCAAAGATTTTATGCTCATATGCACAGGTGAAATATTTATGTTAGGGTATAATTACGCTTGATTGTTTCATGTTTGAAATTCTACGACTGGTTTAATGCTTATTTACATTTTTTTTTAATTTTAACTTCAAGCAATTGCCTAGAAACTTCCATTAACTTGATAAAATTGAGAACGAAAGCACTATTATTAATACAATCACAGGCTGCTGACTTAAAAAATACTTGGACTCCAAACAATTTTAAGTTACAGTAATTTAATCTAATTGTAGCGGCACATAATTTAAACTATTGCTATCATTATTGTACTATAAACTGAAAATCTCTCAGATCGATTTTGGGCGTTTTTCACCACTTGTAGTTGTAATTCTTGAGGGGGCCGGGGGGGGGGGGGGGGGTCTTCATCGGGATTCTCTCGAAGTCGACTTTGTGGTTGTTTCTGGTGGGGGGAGTGGTGTCTGCCAGCTGCTTTTGATCCCATGGAGGGGTATTGTTCCTAGCCGGGGTTGTCGCTTGTGTGTGGTTGTGTTGCGCGGGCGATTTTTGGTCGCGGGTTCTGGGGGTCGGGTCTGGAAGTCTGTCTTCTTCTACATTTTTTGGGCGGTCGCCCTGAGACTTTCGGGATGTGTTCTGGGGACTATTTAGGGGAGATCTTTCGAGCCGGGATTTTGAAGTGGGCCTTTGGGAATTTTTAATTCGATTTTGAAAATCTTGTACCTCGTTTTTTTACGATTTTTTCGGGTCCAGGATTTTCAAAGTTGAATGGGGAATTCTCCTATCCTGTATCACCCTGGATTCTTTTCGACGTATTTTTGGTAAAAATATACATACTTTCTGGTCACTCTCTTGCTACTCCAAGTCCCCTAAGATATATGGTCTAAAGTTCGCGCTAGTTATATTTATAAAATATGTTTTTGTCTGCTTTAACTGATACTAAATAAAATTGTTGTTTTCTTGAAATTGTTGTTTTCTTGACATTATATTAATTTGCATCTAATCTATCATATTATGATATATTTCATTTCATCGAATATGTGTATTTAGAGTGGGAGTTAAACCGAGCAGAACTAGTTCATGAGGTAGATGAAAAAATCGTTGCTAGTACAAACGAAGGTTTGCTTCTTGCTACCTACTTCAATAAACAAAGTGGAGGTGAAATTAACAGAGGTGTTTGTGCAGCTAATTTTAACTGGTTGCAAGCAAATTCATTTTGCCAATTCATTGGATATGAACAGGGCGATTGGGGCAGCGGTCCGAAGAACTCGGAGTTTATTACCGAGTAAGTTAATGTTTTGAGATCACTTTTTTAGATTTAAACTTAGTAGATTAGATTGCTGCACAACAATGAAAGACTGAATTTTCGAATATTGAAAATTTGAGCCATTCTGCAACATTGATGGTTTTATTAATCCAACTCACTGTTTTGTCTAGAGCCACGTGGACAAAAAGTAAAAGTAACACCAACGATCAAAGTTTAACACTGGGACAACTAAGATGTGACGAAGATAGATCAGAAAACGATTTCGACTGTCAAGCAATGATTTTATATTCTCAACCAAGTTGTGATTTCAGTCAGAGTGTGTGGCTAAGCTGTAGCAATAAAAAAGGTAATTCACTTGTTGGCAATCATTTCGAATATTTATGATACATGATAGTCTTTATACTTTATAAGGGGGGCTTTTATAATTGAAGATAGCGAACAGCACGAACAGCACGAACAGCACGAACACTCCTTTGCCCCGTCAACCTATATCTAATCTATTTAAAGAGTGACAACCATACTGCACATTGAATTAGGACTCCGTTAAATATCAAATTGATTTATTGTAAACTTGTTTAATATGCAATAAATGGCATAAAATTGAAATTTTTGTTTAACTGAAATTTTTGTTTAACTAAAACGGTCGAGATTAGAACTGATCACTTTTTTAGACTAATTAGCATGGACATAAAAAGATATTGTAACCACAATTCATCATCAAAATAACAAACACAATTCCCCTTGTCCCACTCCGTGGGATCTGCCACGCACAAGTTCGGTCACTTCATCTTGTGACGTGAAAAATATTTTCCCAGCATACGAATCGTGCAGACTTCCAGCTACAAATTTCCTGGGAGGGGACATGGGAAAGGAAGACGTACGCACAGAGGAAAAATGTGTCAACCAATGTTTACAGCTCCAAAACTGCCTAGCTGTGACATTTATTGGTCCCAATCCTGCTCAGTACACTGCCGAGTTACAAGGATGCTACAAAAAATCGGGGGGATGGAACATGCAGAGTGGAACTGATCGTTATACGAACATGGTCTCCGTGAACATTGTCTGCATCCGAAACAGACGTGAGTTTTTAGCGTAGTTGTTTTCGTTTGATTGTTATACTGATCGTGGTAAGAACTCAGTTTTATAAATTACTTCTTTGTCAATGGTTAATATTTAATGGTATTTTGACAAAATTGTCTTCAAAAATAAACTTTAAATCTTAAGTAAAATATCACGTTATTGTGATAAATGTTAAAATAACAAGACTCAAATTGCATAAGCCAATCAGTGGAGGGATGATGATAGGTGTGGACCGACTAACCCTCTCTCTGACGGTACTCCAGCTCAGTGCAATCCTGAAAATGGTTACGCGTGCTGTGATGCAAGTGGACGGTGCTCCGTCTGTATTGACCACATTCAAGGGGGTACGTGAGTGACTAATCATATGATAATAATAAACAAAATTCAAAATTTGGCTACTTTAACAACGATTCTGTAAATTTTAATTGAAAATATTGAAAAATGCAAAAGACTAGTAGGCTTTTTTGTTAAGTTGCGATGTTAAAAATCTGAAAAATCGAAAATACGGGTACATAAACTAAAACTAAAACAACTTCTTCCACCTGCTCTATCAATTATCATGAGAGGCTAAAATCTTAAACTATACAAATCGTCTGTATTTACAAATGGAACGTATCCATGATTACCTAAATAAATTTGTGTCCTAAGCAAGTCAAACTGGTGTCTCCTTACTTACTTGTACCTAATTAGCTGTCTCCTCAAATTCAATCATTCGAGTGGCCTGCACCAATTAACTCCCGTTTGTGCTGTATCATCTCCCTCCAGTGTTTGTGGTCACTAGATATCTCGCTCGCTCTTCTAGATCTATATTAGTGTTTCCTGAAATCGCTGCAGCATCTTCTAACAAATTTTTCATCCAGTTCTTTCTCGAACGACCCCTAAATCTTCTCCCATGCGCAGGGGTCCAGTTAAGCAGGTACTTAAGGAGCCTGGTGTCTGGCATTCTGGTGACATGGCAAAACCATGAGCACAGGTGGTTTGCTCCTATTTAGGTCTCTACTGGATGTATCCTCTCGGGCACTTCTGTGTTTTTAACTCTTATCCTAAATATTCTCCTCAAGAAACGCTGATGGAAAATATAAACTACCATAATATAACAATATTGTGTAAGACTTGATGTTGCAGTTTTTCCATATATTACTGAGCAGTGAGTTGGTTGAAGGCTCCAGAAGCTTTCTGAATCCTAGCAGACAGCTCACGGTCGTGCCGTCGCAGGAAATAATTTTACCTAAGTACGTAAAGTCACTAACTTGCTGCACTAGCGTGTCTTCAACAGTGATGTTCACTGTGGCTTCTTTCGTGTATGGCCGTTGAGAGGTTGCTTTAGCAATGACCATAGCCTCAGTCTTTTTACCATTAATTCTGAGACCTCCCTGGGCAGCATACATACACAAAACTACAAAAGGTCAGTTGTTTCAATTTTTCTTGAAGACCTTCCTTGCTGTTATCCAGTACAGCCATGTCATCTGTATAATCCGTATCTTACACAGTGCAATATCATCAACAAGCGGTCTGATCATGTTCTCTACCAACTCTAAAAATATTTGGATAGTTATGATATGATTATGCTTCAATATCAGTTTGGTGTGCTCTTTTATGCAAAGTTTATGGTGTAATATAATGCTAAGAAATTTATATTTCAGTTGAATATGTCGTTTCGATAACAACATCCGACGATAATCATGGGGCTAGTAGCAATGACGTATTCCTTTACTCCTTTATCGGAAGCAAAGGAAGAACCGCTGAATATATAGCTGATCAGAACCGTAACAAGAGGCAGAGAGGTCAAACTGACGTCTGGACATTCACCGATAGCTCCAATATTGGAGAGTTCCAATGTATAAATATCAGACAGACCGGTGGTACAGATAGCTGGGTTCCTGAGAAGGTAACAAAAACTCATACTACCTCATAAAGTGGTTATATAAATACAGAAGAGGAGGGGAGGAGGGGAGGAGGGGAGGAGGGGAGGAGGGGAGGAGGGGAGGAGGGGAGGAGGGGAGGAGGGGACGTCTGGACATTCACCGATAGCTCCAATATTGGAGAGTTCCAATGTATAAATATCAGACAGACCGGTGGTACAGATAGCTGGGTTCCTGAGAAGGTAACAAAAACTCATACTACCTCATAAAGTGGTTTTATAAATACAGAAGAGGAGGGGAGGAGGGGAGGCGGGGAAGAGGGGAGGAGGGGAGGAGGACTATTCTCATTTCAATTATATAGTGATAATATGTTATATTTAATATCAGATCGTTGTTACGATTGATGGCACAGAAGCCTTGAATGTTTTCAATAGACTGGGTGCAATTGACGATCGATATCCAGAAGTTCAGTTGCAAGATGTATCCTTCTGCACTGATGATACAAGTGAGAACTGAGAGTGTTTCATTTACAATATTAACCGAATGCAATCGGCGACCCTTTTTAGTAGAGGCTGTCACGGACCAAAAGGCTATACTTTTCTGCAACAGATTTGGCGACCTAACAAATCATTGGAAACAATAGTATAATATACTAGTATAATATGTAAAAGGATCGTGAATCCACTTCTAAATACGAATGGGGCCTTGTTAGTCACGTGCTATACTAATCCGTATTTTAAATTTTGACAGCCTAGCAATTTCAGGGCGGAAAGTAATAACACTAAATGCTTTTGCGTGTCGATCCGCGCAAAAAAAATTTGCGAAAACACCTGCGGAGTGAAAAAGATAAAACTTCAATAAAATATATTAAGTGGGTACATCTCGAAAAGGAAAAATTGAAACGAACAAGATACGAATATTTCTAGGCTGATTTGATACACATTGAAAATGAAAAAGCTTAACGCAAAAACACACAATTTTTCGGTTTTATACAATTCACTTGATACATAATATTAATGATATCATTATTTCAATACGTTAAAGTGTTTAAGAAACCAGTTTCACAAGAAGCTTAAGAATACCGTCAAAATTTCCATGTTCAAAATGTTAAAAAATATCAAAATTAGGCCTAAGTTAGCAGTTTTTGACAAATTTAACCATGACAATAAGTGAATAAACTCTAAATCACTTGAAGCCACATTTAATCGAGTCAATACGGTCAAAAATACGTCTAAAAAGATGTGATTTTATGAGCAGATAATCCCCGTAACAGCCTTCACTAATTGAAACATCACGAGAGTTTTCTTTTTTGCGATTGACGTGATGAACCTTTTTTTCGTTAGCCTCTCACCCATCGCAAAACTTTTGCATAATTCATCATTCCAATGGTTGTTTCAGAAACTTTCAACGAATGCCCTCAAACCCATCCCTATGCCTTTTTTGGATACAACAGATGCTGTGCAAAGATCATTGAAAAAGAATATGATGAAAGGTTATCACGGGACGGGCTGGTAGATCAATGTAACGGTGGAGATTTAGAAATATACAGCCTCTGCTGTAAAGGAGAATTTATTGAGTGCCCGAGAAAACCTTGTTATATTAACATGATAACAGGTACCAACTACCAAAATTCATTTTTTAATTAGAAATAGATAAAAGCCAAGTAAAAGAGGGTCATGAGGATTTGCGCTTTAATTAAAACTTTAAAAGTAGATTGAATACGATCCAAATGGAATCCATTCTCAAAATCAAGTACTATTTCTGGCGGTTATTTAATTAAAATTACACAAATTTGTTTGATTGTAACAGCTATTATACAAAGACTCTTATGACCAACTGTGACATTTCCTAATATGACTTAACGATATTGTCACCAATCACCATACAGGTAGCATAATTACGTCAAAATATAAAATTATGGTGACGGAATATTTTTGATGCAGTTATTGTACTTGTAATGCTTGTATTTGCCAGTATGGTTTTGAAACCAATTTTGAAACCAAAATATGATTATTACCATCAAGAATTAATTTTATCAAGGCTATTTTATGATTTGTTGTCCTAAGTAGATGGCCCCTTGAGTGTTCATTCTAATGTACGCTCAAAATTATTTCCATTCACTGTTCGCGCAATTTGTCCGGTCGAACAACGTACAATAAGGTATTCGTTATCAAAGTTCGAATACAATTTTCTAATCATGTCATAATAATAATAAAGTGATAATAACTGATCATGACACACTTTGTTAATCAGCAGGCGCGGTTCCGCCCAATTGGTATCCGATTTTTGCTGATCCAGATGTTTCCTACGTGCAACTAAAAACAAACAGCCTACGGGGAAGCGACGACACGATTAGTGTTTCGTATTATTCTACAGTCAAAGAAGAAGTTATGGATTCCGCATTCATCAAAGGAAGACAACTGAATGTAGGTGGTTTTGAAATCATGTTCTCCTCCACTATAATGTATGAACTATACGGCCGGTGCCGGAGAGACTTTGCTCCCTTCCCGAGGAGTTTGCCTCAAAATGACGATAAATCATGGTTAATCGAGAAACGCGGGGAAAACACAAACGTCTATTGTAATGGAGAAAAGGTACTCGACGAAACTAAACCGGGAGAGTGTGCCTTGTATGATGGGACTTATGAGTATGACATTGGTGAATTAAAGATTCATGCAGTACCTGATACAATTTCATTTACGTATTATGTCGGTAAGCTATTAATTTGAAGACGGTACGGTTTTATATTCCACATTGATCTTATATTGTATTTGTATTGATCATTTGAGTTAGTATGAATTCATTAACCATGTACATAATTCTAGTCAATAAGTTAACATAAGAACAAAAGATTTGTGCACCTTTTTCAGAACCTATTTGGGAATTATGGAAAGCTTCTCTCCTAAACCTAGCAAATGACATAAAGACAGAAACCGGGATGGAATTAGGTCTTTTGAACGTCAACGTTGTTAACAGACAAACTGGGATAAAAAAGAATGGAACAGTTTGTGCGGATAAGTTTAATTGGTACACAGCACACCTGTTTTGTCAGTATATTGTGTAGCCGTTTGGTAATGGCCCGGCTACATGTATCGATCAGACTACCGTTAGTGCAAGTTCCATAATATGTAACCGTGATAACTGTGCCAACGACAGGCATTTCAAATGCGATTAAAGTGCTGCATATGGTAGTAGACCTGAAGACAGTGGAACTATCCCGAAAGTTAAATATCCGAGCAGCTTTCATGGAACAAATTAGTCGTTCGATTTGTCCAGGCCAATCCGAGGTTTGCCAAATGTTTTGTCACAGTTAGCAGACGAATAGAAATGCATTCTGGGAGTTTAGCGTTGTAATTGAGTGCGGTTATTTAAACAGTGTTTTGTATCATTATTAACAGAGTTGGTCGGTGTTGAACACCTTTGCATCGCCTTCTCGCTCTCTGACAAAGTTCTGATATTTTGGTGTCTTTATTGTCCACAACCAACATCTAAAGTGAACAAAGTATTGCCCATCTGAATACTATAAAAAGACCCAAAGTATGGACCCCATCTTCCTATATCAGAACCCCAGCTACCTCTCGTGCCTTGTAACAACACCCGAAGCTCCGGACTTTCAATCAGTTACAATGGCGCGAACAAACAGGGAACCTATAGCGGAGGAAGAGCCCTAATTGAAGCCCTACCGCTCTGGTTGACGTCCCGCAAGCAGTTGACGAGGAACCTGGAAGTATACTGACTGGAGTTCTGAGAGCTACCTGGTGACGACTGGTATGCTGTGCTGTCGGAGAGGAAAGGAATCAGAAAATTGTCGGAGAGTCGGGAAAGACACCATGAAGACCCGAAGACTAGTAGGGTAACAAGACGAGTCTTGTTTCGTTGTAAAACTGGAAAAGGCTTGATGATCGATCCAGCACCGAGAAGATGATCAAGTAGATGACGGAGTGGTTGCTGAAGTGGATACCTGTCTCGATGTACAACTGGTAGGACACGGGCCAACCCTATCAGTTCAGTATTTATGTGCACGAGGCATTTCGACGATATGGGAGGACATCTCACGACGGCGTATGGGAACCTCGATCCCGGAGAGAGAAGAGAAGATAAAGTGATGCCGTTCGAGGAAGAACGCAGACTGAGAGTGAGAATCTCGGTAAGATCGAGTCACAGATGAAGAAGAATCCTAAAAGTTAAATCGTCGGAGTGAGATTGTTCGAGTTGAAGCTGGACAGAACTCTTCAGACTCTACGAGAGAGTCAAATCGACCACTGGAAACGTTGGAAGGTTTTCCGAGTTCAGCAACGTTCAACGTTTGGACGCTTCGGAGTTATAATGTTTGACGTCACGTGAAATGCATATATAATTATGGACTGCAGAATATGGAACAATATCAAGCGTGTGTTTTATGTGTGTGAGATTGAACAATTGTGTTTGTGTGGATATTGTTTATAAAAATTGATTTAAGGAATCCGTTTGGAAAGTAGGGCCCGGTGATGTCTCGAGGGAGAGACAGGGTGAGGTGTAGCCGGTAGTGGATACGGCTACCCAGTAAGCACAGTTCATAGGTAATATAAGTAGTTCATATGATCTCAGGAGGAAGACAGGGTAGATTGTAGCCGTTTGGTAATGGCCCGGCTACATGTATCGATCAGACTACCGTTAGTGCAAGTTCCATAATATGTAACCGTGATAACTGTGCCAACGACAGGCATTTCAAATGCGATTAAAGTGCTGCATATGGTAGTAGACCTGAAGACAGTGGAACTATCCCGAAAGTTAAATATCCGAGCAGCTTTCATGGAACAAATTAGTCGTTCGATTTGTCCAGGCCAATCCGAGGTTTGCCAAATGTTTTGTCACAGTTAGCAGACGAATAGAAATGCATTCTGGAAGTTTAGCGTTGTAATTGAGTGCGGTTATATAAACAGTGTTTTGTATCATTATTAACAGAGTTGGTCGGTGTTGAACACCTTTGCATCGCCTTCTCGCTCTCTGACAAAGTTCTGATATTTTGGTGTCTTTATTGTCCACAACCAACATCTAAAGTGAACAAAGTATTGCCCATCTGAATACTATAAAAAGACCCAAAGTATGGACCCCATCTTCCTATATCAGAACCCCAGCTACCTCTCGTGCCTTGTAACAACACCCGAAGCTCCGGACTTTCAATCAGTTACAATTGGTGGATATGTCTTCGCAGATTGGGGGAGTGATCCAAAGAACATAAAATATATTTCTGAGTAAGTTATTAACTTTTTTTATTCATGCAACCGTATACTTATAGACTAACATAGCAGTATACCATGTCATGCGTGAGCAAGTCTATACAGACACGGAACTAATGGAACCTGTAAAATCGGTCAAGAGATACATAGACGACGGCTGTGGAGTATTCCATGGTACGAAAAGACAGTTTTCAAAATTCATCGCGACTGTCAACTCAAGGCTAGCAGAACTTGGCCTCCACATTGATGAGAACATCATAGAAGACAACAATGTTTATGTGTCGTTCTTAGACATCAAATTTTGTTTCGACACCGCAGGTGATCTTCAGACAGACCTCCATGTTAAAGAGACTGATGCCCGCTCCTACCTGTACTTCGGTTCCCACCACCCGAACCATACATTCAGCAGCATAGTCTATAGTGCATGCCTGAGACTCCGGCGAATCATCAATGATAACGAAAGACTCCGAAAACAAATTGATGAATTAAAAACCTTTTTCTTCCAATCCAACTACCCTAAAACTATGGTAGATAACATCAGTGAAAAGGTCAAAGGCTTTGAAAGATGTCTCAAACCACTGGACAACTCAAACAGCAATGTCCTGGTACCAAAGTCTCCAGAACCAGCAGTCCGCGTTATTTCAACATTTGGCAGTGATCAAGAGTTAGTAGAATCGGTGCAAAGATTGGAACCAGAACTCAGTAGAACCAGGAGCTTCTCAGGATTATCTGGTTCCCATACAAGTGGAAACACCCCAGGCTCCCCAATATCATCTAGAGCCGGTACATCACGCCCTATCTTCAAATTCGTCAGACGTACTGGAACATCATTTAGAAGGAAGTTAGTCAAAGCAAAACAGTTTGCGGATGACTTAACCCAACCTCACACAAGACCATGTGGGGGCAGACACTGCGGTACCTGTAACATCATATCTCCACATCCATCAATAACAGTCAATGGACAGCGAGCCAAAGCAGTGTCTGGTACATGTGTCAGCTACAATGTTGTATACCTCTTCAGCTGCCAACTTTGTAACATGTGTTATGTAGGAAGAACGGTGCAGCCCCTCAGGGCACGAGTAAACGAACATCGCGCCCATTACTACAAACTCATTTCGGACAATACGTTTGTCCCTGAAGAAAACGACGACGGATTCAGCTTGGGTAAACACCTTCTAGAAGTTCATAACATGAAACAACGTGACAATTTCAACCAGGCTTATAAAGTGTCAATTCTCAGTAATAGTAGCCCAAGAACTCTAGAAGTGGATGAACACCGTTATATTCAGAAACTAAGAACTATACGTCCATTGGGGCTCAATGCCTTGGACCCGTTTGGGATTCCATTATTGGATTTATCTTAAATGTTTTTTATTGCATTGGGGCACAAGAGTTATGTTTTTAAAAAATATTCATATCGTTTTTAGTTGTGTCATTTCATTTCCAATGTTACATTTTGTAGGAACTGATATTAACCGAGTTTCTGATTCAGGATGTTACTGAAGATAGTAATGAAAATGTTTTAACACCTCAGTACTGTGTTTTACTACAGCTCAACCTGCTCAGTCTGACTATTTGGGAATTTAAACTCTTGATACTTATAGACTATAGTATGGAATTAAGAAACATTGTTCAATCGAAAAATTGTATGAATAACAATATCCTTTTAGAAAAGTAGAAACCTTGTTAATACATTTTTTGAGAGCTACTGTCGTCCAGTAAGGACGTCACTTATCCTTATGTGTTGAACTGTGCAGTGCACCACAAAGTAGTAATTTCTAGATGCGTAATTTATCTTTGTTTAAAACAAATTATGAAACGATTATTTTCGGAAACATATAGGATATCCCAAAAAACGCTACCATTTGACGTATGTTAGTAAAAGGTCTTACAGGCATGTTTTGCTCGATACTCTGGGGACTCCAGATTCACCTTGCTAAATCAATACATATCATAAATTCTAATATTGGAAACACTGCGCAGAATGGATGTCTTAAACTACAATTTTGTTGTCACTAATAATCTATTGACTTTCAAAGTTGAATTTTAGTTAAGTATGAAAAAAACACACCTGACAGCTTTGAAGTTATCGTGTACGATGGAGATAAAGTTTACACTTTTTGTGGTCAAAGTCCGAGCCATTCGTTTTGGAGAGTAATTCCTCGAACCACTTCAACGTAGCCATAAAATTGTGGAGCTGCCGAAAACGTTAACCAAATAATATCGAATCGAAATTTGTGAGCATAGTAGAGAATATGTTTTCAAAAGTTAAGTTAAGTTACGCCGTGACCAGTGACGTTGGTAGCGGTAGCGAATAAATTGAAAGTTATAATCGAGATTACGTAAATTTTATATCAGTGGTCCTCACCAGAAAAGCTCAGCAAGTAAGATAAAGGTCGGACAGATACCGTTCCCTGTGGTTGGTTAAAGCTGAGTCTCTTATAGTTAGATCTCCTAGTCTTTTTATCAAGTCAGAAAATATGGGGAGAGAATTCAACTATATATAGTCTCTAACTTAAAATTCAAAGAATTATTTTTGTTTGTATGTACGACCGCCTGCGTGCAAATAAATAAAGAATACGTAGTTGAAAAGTAACCATGGTAACAGTATTCAAAAGCGCACGTGCACATGCAAAGATTTTCTAGCGAGATTTTGATCGGTTTTGTGGTAATTACGTTGTGTTCAGTGCGATCTATATTTTAATTGGTTGTATATTCGGTTGTGCCGGATATTTGTTGATGCTATAAAAACTAACTACCAACGATTAAGGTCCGATAAGGTAGAGTATTAGCTTCCTCCCTGTGACCACGGGCTTTCTAGTAGTTATACATAATATATTAATAAAGGAGAATCGACCACCGACAGAAAAGTTGCAAAAAATATCGAGTCAAATTGTGTTAATTATTGTGTCATGCTAGCGTAATACCCAAAATTGCACAACAGAAGTCTGGGACAGTTTGGAAAATCTACCTTTCCTGAACATTTGTAATATTCTTATTCTTAGTCTTTTAGTCAAGTCAAGATATGGTATACTCCATCTCATTACCTCATTACCTCATTACCTCATTACCTCATTATCTCATTACCTTATTATCTCATTATCTCATTATCTCATTATCTCTATATCTCATTATCTCATTATCGCATTATCGCATTATCGCATTATCTCATTATCTCAATATCTCATTATCTCATTATCTCATTATCTCATTATCTCATTATCTCATTATCTCAATATCTCCTTATCTCATTATCTCATTATCTCATTATCTTATTATCTCATTATCTCAATATCTCATTATCTCATTATCTCATTATCGCATTATCGCATTATCGCATTATCGCATTATCTCATTATCTCAATATCTCATTATCTCATTATCTCATTATCTCAATATCGCATTATCGCATTATCTCATTATCTCATTATCTCATTATCTCATTATCTCATTATCTCATTATCTCATTATCTCATTATCTCATTATCTCATTATCTCATTATCTCATTATCTCATTATCTCATTATCTCAATATCTCATTATCTCATTATCTCATTATCTCATTATCTCATTATCTCAATATCTCATTATCTCATTATCTCATTATCTCATTATCTTATTATCTCATGGGTAACTTTAGGATACTTGCCTTCTCAGATGCCTCTCTGATCAATAATCTACCTGATTTTATACCAGGTACCAGGAGCTTTGTCATTTTCTTGAGCGGCAATGGGAAAGTAGCACCTCTCTGATGGTGTAGTTAGAAAAAAGCTGGAAAGATTAGCTAAATAGTTTATGATAATAAACTGAGCGTTTTTGAGTATATAATGTGCATGAGTCGGCAATTGCGAACTATTTGCTGTTAGCAGACAGGAAAACATCCCAGTTACACTCGTGTTGTTGCTTGAAATTCTCTGACTAAGTTAGTTGTGTTTGGTGTTTATAGTCGGAGACCAACCGTTCTAAAAGGCCATCTCGTTATTTTGAAATATTTCCCTTTTGTAAGACGCAAATATGCCTGGCCTATTAAGAGAAATGCCCAATTAAGTAATTCATTCTCCAACGTTTTAGATGTTTCTGGACACTAAGTCAGTTATATTGCATCTTCGGACAAATGTTATGTTGCTCATGAGTCTTTAGAACCTTTCTAGCTACCAGTCCAATAGCCTGTTTGTGAGTATTTCATTGTTCGCTCGGCAAAAATCCGTTTTTCAGCTATATTTCCGAAATAAACATTTTAAGGTATATGTTGCTTCATAAATTGTATATAAATGCGGCCGTTAGGTACATTTTGGTGTATGATAATAGTTTGGCGGAAATGCCAAAAAGCACAGAAATTATGAACTGCGTCAAGTTGTATATGAATATCAATATGACTATTAGGTACATTTTGGTGTATCGGAATCTAGTCTCTACGACCATCCTAGCTGGGCAAAATACAAAAATTCAAGTGACCGCAAAACCAAAAATGCAATGAAGTCCAAATGTTTTAAGCATCATATAGAGAGGTGATAACCGTCGTGTTAGTTTTAACACGAAAAGCTAAAGAATTTCCGTTTCGTCTCGGACCGGCATAAATCACTATAAACATTCAAACAGTGTGTGTAGTGTAAACACTGTTCTATAAAAAAAGAGGACTGAGGAGTTACTCGATATTTTCTGGAGCTTCCTTTCCCGGATCCTATCATCGAAGATGAGCTTCATACCTTATCGGACCTTATTTGGACGGACAATACTTGAACGGACATAATTATGAACGGACATTAATATGAACGCTTATAGAAGGCAATCAAAACCATCAAAAATCCGAATTTTTTTCATCTTTTTTTTGACGTTTTTTTAATTTTAGCAAATGAATTTTAAATCCGTTTTCATACAGTAAGCAAGAAAAGCAGTCTTTAATCAGTAAAAATGTTAAAATATGTTTACATGATCATTATCTAATAGTAATATCACACATCATCTTCATCAAATGGGTTTTCGTGCAGGGAGATATCCCGGTTTGTCTTCTACTTTATCGAGATGGGTGGTATGGTAGAAGGTATCGTAGCTGACATAAGCCACCGAAGGTCGCCTATACCGAGTGGGGGGCTAGAGATAAAGTTTAAGCTGTACTTTAGGCATTCACGTATCTCTCTATAGTAGAGCAGTTTGGATCATTTCTTTGCCCGGTACAACTACGAGTTGGACAGACAACCAGTTTTAAAAGAAAATGTGGAGGTAGAAGAAGCTGAAGATCAACTTCAAGATAGTGATCATGCAATAATGTAATATTTACAATTCAGATTGTTAAAATTTTATATAAAAAAATTGAACGGACTTTAACTTGGACAGACATTAATTGAACGGACTTTATTTGAACGGACATTAAGGTGAACGCTAGGGCCTCCAGTGTTCAATTAATGTCCGTCCAAATAAGGTCCGATAAGGTAGCTAAATGCACTAGTACAATTTTCTGGAATCATTACAGTCGTGTGATAAGTTCACGTGTCAACTCTTAAGTAATGTTCATGGTGATCATATTTTTTGATCCCCGTCGGGCAAGCACTCGTCACAAAAGGCTAAGGCAAACCTTTCGACGTTTCACTATACGAAGTTAGGAGATTTGAACGCATACTCAGCTTAGTATAATAAGCCTTGTCATGGTTCTCTGCAATAACACCGTGGTTTACTCATGTGATTATGATTACTAAATTAACCTACTTCAATGATAATTCACTATTGTTAAGATCTAAGCTGGAACAATTGGACATATACATTGTAATGAACGAAGTAAGATGTACCAAGTATGATGATGATATTTCAAAGTGTACATCGAAGATTATGGGTCACAACAGTGACTGTGGATATAAAAATAACGTATGGCTCCGCTGTTTTAATAAGACAGGTATGATAATCAAATGTAAGATTTTTCACGTATAATGTTGCTTTGGTAATGAAAAAATAAGGAAATTTGATGATTTCTATTCATTTTCATTATTTTTGCAGATGAGAATTCCAAGCAACAAACGTTACTAAGATAGGCGGATTTTTGAAACGAGTTTGCTACAACGAAAAAGGACATCGGTACTACCACATGTGTGCAAACTCTGACATTAATTACGAGCAAGGTAGCAAATTCAACATGATCACTGGTAGCTACACAATTTCGAGTGTCTCCACCCTCTGTGAAGATGACCCGTATGCTTATCAGGCGTGCGGGTTTAACCCCCAAACAACAACTGGAACCCACGCTTTTCTCTGTGGGGGCTATTTCCGCTACGATTCCGAACAAGGAGTGGCACACTTTGAAATCTGTGACCCAAATTGTGAGAACAGTGGTTTGACTTCGCAACCCACTGTAACATTAAAAGCGTCTTCTGTGTCTGCCCGTTTTAGTGAATTATCAGTTTGCGATGATAAATGCGACTCCGAAAATTGTGTTGATGAAAGCATTTGTAACGGGTACACCTATGGTCTTTACTGCTCTGGGCAGTATAAAGGTTCAGACTGGATCTGCAGTGGTTTTGAAGAATGTGAAAATGGAGAGGACGAATCTAATTGTGATATTACTGAGAAGACCCAACAAACTTGCCGCAAGTACGGTGCAGGGGACCGGATCGTTCCCTTGCACCCCTATACAAGGTGCGGAGTGTTTGATTTAGATCAGAGTATGGAGATATTCCCATACTGTTCAAATTTCCATGATCAGACAAACTGCTCTGATGTGAGCAGAATCGGTGGTTACTGTAATGTAAACGGGTTTGGTCGAGTGTGTCCAAGTTCGTTGTCTGTGATAGTTCGTTCATGCAGGGTCAAATAGTGTCCTTGTGTGACGATAGTCTGGATGGGGAGTGTTTGTCTTTACCAGGTGAATATACAAATTGTATCATCCATAAACACAAACTTTGTGATGGGGTAATTGACTGTGGTGACAGCAGCGATGAAATTGCTGACATATGTACAATAACAACAGGTGAGCATTTTGAATGTCATCGCAGTTTTAGTCCTACTAAATTTATGGAGATACCTTTCTCTTGGATATTGGACAACCAGGTCGATTGCATTAATGGTGAAGATGAACAGAAGTTTGGCCTTATACAAGAGTGCGGGCTAGATGAAACCTTTAGAATAGTTTACGGCAAAAGAAATTGTCCAGACGTATTTCTGTGTCCTGGAGATGTAAACGGAAACAACTTAGTTGAGTTTGATCATCTTTGTGACGGTGTTTCTTCCTGTGAAGTTGAAGAGCGGGTTTGTGCTTTGTCCCGAGATTTCCCGAGAATCACAAAGACGGCAGTGTTGGGAAACTGTCCCGTACGAGATTTATGTACAATTGTGGAACGACCTAAAAATACAGGATGTCAAATAAAGAAATTTGGGGGGCCGTCAGAGGATGTTTTTGGTGTAGAGATAATGATAAATGTCCCCGTTGCCAAAGTGGATTGCAGTCGTCTGTTTGGTGAGTATTATGTTTTCCTGAGTTGCATGGACTTGTGTTTAAACTCGATGTGTCCTCTGGAGGCAAGACCTCTTGGTTATGATTCATGTCCGCACTCATTTTCTGATCGGGTGTATACCCTCGCTAAAAATTCTTACCTCACTTTTGTAACCATGACCGAGGAGGGTAAATATGAAAATACTCACTTTCAATGTAAAAACAAGAGATGTGTCACCTACAACCAAGTATGTGATCTTGTTGATGATTGCGGGGACATGTCAGACGAACAGACCTGTTCTAACCACATGGTTTGCAAGAACACCCAGGACAAAATAAACGTTAAAGAACATCTCATATCTCCATCGCAGAAGTGTGACGGAATATTTGATTGCTTCGATCTATCGGACGAGTGCAATGAGTCCTGCGGAAAAGAAATCCTTGAAAGCTGGTACTTGAAATTGACATGCTGGATACTAGGAATTTCAGCTGCTGTACTGAACATAATAACGACCATTAAGACAGTAAGTTCCATTAAAGACGGCGGGACTGGAAATATGGTTTCCACCCGAATACTCGTTTCTCTCATAGCATTTGGGGATTTCCTCATTGGGGCATATCTAATAGTACTGTCCGTGTTCGACAGTTTTATTCATGGTAAAGATTACTGCAGGATACAACCCGAATGGTTATCAGGATACACTTGCGCTTTTTTAGGAGTGATAAGCACCATAGGATCACAGCTGTCTCTATTTGCTATGACGTCCTTGAGTCTTATCAGAGTGTCAGGCATTGTGAATAGTTCCCTTTCTGCTCCCAAACAAGTGAACAAACGATTGATGTTAAAAATAGGTTTGATAGTTCTAGCAGTGGTTACTTCTGCTCTTGCAGTAGCTCTTACACCACTGGTTCCTGCATTTGAGGATTATTTTGTCCAAGGCATGTTCTATGATCCTGAGTATAAAATATTCATCGGTTTTCCTAACAAAGTCAAGCATCTTGAGATCCTTGGAGCCTACTACAAAAATGAAAGCTTTTCCCCAGACTTGTCGTGGTCAGAAATTGGTAGTAAGGTTGATAACATGTTCAGTATAGATTATGGCAGTATAAGAAGGAGTGCTGTCCATTTCTATGGGAATGATGGCGTGTGTCTGTTTAAATATTTTGTCCGAAGTGACGACCCTAGAAGATCAAGGGGAGCTGATGATGCAATTAGTGTCATCGACGTCAGAGGAAATATTATGGTTTGGCTCATGCTAGGTATCAACTTTTTCTGCTTTGTATTGATAACACTGTCCTACACGGCGATCAGCATTAAAACTTGGAGATCTGCTAAAAGCAGTGGACAAGATGAAAATCCAGAGATTGTCCGCCAGAATCGAGCACTGCAAAGCAGGATATCGATTTTGATAGGGACAGATTTTTCTTCATGGGTGCCATTTATTATTATAAGTGCCCTACATAATGGAGGTAAGATAGACTCCACTGATTGGTACGTGCCCTTTGCAATGATAGTGCTACCGATCAATTCTGTGATCAATCCATTGCTTTATGATAATTCCATTCAAGATTTCTTTTGGTGGATTTTCTCAAGAGTTTACACTTTTATCCGAGAGTCCATATTAGTGAAATTCGTTCCACAGATGAGACCAAACAATAAAAAAGACAATAAATTTGGAGGGAAGTCGAATCTAACCATAACAGAAATCGCTTCTGCCACATCTGGCACACGAGGCCATTTAAGTCAGACTGTTAATACTATTAGTGAAATCAGTGCTAAAACAGAAACCAAGCTTGTTGAGATCGCTAACGATGAATCCCAGAAATCATAAATCAGGAAACAATGATTAGTATAAGTTCATTCTTTGAAAATATTGTTAAAATTTTGGGTGGAATTATTTTAATTGTTAAGTTAGAAACTCATGGGTAACACTGTACCCATGTAACCTTATTTTTAAATTATTTAATGAGTAAGCTCATTGTTAACAAACACTTATAATTGGTTATAATCAATTTATGCTTCTTATTGCGGTAAATTATTTGAAGTGATGAACTTTTTTCATCTAATCTAGATAGGAAAACACACTTTTAAGTTAAAGCCTTTTTTTCGTGAATTAATGATATTTGATGTTGATATAACGTTTTAAAAAATGTTGTATGAACTATATTAATGAGGCATGGCTGATAAACTTATAATAACACATTGTACTGAAAAGATTGTGAAAACATAATTGATTAAAATTGCTAAAACTAAAAAACACAGTTTGTTCATCATCATAACCGAATCATATTAATTTACCAATTTAACTCGTATTCGTTTGTTATTATTAATTAAAGTGTTTTATATAAAAATCAGCTCCCAAAAAAGCATTTCAATCAAAGCTAAGTTACTGTTAAATTTTCAGGGCCATTTCATAAAATCTTTTCAAAATCCATAGCCCGGCCATAAGCTTACCTACCTTGCTAGTCTATTGCTCGCTCCTCTCACGTTTGTATGTGTTCAGGAAGCTTTTGAAAAGAGCGCCGTACACAAGGATTGGCGAGCCAGGTAACCATAGGCGAGCGAATGGATGGAAAAATGGATGTGTCACTTTTGACAGACATGAGCTAGGTTGTCATGTAATACAAAGCATGTGTGTCATTTTTGTCAAATGATGGATGATGATTAATCACTTTACACTCAATAGTAGAAGCTCTTATCTTACGGGCATTTTCTGCTTGATACGCTAGGGACTCCAGATACACCTTTCCAGACGTATTTTTGACCGTTAAATTGTAAATCGATTAAAAGTGATTTTGAAATGATAAGACCGATTTTTGGGCCAAAAATAGGCCCAAAAAAGCGTGTTTTTTAAAACTTTTGAGCAAATTAATTTCGTCGGCATATCAGCAACATTTGCATAAAGATAGCTGAAAGACAGTCGCACATGATGCGACCTCAAAGGCAATATCGTCAAAGATGCCCTCTCTCACCGTTCTCTAAACATTCTATTTGACTCTCTAATAAAACCGATACTGCTCTATGGCTGCCAAATCTTATGTCCTCACTCAAAAACCATGAGATACCTCTCCAAAACAGATAGCAAAGCCAACCCCCAGCATACTCTCAGGTACATCTCACAAGACCACTATGAAAGATTCCACCTTAAGTTTATCAAGTGGTCCTTGTCTGTCCATTCAAAAGCATCAAATATAGGCTGCTGGGGCGAAAGTGGGCGCCACCCCCTCTTCTTTGAAGCCTGCAAACTTGCAATAGATTTCTATACTCGCCTTGAAAGCACTGAAAATGAACTTCTCTCCGCTGCATTTCACGAGCAGATTATGCTGGGCCTTCCTTGGTACACCAACATCTCTAATCTTCTCACCAAATATAACTTCCCCCACTCATCCTCTTCAAAATCCAAGCTCTCTACCCAAATCAGTCACAACATGAGGGAAGAATTTGTGGATACCTGGAAATCTGCCAAGGCATCCTCACCTAAATTAGAATTCTACAATCAAATTAAACATGATTTTGAACCAGAAACATACTTAGGAGTGGTTAAGATCCCCGATGCTCGGAAAAGCTTAACAAGGTTTCGTATTAGCTGCCACAATCTTTACATTGAGAGGGGCCGTTACGAAACCCCCCTAGTACCAAGAGAACATCGATGGTGCACTTTTTGCTTTTTCAGCAAGGGGCTTAAGCCTATTGAGGACGAAATTCATGTTCTAACTGACTGTTTACTCTACTCCTCAGTTAGAGACAAATTTAACTTCCATCCCAAAAATATTACTGACCTAGCCGGTTTGCTATCCGATAAAACACTAGACCCTACAAAATTTACTGCCACAGCAAGAGCAATCCATTCAATTCTCTCTGTGAACGAAAATTTTACAGCCTACTACTTGAGCCCAGATTTCCACTCAAATACTGGCCAATGCATAATGCTATAGGACCTCAAAAATAGTAGGTATTATATTAAACATTTCTATTTTATCCCTACACATCTGTAAATAACTAGAATTGTGTAACCTTAAATTATTTCAGAATTATAACTATTGTGAATTCAATAAAATAATTATCACTTTTGTATCCTTGTATCCTTGTATCCATGATGCCATTAAATTAAGTTATTATTTCAGGATTTCCCCGGGTAACAAGAAATGCGGCCGCTTTTTTTTGTGGATGGCTGCTCAATTTCCCGATCCGTGATGGCGTATTTTATCATATTCCATACCACCTGGGGACCCCAGTCTTTACTGTTTAATATAAGCATGCAGATATGGCGGAGTGACAGGCCGATCGCCGCCCAGTTAATATTTAATTCCATATTGAATTTGAAAATCGTGTATATTTCTGGATGATGATTAATCACTCTACACTCGACTGTCACGTGACTTTTTAAACATGTTCTCTTGGTGGCCCTGGATGACTATTCGAAATCAAAGCCCTCTAATCTGATCCCAACCCTAACCCTAACCCAATCTCTAACAAAAGTATATGCTGAAACCCTAACCCTATCGAGAAATTAGACCAACTTCCTTATATGGTCATATCACGTGATCGAGACAGTTTTTCGCCAATATCTCGCTAGGGGAGCATTTTAACCCTATGTCATGGGGGGTGATTCGGAATCAGCGTCCGAAAATACATGGATTGAAGTTGGTCTCAACTGTCGGGGGCCCTTTTAGAACAATCTCGAAGATCGACTGTAGAGTGATTTAGCACGCTCGTATATTTCTATGTAACCATATTTTTATTGTTTATGCAACCTGACACGGATCTGTGCAATATAGTAATACTATGAACTAACTTAAAATAATAATAATATGCTATCAATAAGCCCCTAGCGGGATGCGTGCATGGTGAACTAATTAAAATTAAATTAACAATGTACTTGAACAGTTCAACACCGCGCGCCAACAATTGTTTAATTCAGATTATCGCGCAAAATAACTTTGCGCAGGCAGAAACGTGGGCGATAACTGCAGGGGGGCGAGGGCAGGTATGCTCGCACGCAGGCATGGCACGCACGCACGGCCGGTCGCAAGCTACAACATACAACAACAACATATTGGTCGCAAGCTACCATATACAAAAAAAACCTCGTTGAGGGAAATATAGAGTAACACTGACGAAGACAAAGAGTTAATACTGAGTGGAAGAGTAACTACTGAGGGAAATATAGAGTAACACTAACGAAGACAGAGAGTTAATACTTAGTGGAAGAGTAACTACTGAGGGAAATATAGAGTAACACTGATGAAGACAGAGAGTTAATACTGAATGGAAAAGTAACTACTGAGGGAAATATAGAGTAACACTGACGAAGACAAAAAGTTAATACTGAGTGGAAGAGTAACTACTAGATACTGAGGGAAATATAATGGCTCAATTAAATGTGACCTCCAGATCAGTAAAATTAGGTGCGCTGGGAGAGCTGCATAGAGTCCACTAGTATTTAATATTAGCCCTAACCCTTGTCCTTGACTCTTTTGAAAAAAATCCAAAAAGGTGGTCAAAATGTGCTCTTTTATGCTTAAATTTGGAATAATTTGTGTAGGGGCCACAGGGGGGGCTGAAACCAGGTTTTCGATCAAACGCTGCCATTTGTAGTCAAACGTCGCCAATAGTTGCTTTCGTCCAATGGAATCGCTCCATTTTGCCTGCAATTATGCATAATTGAATTACATATATTCGTATGCAAAGCTTGGCTTTCATAATGCAGCGATTTCATTGGACGAGAGCAACTGTTGGTGACGTTTGACTACAAATGGCAATGTTTGATCGAAAACCTGGTTTCAGCTCCCGGCCGGCCCCTGTGGGGAGTGCACGATAAAAATGAACTTGCTCGGATTTTCAAAGTTTTTGTACTATTGTTTTCTAGAGACTGTGAGAATTTTCACAGTACCAAGTACCAAAGTAGGTGCACTAAGTGTAAAAGTCGCGTAATTTAACGAAATTCGTTGATTTTTGTCGTAGTATTCTGTCATATCTTCAGTCTAGTTCCTTAAATGAGATCATTCTGAAAATTTGTGAAGACCTTCCGATAGGGCTTTTACAACTGTCCAAAAAATTTGGTAGATATCGGCGCGGAGTTGATATGGTTTGTATCACGTTGTGACCCCCACGGTCGTTTCACCCCTGTAGAGTTTCTACGATACAGGGGAGCTGCGCACTCGTGCGCGGCAGGTCATACAACGTATGACAAGATATATATAGTGATGGGGCAAAATTTCGGACACTTTCCTTGTAAGTCTATGGGTAAGCTTACCAATTTTTGTTAAAATTGGATCCAGGGAAGGTTGTTTAATACTCTTTTGTTTCAAGAATTTTGTGCTGGCCGAAATTAGCGCTAAAAAAACATTGTACAGTCGGCACGCACGGCTCACTGTCGATGGCCCAAAAAACTTTACTGCCTGCTGGGCTTACTAGAGGTGATAGATTTTCAACAGCACGTTTGTCGTCGCGCGTCACGTCAAGTTTACCTTTTGCACGCTGCATTGAGCCTTGTAGCGCGATGCACTACTGGGTCGCGCCGCGCATCAAATAATTCTTCTCGTAGTCATGACAACGACATTTCTTTGCAAAGTTAAAAAGCTGTGATCTTTTATGTAGCCCAAAATCAAACTTTTCGGTTTAATTCAGAATCTACGTTGTCCCAAATTTGGCTCCTGGGGAGCCAACTGTAAATTCACGAGACGGAAATTTTGTTGAAAACCGGAAGGTTCTATTTATTTTACTTTTGGAGATATACCCCAGCTGGTAGGGTTTGCTGGGCCTATAACCTACGCGCGTTCAAAAGAATTTGCACTTTCATTTTAAAACGTTCACTTTGACGAACCATAACTCTCCACCAATCAAATCAAATCTCAATTTTAAAATATCAAAAGAAAGTAAAGAATTTCACCAACAAAAAAGGGGGTTATAAATGGGTAAGTAAAACCGCGATCTTCGCCCTCAAAATCGACTTTTAAAACTTCATACATATTCCGCCGAAATTATAAGTCTTATAGCATGCTATATTATTTTGCAAAACTCGTTTAATATCTTGACAATATTTAAAGTTTATGGTTTTAGGTTTAGACGCGGCGCACGCACCGCTTATATGTTATAGCTCATTCAGCTTCTGCTTTCAGCGCTGTGTTGCTACACACTGTACAGCATGTGGGTCAAGCGCGGTGCCGCGCCTAAACAGCAAAAGAGTTATTTATTTTAAAATTTATTTTTGTATCTCAAAAATGATGTAAAGTTTTTAATATGACGAAGAATTAAAGCTATTTCCGTACAGCCTAAGTGCTAAGCATGCTCGTTAGAAAAACTATGAACAATGAACATAACATGCTAGCTTTCTTTATTTTGTAAGTCGCGTCGGCTGACATCTTGGGTTGTACTGGATGTAACAAGTTTATTATCGGATGTCTACTTATATTTATTATGATATCATTATTCATTGTAATGGCAATAAAATTTAAATTTTGTTTTACTTAAAAATTTTGTTTTACTTATATCGCAAAACATCCCCCTACCTCCCTGCAACTCCCCCTTCCATTTCTCCCCCTTCCTTCTGCTTTCTTTTGCAGCTGAACTATGAACTCTCATGCAGCTCTCTTGCCTACCCAGAACACAGAAAACCTTACCGCCTGTTGGGCTTGCTAGAGGTGATAGATTTTCAACAGCACGTTTGTCGTCGCGCGTCATGTCAAGTTTACCTTTCGCACGCTGCATTAAGCCTTATAGTAGTCATGACAACGACATTTCCTTGCAAAGTTAAAAAGCTGTGATCTTTTATTTAGCCCAAAATCAAACTTTTCGGTTTAATTTAGAATCTACGTTGTCCCAAATTTGGCTCCTGGGGAGCCAACTGTAAATTCACGAGACGGAAATTTTGTTGAAAACCGGAAGGTTCTATTTATTTTACTTTTGGAGATATACCCCAGCTGGTAGGGTTTGCTGGGGGCGCACTACTCACACGTACCAAACGTCAACCTAGTAAAAGTTTTGTATGGACACCGGTCTCCATCACGATACAAAATTAGGATTGAAGAATTTATTGTATAACTATTAGAAGTGGAGGTAGCGGTGTGGTGCATTAATAGAATGACAGCCTACTGAATATCCGAACAGTCATTGCATAACTCAGCAAGATTCCGTTTGTTTTTATATAGCTCATATTTTCATACCAAATAAAAAACAATGTAATCTTATTGCTGACAAAATATGAATACAATTATTGTATTGGCCTAAAAGTTATATAGACTGTCCATGTCATGTCAAAGTTTAAAACGCGCATTCAGCATTGGTATAGCACGTTACTAATAAGGTCCTAATATTTATATTTTCAAACATATTCTTGATCGGCCTTACTACACATTTTATTGTACTATTGTGCTATGTGTCCAATTAATGGTTAAGTCTCCAAACTCATAGCAGAAAACATGCGTCCTTTTGCCTGTAAAAGCCTTTATACTACTATCAACTAGTGTCATGTGATTTTTTAAACACGTCCTCTAGGTGGCTTGGAATGACTTTTCGAAGCCCTAATAATAAATAACCCTCTAATCTGATTCTAACCCTAACTCTAACCCTAACCCAATCTTTAACTAGAACTGGGCCGGAGGTGCACGATAAAAATAAACTTGCTCGAATTTTCAAAATTTGTGTACCATTGTTTTCTATACTAGAGGGTGTGAGCTTTTTTATAATACCAAATTTGTCATACCTTTTAGTAAAACAAAGTATTTTAGTAAAACAAAGTATTTTATTTATTAGCAGTGCAATCAATTCATATGATATAATTATAAGAATATAATAGTATGTCACACCTATTTAACTGTTACGTTCGAGTAGTCGTGCTATGGCTAAATTTAACTAGGACCAGTGGTGTCGATTAACATTTAAAAGGTGATTCTAAGTGACACAAATGGAAATTTTTAAGAAAAGACGGATCAAAACACAGATCCAAGGACAAGGAGACCCCACTGCAGGACCATACATGCTATTGGCTTGTGCATGGCCCAAAAGGTTCCAGTTGTCCAGGAAACTGTACGTAGCTGGTCAACTAGTTTTGAATTCAGACTAGGCTTGATGAGTTCTGGGGTTTCTAGAGGTAAGATTTGATGGTGCCAGGTTTGTTCAGGCGGACATGGAAATTATGCCAGGAATATATAGGTATATAAAAATCATATCAATATAAAAATAGATCCAAAAATAGATCCAAAGATTCACACGGCAGTCAGGGAACTTCCAGACAGGATGCTTTTGAAACAGGTATAATTAGCGCTTTTGTAATTAGTTGTATGCAAGGGATGGGATGCTGATTGAATAAGCTGGTTCAATGCCCCAGCTATTTAGGGGGAGCCACTCAATTTCACGCCCAGGTGTTGTCAAATTTCGCCTAGGTGACATATTTAATGACGCGCGGCTTTTGGAGCTTCTGTAAGTGTAAAAGTCGCGTAATCAAATCAAGGCTAAACCGATCTCTTCTAGAATCTAGCTGTACCCAAAACAAGTTTGATAACGAGTGTGGAGTGGCACAATGTGCAATGACAACTTTAAATTTAACAGTTTAATTTTGATGTGATAAAATCCTTTGATGTGATAAAAACTGATTACCAAAGAATGCTATTACTATTAGCTTCCTCCCTGTGACCACAGGGCAGAGGTTTTCTAGTACTGTATAATATGGTAATATGCTTTATCTAATAGACTGAGTTATAAGGATTGAGGAGTTACATTTTACATTGTATCACTTCTATGGAATCTTAATATAGAAATGTTACGGCCTGGGTTCGGTCCTTTGTCCTCAGTGCAACCAAATGCAGGAAAATACTCACAATATTGACACTATAATAATACAAGTCAGTAGTCTGATTGAAGGAGTGCAGCTTTATTGAAGATGTTAATCTTTCACAGCTCCCCACGTGACGGCCCAGTAGTGCTATGATCTCGGGAAGCATTATTTGATGCAAGACCTGTTGAAGTACTCAACGTTAACATTCGTTAACATGACATCGACCGAAATAATAAATCACAATAGTTATAATCTACAGGGTGGCCCATAAAAGACTACCCATCCTTATCTCTTAAATTTGTAACAGGTCGCTGAGATCTTGCTAATTATTTTATTTCAGAATGGAAAAGCGCCATAACTTACGTTCTGATTAATATTTCTGCTTCAAATTTTTAGAGAATGTCAATCCTAATTAGACACAACTTCGTGCTAAGTTTTGTGTGAGTCTGAGCTTGTCTGACAAAGTTAGCTTCTGAGTGTGCTAGCTTTAATTTCTCACCCAGAACTGTTTACATTGGTTAATAGAAACAACAAAAAAAAATCCTGGGTAAAAAAATTAAAAAACCACCGATTTATTTATGTTTTACCAATTCTATTCATAGCACATTCCATGTGAGAAGAACGATATAAACAAGCAGGAAGGATCATCTGTGATAGTCCTTATCAGTTAAAATATAGAGAGAATGGAATGTGCGATGGATCGTGGTGAATAGAATTGGTAAAACCTAAATAAATCGCTGGTTTTTTTATTTTTTTACCCAGGATTTTTTTTTGTGGTTTCTTTTTACCTGATTATTAAAGGTAAACTTTCGATCAATATGTGTAATTATTTGATTTCACCTGTTATCTGGTTTGCAGGAACCAGATAACAGGCGACATGTCCCTGTTTGAACGAGGCCTTCTCCGGACAAAGCCTTTTACGGACAGTCTTCTCTAGCTGAAGACCGAACAGTATAATTTATGGAATAAAATGTATTATTAAGGTGCTCTGCTGATTATTGTACCATAATTTAAGTAATTTATAATTGTCAAAAAAATGACCATCGACTGGTCTCGAACCAGAGTCAACCCACCTGATAGACGCACCTTTAACCACTCTAATACAAGACACTTGAAATTTTACGAGAAATCATACCCTCAAAGGAAATAGGAGTGAACTTTATTTTATTAACATGTGCTTTTTTCAGATGTTAGCATCATGAAACCTAAGCTGCTACTCTTGCATTGGTAAAGGAATCTAGTCCAAAATGTCCCAGGAAACTATTGAAAATTCCCTGATCATTCTTCCAAAACCGACTTGGAAGATCGACCTTCCTCCATTATCAGCGGAAGAATGGATAAACTCACAAGGATTTGGAGATTGGCCTCTTCCACCATCCGAGATGGAATTTGATAATGTAAAGTCTAGATTTCCAGATTTATTCTGCTCACAAGAGGAAATCTTAGCAACATTTGTGGAAGGAATAGAGATTGATACAGAACCATATGATATTGTAGAGGAGCAAATAAACAGCTTGGAGGACCGGCTTTCCAAATATAGTGAAATGCTACTCGAAAAAAGGGATCGGAAGGTATCACCATATGGTATAACTTGTGTACCTGCTGAATTCGAGATTGGTAAAGGAAAAATAAATCAAGAGATTGTCAGTAATGTTAAGATAAGAAAACCGTTGCAAGATCAAGAAGTGACACAAGGTGGAGGAAGAGCTGGTATAATTCAGTATGCTCTCTTTCCCGGTTTTGATGAATGGGAGTTGACTTCACTTCCTCGTCAAATTGAAGCACCACACATTCTCAATAAAGTAACACAAGGTTTTGATTTTGATGCTAGTTGGTTCAAAATTTGGAAGAAGTACTTTCTCTCACAAGGATCAGTTGCTTTATTACAAGATACATTTTGGTGGGTTTTGCTCGAGAGATTTCATCCTAATCAAAGGGAACAAGATCGTCTTTACAACCGCATAGCAGATAGCTATGTGTCATTATTTTTAAACATTCCTGAAAAGCACAAAGACTTTATCCTAAAAAATTATCCATCTGCTTTAGCTCAGAGTTTGTATAGCACATTTTGTAATGTGTACACAAATTCATTAAAACATTTTGATGGTGAGTTTAAGACATTTCTGTGCAATTTGACATCAGAGTGGATCTGTGGTAGCACTCCTCCCCCTCTCACTTGGACAAAATGGCCGATCAATCTACTCGAGCCCTCAAGCTCCCACAAAGATGATGAAGGCCGAAAGTCTGGACTTAAACTACAGCCACAAGAGTCAACAGTCGATGAGAAGCCTATTTCTCCAATGTTTCAGCTGCCCAAAGTTCTTAAAGAGTCACATCCTGCAGGACCTGGACCCGTCTTTGAAAGAGTTCAGTTCAATTTATTTGGTCGAAGCCCACTTGTCACTCATTATCTGAACACGAGAAATTTGGGGATGGATCTCTTGGCCCCTAAGCTGGTATCAAGGACCCAAATTGAAAAAATAGGAGCACAAGAACCAACATATCGACAGATCATCAAACAGGCTAATAAAGTCTATGAAAACTTGGAGGAGCAACATGAGCGGGCTATGAAGCTCAGTGATGTTGAGTCAAGAAGGATCCACAAGAGGTATAGAGATGAAATTTTAGAGCTTTCAGTGATTCAAAAGGAGTTGTTCAAACGAAAGAATGAGGTCAGAGTTCTGAGCGAGAAATTGATAGACTACCAGAACAGTGATTTGTACAATCAGCCTGGTACTTTTGCCAACATTTTCGAACCATATGCTGAACTTTTCAAAGACCAGATTGAGGAGGCTCGGAAAGAAATGTAGACTTATGGTTAAGTTTGAAGTTGTATTAAAATTATTCTAAATTTGTTTCACAAGTAGCATGTTACAAAAGATTTTCTCCAAGTCATTTAGGCGTCATCTTTTACAGATCTGATTGTTTGGCAATTATCAGCTGCATGTCTTTGTTGTTTTATCATGATTGTTAAGATGATAATGCATTATAATATTGCTTGCAGTTTTATTCCTACTATACAGTTTAGATAACATCTAGGCTAATGTGGTGCTTTCCAGAAGAAAATAAAATGATTTTCAAACAAAGTCACAACGAATTCTTCATGTAGTGCATCCTGGGTTTGGACAGGATATGCCCGTTTAGAATATTTCCATCACGTTACATTACACAATTCTCAATAAATGCAATAGATTTGTAGTGCTGTAATTAGTTTAAAAATTTGTATTGTATCATCTCATAATTATGAAGTTATTGAGCTATCCTAGACACTCAATACTTTAATAAAACTTAATTCAGGATCTAGTAGGTATCATGCATCAATCATGATCCAGTTATCCCGGACACTGTGAGAAAACAATAAATTCAAATGGGGAGTGTTGAAACTGAAAGCACAGAAAAGCCTATTGAAACACAAACATTAGATATACCCGCCAAATTGCTTGCCAGTTACGATACTGAAGATGATGCTTGGTCATGGGGACTCTCTCCTAGAGTCACCCAGATTCCTAAGAAAATGTTTCCATTGGCCACGATACCGGGTAGTAGATTGAGCACAAGGCAGTCAGAAAGAGGAATCCCCAAAGAGAATATGTTACTAAAGTAAGCTTACAAAATAGATAGGTCCCCCACATTGTTTTTATTTCTAGAGTTTTTGTCTTAATTTTTTCTTAGCAAGCTCAATGATCGTCACATAACCCGTTTATGACGATAATAGTCTACATTAACCGAACACCTTCATCCCCAGTTTTGAGGCAGATCAAATTCTACAAGTTACAAAATGTTCGGATATTCCTGAAAAAGAACCACCAACATCACGTCCCAAAACCCCGGGGACTAGGATGTTGTCTGCTCCTGTCAGACAGGAAAAACTGTGAGTTTAAAGTTACAGACAAATCCGTTCATCAGGTATTATATAATATAACCAAAACATAAAACTTAATTGATTTTGTTACTGAATTGTATAAAATCTAAAATGTAAAATGTACTACATGAACTGATTGTTCACAACTGATCCCTAGAAAACCAGACGAGACCTTCATCACAGACCCAGGAACATTCTTTGCTCCCCAAATGCCAGGAAACCCCTCCACAGGCGAGCCTGTAGCGGCTGTAGTAAGAAGAGAAGTTAGCGCGCCACCCTCAGCTTGTAAACCACGCACTGTAGCTACTCTCAACCACAATAAAGTATTTACTGAGAATCTTGATTTTACTTACCTTTCAGCTGCTACAAGTGCAAATGTTGTTCAATATCAAATACTCGGTTTTTTACTTATCAGCCGTAAGATGTGCATTACCTTATATTCATTTAGAAATGTTAGATTAAAATATGATGATCAATGATAAAAAATTTGAATTTTATTCAATAGATGTCATGTTATATACTCAGGATGTTACAGAAGGAGTTAATTTAATGTAGTTTGAAGAGTCCTCACTCTCCTCACGTCCAAAAATGGCGTTTCTCTTGTCGCTAATATATGCTAATTAAATACTGTAATCTGCATCTACACACATCAACTAAAGGCTTTGTATATTTCAGACACTGGTTGTTAGAGGAGATAACGAACAGAAGAAACCAAACAAGTTAGCCCTGGTAAAAGACTTGGACAACACCACAAAACCTACATTTACAGCACGCAAAGTAACAAATTAATTAAATAGTAATCTTAATAATCACCTAACCGTTATTCAAGTAGGAGTATTTCAGTTGAAAACTTAATGGTTTGATGTCATGATATATAATAATGTATATTATAGTTTTTGATAACGTAAACAATGGTCATATTTTGTAAATTTGTAAATTAGTGGTTCAAATTCTCCAGCCGAGAGAGGTGGCAAAGATAAGTAAGCCCAAGAAGTTCAAATCAGTACCGTTCCAAATTCCTGAGCTGTCATCAAAACAGAAGAAAAACATTCTTACTCTTCCAGCTGACAAAGGATCAAAACTGGAACTTTTACAAAAGGTATGAAATTTTAGTATTTTCACAAATTTACCGCCAAGATATTCAAGTATCAAGATCACTTCAACCAGATCTTATCATTTAGCCTCCCATTTAGACGTTATGATGTGAATGAAATTCTTGATTCAAGAATTATAACATTAGATCTAATTTATCCTATGACAGAGGCTGAAGTATGATGCACGGAAGTACGCGCTGTGCAACATAAAAACAGGGAGTTCCTCGTCTGAGTCGAGTGAGGAGGAAGTAGAAGAGGAAGAAGATAGCAGTGAGAATGAACCTTCCCCACCTCCTCGAGTCCACAAAGGTAGATTCTTATAATCATTATAAAGGATCTGATACTGTTCTTGCTTTTCTTTAGAAAATGCATCTCGTTATCGTAGGGGGTAGAATCTTAGAGTGTAATAATATAATCATTATCATAAGGGTAATTTGCAGAAATCCTTGAAATCGGTTTCCCGTCACATGTTTTTATTGTTCTCACACAATCACCGGTAACTTACCTTTCTTAATCGGTGCTAGGGGCTGATGATAATATGCCCCCTTCCCCCTCCCCCAGTTGATTTCTGTCCCAGAATGTTATGTTACCGTTTCTTCAGAAAAAGAGTCAGAGCAAGCTTTTGAAAAACTGCAACAGAACATCATGTCAAATGTTCCGAACATTGAACTGAATAAGAATTTTTACTTCCACGATTCCTCTCTATGTGGTTCTTATCATAATTATATTATATCATACATTTGTGCATGCAATCACATACCACCATTCCATTTTTAATGTAACTCTAATATTCAAATTCACTTTCACTTTCACTTTCACTTTCACTCGATCACTTTCACTTTCACTTTAGACTATTTTCACTCCACCAGGTACCCGCATCAAATCAGACCTAGACAATCTGATTCCACACCAAAAGCACCACCTAAAAGTATTCATGGACAGTTCCGGTAAACGCCAGACAACAGAAACTCCTTCTCGTAAAACCTTTCTGAAAGAAGTACGAAGAAGAAGTTTCATAGGGTACAAGCTAAAACGGAAGGAACATTTAGTGGGTGGTTACCGTGAGCGTAGGGAATCAGGTCTGACAGTGGATTCTCACAGTACAACCTCTCGGGCTACCCTGGGTAAATTAGCCATCACAAGTGATGACCTGGTAGAGTTGAGAGCTATAGCAGAGAGGCCGAGGCTGGAGAGTGTTGGGGGGTGCGGCAGTTATGAGAGCTCTGAGGATGAGTCTTCAACTCAGTCACGTGACTCGATGCAGCTGCAGGAGAGTGTTACTGTGTCTACTTCAAAATGTTGGGTTTTAGATTGAGTTGGTAGTATCGTGTTTAAAATTTAAACTCAAATTTTATCAAAGCTAACGTTATTGCCAATCATTCAACGTCAATATTAACATCTAACACATTCACGCCGCCATCTTTCAACCAAAACTTCTCAAAAATCACTTCCAGTTTAACTTTCACTCAGAAGTTTACTTTCTCTTTCACTTCAGCGGCGATGGCTAGAAGAGCCAGTGTGTCCACTATAGGCTCAGCAGCTGCCAGACAGATCTGGGCTAAAGGAGCCGCGCAGATCAACAAGAAGAGACCTGCTATCAGCTTCTTTGAGGAGAGTCTCAGTGATGCTGATAAGTCTATTATCGCTCACCTCGAGATTGCAGGTATAAATATAATAGTGTGATCTTAGTGAAGAAGCCAATGAGCGCCCAAACGTCGATTATTTTCATTTATTTTTATTTTTATTTGCTTTGTTTCATTTTTCTGCTGAGAGCCGTGGTAATTCTTACTAAACAAGTAAACACTATACTATGTACTAGGTATAATATAAATAGAACCATCCGCCATCGCTACGCTGACAATTCAAAAATCACAAAATATTCAAAAACATCACTATACCGCCTCCCCCAGACTCGCTGTCCAGATCAACTTCAGTGAAGACAGACCCTCAGGGGGCCCCAACTCCATCACGTGACATTGGTGACCACGTGGTCGAGTCCGATGAGGGAGACACGAGTGATGTGAGCGTCACTGCTGAGGACCTCGAACTCTTTGATAGGTGAAATTACGCTTTACATTTCATAATATGGAGTGTTAGTAGGTGGTTACCGTGAGCGTAGGGAATCAGGTCTGACAGTGGATTCTCACAGTACAACCTCTCGGGCTACCCTGGGTAAATTAGCCATCACAAGTGATGACCTGGTAGAGTTGAGAGTTTTAAATGATGATTTAATGAGGCCTTATTTTAAATTATATTATATAATGGTGTTTTAAAATTGTTCCGCTTCAGGTGGGTTGAGGGAGACACACCCACTTCAAAAGATGTGGAATCAGACCGAGCAGTCAGTGTGGAGATACAGCAAGTTCTGGGTATTGAAAATGTACCTTACACCCCACCTCAGCTTCAGAGGTTCGTTTAGAAAACATAACTTAGATAAATAAATTATTAAACAAAAAAACATAACTTGATTAAACTTGCTTATGATTTTGTAACAGCTACCCAGATTTATACATTATTCTTAAAATCATACTTGCATTATAATAGACTATAGAGTTTAAAAAGGTTTCCTTTATCTTCTTGAGCTTCCATTATTTGAAATTTAAAATTCTTTAAATACTTTAAATATTTTAGATACACCTCGTTCAGGATCCGCAGCAGCGAGATGTCTCGCAAACCTTCTGAGAGTGATGCGAGTGTAACAGTGCAAGAAACAGTGCAGGAAACAGAAGAAGAAGATGAAGAGGTGGAGGACGAGGCGTCAGAAGGAAAGGAGGTTAGTCTGAGAAAAGGGGATGGTGTGGGGGGGGGGCGGAGGACGAGGCGTCAGAAGGAAAGGAGTTTAGTCTGAGAAAAGGGGATGGTGTGGGGGGCGGAGGACGAGGGTTCAGAAAGAAATGGGGTTAGTCTGAGAAAAGGGGATGAGGTGGGGGGGCGGAGGAAGAGGCGTCAGAAGGAAAGGAAGTTAGTTTGGGAAAAGAGCCGGGGTGTGGTGGTGGTGGGGAGAGGCTGAAGATATACTATATGGACACGTTCATTTGAGTTTGAGGATATTGGTAAATATAAGTGATCCTATTAGAAGGCACAGTGTAGTTGACTTTGTCACACTATGAAATTACTTAAACCCTTGATGGTTAGGATAATCGTCTCATCCTCTAGGCTAACTTTGTCACATAACGATATCTTAATCAGGTGATAAGATATCGCTTAAATACGGCCGGCACGGAAATGGTTACATTGTCACACTACAAACATGTGACGGAGTAAATATGGACCCCTTGCTGCCGTTTTTGACCAAATTATTTACTGTCCAGTTGATTGGATGTGTACATATGACCATTACCTACATATTTGACGACTTTTTTCGTTAGATGGTGCATTCAGGTTTACTCTGTCACACATTAAAGAAAATATGTGATGAATGTTTAGGGCACCCTGATAAGCAATGCTGAGTAGTGTAGGTTTATTTGATAGCCTGGAAGTGCTGGGAATTGTTATTATATCATATAGTCGTAAGGAATTAAAACACAGAAGGCACAACCAAGTTTACTTTGTCACATAATCTTGATGATATCTGAACATGTGTGAAATTGAACAAATAATGATATACCAGCTTAAACCCCTTATATTACGTACTATGGATCAAACAACACTGATAGTACCATGCACCAGTCACATAAATCATTATCAGGTGGTAATGTGTTAACAGTGTCACAATTAAACTACCGCTACATGGTCAAAAATAGGGTAATTTCGTCACAAAAAATTATTATAACTCTGTTAGCTCCTTGCTGGCAAAATAACTAGTTTATCGAAATTTTGTTGATGATAAAGTTACATAGTATTCTAATAGAGGTATAGTTCTTCAAAATAGGGGCAAGACATATTTACTTTGTCACATCAGTTATTATAAGAGTTAGGTAATCGTCATCAGATTAAAAGATATTTTTCGTAGTTTGGATCGATTAATACTTTAATATACATGTAATAAAGCATCCTATGCCAATTTTAACACACTATCTTGATACTGTTGGGGCAGGGAAAGTTAATTTTGTCACATTTTAATGTCTTTGACAAATTAATCTAAATTTTAAAAATTGAGCTCTTATGTTCTGGACAATATTCTTCCAATCGTTTCTGAAAGAATGTTGAATTCTAATAGAGTTATAGATCTTCAAAATAGGGGCAAGACATGTTTACTTTGTCACATCAGTTATTATAAGAGTTAGGTAATCGTCATCACATTAACATATAATTTTTTGTAGTTTGGATTGATTTATATAGGTAATAAAGCAGCCTATGCTAATTTTTACACACTATCTTGAAATTGTTGGGGCATGAAAAGTTAATTTTGTCACATTTTTAGTGACTTTGACAAATTTAACCTAAAATTGTTAAACTTAAGCTCTGATATTCTGGACAATATTCTAATAAAGGTATAGAATATAGATCTTCCAAATAGGGGCAAGACATGTTTACTTTGTCACATCAGTTATTATAAGAGTTATTATAAGAGACTATTTCATTCTATAATCATTGTTTTTAATCTATTTACGATTTCGTATAATTTTTTGTGACAATGTAAACATCAACTGATCTTAACTTGCATCAACTACATTGTCATCATATAAAATTTTTTCCACCTTTCAAACCAAAATCAGATATAAATAATTCGCCCAAAATTTAAAATTTCATATATTGTGACAGAATTAACCTCATTTCCCAATAACCAAGTGCCTGTATTAGCTAACTAGTCAAAACAACATATTTTAGGGCTATGATTGGTAGAGCAACCATCAAATAATGAGTTGAAAGGGTTTTTAGGACACCTCACAGTAGAATAGAGGTATGGTATCATGAGTGTGACAAGGTTACCCAAATATTGCCTTGTAACCGTTCGATCCGTGCCCATTAACCAATGTTGTATCATAATTGTTAGATTGACCTAATTTACTATATTTCAGACCAAGGAATGATAATTAGACAACTGCAGTTAACTAAGTCACTCAAAATGTGACATTTGAAACATTATAGTGCCTAACAACAATAGATTTTCTTGCTGAGCGGTGCATATGGGAGTATGAGTTACGTGGCTAATGTTCAGAACTTCTGAGCGTGCTAAGTTAATAGATGTCAAAATTAAGCCACTATCGTTAACGTCCTAAAAATAATTAATCATTAAATGTTCCGGATAGGAACATTTTTCTTTTTGATAATATTGTGCGAACTGCAATAGCGTAGAGTGCAGTTGGGTTTCAAGTTTTGTCGAGATGGCCATGTGGCCATAATCCTATTATTATTATTATTATCGTCAAAAACGCTATTATTTTTGTTTACCAATATCCTCAAACTCAAATGAACGTGTCCATATACATATTTTATATCTTGTTGTGGAATGTGGATGAGGTTATCTACGTACCAAAACAACCATTATCCCAGTATTTACAAATTCTGTAACACAATATAACAACATTTTCCGCTTCTTCAGGACCAGGAGCTGAGCTTAATAGAGTTTGTGTCGGAGAGAAGTTTGGGAGACACAGTCTTACAACATGTCATGTTCCAGGACGAGGAACCTGTATCCCAACTTGACTCAGGTGGGGATGAGAAGCATTTGATTATCATTTAATTAGCATTTAATTAGCATTTAATTAGCATTTAATTAGCATTTAATTAGTAGTGCATCGCGCTGCAAGTGGGGTTTTGGAGTTACTCAAGTGTCAATTTATCTATTAATGTTACTATTCAATTCAAAGATTGTGTATTTGTTGTTGTAAGTTTACTCTGTTTCTAGTCATAGAATTATTTGTTTTGATATTTAACAGATGTGTTGAATAGATATTGCTTTACCTAACTGAACTAGCGTTTCGGTGTGTGCAAAAGCTTTCAGGCACGCGCATTCCTTGCCCCGTTCGCGTTAGTTACCTGTCCTTCCAAAACCAAACTAGCAGTCAAGGACCAAAAAGTCATACACCAAATGGGCATTATATTTTATGAATTGTTTTACATCTTTTTATTCTGTAAAATGTGCTAAAATTAAATTTCTTGTTTCATTGAATTTCTTGCTTCATTGTTAATGTTCAACCTCTAATCTATGTAGTTAAAAACAATGTATGCTTAAAAACTATATCTTATATTATCCTTTGTACAGACTGCAGTTGTGTAATGTGTATCATAATATTATCACAAATATTAGTCTCTTTATCACATGCAATATCATTCCGTCGAACTCAGAGCCATTATAAAACCAATTAAGTAATTATAAACCAATTAATTAATTGCATGTTTTATCTGGAACTGATTCCGCCAAAAATTATATACTGCTGTCTCTTATCGGATCATTCATGTTGCTTAAATAATAAATATTATATATTTTGTTTGTTTTTTGCAACAAGTGTTGGTGACAATCTCGGACGATAGATGATTGAGGAGGTGTTTTTGGTTGTAACAAAAGTTATTTTTTGTGTGTAAATCGTGCTCACGTCAATACGGTTCAATTTGAAATGTTAGTAATTTTATTGTAATTCTGTATCCTTAACACTGTAACACGTGACTAATCATCTACTATCATCTAATCTATCATCTAATCACGTGACTGTATCATCTAATCACGTGTATTTATCATCTAATCACATGATTGTATCATCTAATCACGTGACTGTATCATCTAATCACGTGACTGTATCATCTAATCACGTGTATTTATCATATAATCACGTGACTGTATCATCTAATCACGTGACTGTATCATCTAATCACGTGACTGTATCATTTAATCACGCGACTGTTTTACAGAGGACAGAGAGGAGCTGCAGGATGACTTGTATTACAGTGAGCCAACCTACGAGGACGTGCTCAACATCACCGGCAAAAACCTCGATATTTCAGATAGGAGATATCGTTAGTTTGTTCTTTTGTTTGTTCTTTTGTGTGTTCTTTTGTAAATTGTTCTTTTGTTTGTTCGAATTGATTTTTTTTTTCTTTCTGATTTAGAACTCATTTGATCAGGATGATGTATCCAAATTTTGAAAAGACAATTCGGTTTGATATTATTAATTTAAAGGGTTTAAAGGACTCTATTTGATTTACTCATAAATAATAGTTACTTTATTATGATGTTATGCTATTCTTCAGAAGAGGATGATAGAGAAGGGTTACTTGAGGGAGCCAAGGATTCTCAGCCTGATGTCACTTTACTATCTACATGGTGCATTATAGTATCACTTTGTACTATAATATATGCTTGTATGCTATCATAACTTCTCGTGACGTATCACGCCTACACGTGACGTCACATTCGCTCACGTGACGTCACACCTCCTCACGTGACATCCCAGTATAATAACCTACACCATCCCACAGGGAACCGGGCACCCAAGACCCAGCGTCACACTTCTCAGTTCACCACTTCTGTACGCTAGCTGTACAGCCCCAGTTACCACGTGTCTTGCATAATATCACACGGTCTGCTCACTTTCAGGGTTTACCTGTCTCTGTGCAGGATATCAGGGTTAGTTATATCTTATTTAATTTTTAATATCTTATTTAAGTTTTTTACATTAAATTTAATAAATTAAGATTACATTCAATTTTATTATTGAACTTCACGGCTCAATCATTTATCGGGTGTACTTTTAATCAAAATAAAAGATGTTTTCATGATTTAATAACATTTGAAACACGTTATATTGTAACTGTAACTTCGACTTAATTTGACACGTGACTGCATTATTTATAATTTACATATATTTACATATCTGACCAGTTTTAATCAGTCCTGACACTAAAACAGCTCCCTTCTCCAGTCAGAGACGTCTCTGTCGTGGTTTGTGGAGACACCACGTGATGCACCAGCCGAAGAAGAAGGAGATGATGTTCACTTGGATATTAAGATTGAGGGTGCTAAAGTTCCTGAGATTCGAGATAAACAGTTAGTAGATTTAATTACAATTCCATCAGGCTATATCAATGATAGACAGATCTTATGATATTCTTTTGAAAAATTAAATTTAAAAAATATTTATAACCTATCAATTTTAGGTTGTATTGGACGCCTGCCCCACCAAAGATGGACTTACCGCCACTATTTATCAAGACACACCTCTTTCCTAAATATGAGAGCGCCATAGCTACTGCTGAACAGCAAGCTCTTCTTAATCAGGTGAGTTGTTAAACACTCTCACGTGACGTCAAACTACCTCACATGACGTCACACTACCTCACGTGACGTCACACTAACTCACGTGACGCCACACTACCTCACGTGACGTCACACTACCTCACGTGACGTCACACTCGCTCACGTGACGTCACACTACCTCACGTGACGTCAAACTACCTCACATGACGTCACACTACCTCACGTGACGCCACACTACCTCACGTGACGTCACACTACCTCACGTGACGTAACGTTTATTGTATGTATATAATATAATATATGTGGTGTGCTTATTTTACAGCAAGCTCTTCTCGATCAGGCTAGTTCTTGAAATGGCCGGCATAAGAATAGAAATATCTCGAGCATTATTATAGTAGTAGGCATGATATCCAATTTTACAAAAGATTGTTTTTTACAAAATCTTTACCTTGCAGCTAACATAATTAACAAGTTAAACAAGGATCTGAAACTACTAGGTTCCGTACAGACTCAACTCTGCACCCGTGTCAATATGTTCATTATATGCAAGCCTCTTGATTTATAATAACTAAATAGGTTACGGTAATGACCGTAATTACCGTAATTACTGTAATTACCATAATTACCGTAATAAACATGTCTACTAAATCGAAATTAAATTTTGGGTCTAGAATTATTTAGTTATTTAATCTTGAAGCACAGGATCATTTTTAACAGCTGTTACATATTTAAGTATAACCGCATTCCAAATATAATGTGTGTTTTTTGAAAAGTTGTAAGAAAAAATAACAAGAAAATATTAAGTAATGTTAAAAGCTTGTCCGATCTAAGATTACCATTCTCAAAGTAGATACTGATAACTGAACGTGTCCAAAACTTAACTAAACAATCAATGATCTAGAAAAAGTATGAGCCCTACAATTATAACCAACAAGAATGTCCTAAGGTCCATGTCACTGCCACTTGTTATATTCCTCTCTAGATCCTCAAGATCCTCAAGATCCTCCAGATCCTCAAGATCCTCCAGATCCTCCAGGTTAAAGCATCTCTGTTCCCTTTTCTTAGGTAGAGGAGAGCACTGATCCAGATCCATGTGCTCAGAGCAGGAGGTGATATAACTGCTGTCATAAGTTTCGTTGTCACCCCTCACTCCAAATCCCTCATCACATTCCACCGTGATGCTCTCTCCAGGGAGGAATACCGGGACTGACACGTCCAGCAGAGCCGTCCCATTTTCAGCTTTTACATCCTTACAAGCAGCTGTTGATCTTTCAGTTCATTTCCAGTAGAGAGTCGGACCCGGTCCAGGGTTGTGGTGCGATTGATGGAAAGAAGAGATCCTAGGGCGATGGAGTTATACCAGGGAAGATACTGCATCAGGGACCATATCCCGTCCTTTTCTGAAGACGGATCTTGTCCGGGACAGAGTAGTAATATTTGGTCATCTGCTTCCTCTCCACCTTTGCAAGTAAGCAGGAATGCTTTAGGCACAATCTCCTCCACAGAGATGAACAAGGTGATGCACATGTTGGTGTTCTTAAGCTGAACTGTTGTTTTCTTGCAACCAAATTGAACGAACTGCCCGTCGGTCGTCACGGATCTCAACTCCCAGGTTTGGTCACATGCTAAGCTCCAAACCAGTGGGTATCCCGTAGGTCTTGTGGTGTTGAGACCCTCATATCCTGTGATGTCCACCTCCACGCATCGTCCTGTATCCGGATTCTGGATAACTAGCCCCGTCTCCTGGCTTCTCTTCATGGTCTCCAAGGAGTCCCGTCTGAAAAGACATGTTTTATCTAGGATTACAGCTAACGACTTTATGTCATTATCGTAATCAAGTTCACTCATTCTTTCCGTGTGCAATGAACACTCCGACAGTTTGTCCAGTGAGATGGTGAAGGTTTGGCAATCTTCCAGGACTTTACAGTACTCCCAACACTGGTTCCCCGGAGGTAGGGTGAACTTTTGGAAGGGTTCAGAATTTAACACGGCGCTTAGGGTGTAACAGCTATTCGAACCTGGGAATATTATCAGCGCGATAGTTATCTTCAGTAGGGTGGTTATTGTCTTTAGAGGAACCATTCTCGTGTAGTCACAATCAGAGACTCTGTAACCAAACTGGAAATAATAAAACGTGGCAAGGTGGTTATCACTTATCAAGGAGAGACTCGCAGAGAGGAACTGAAAGTGCTGCAATGATCAATTTTTATTTGACCCCAGCCAGAACGATCAATATTCCTTTGTTTTCTTTGACCTCCTAATTTTATCATTTTACTGTATCCAATAAATGCAGCAGCGAGATGGTCGCACAGCTCAGTCAAGTGAGAAAACTTGATACAAGGTACTCAAATTTATTGATATTTTTGTCGGCGATCATGTCTCTCCTTTAAAAACACATAATGCGTGGGATGACACAAAAGAGGTGAGCACAATAGCTCAGCTGGTGATCAATGGAGTACAAAACGTTAAATCGATGTTGGGAAACTCAGTCTCAACCAGTCTTTTGTATTAAAGAGAGGCTGAACCTGGATGGTTCACAAAAGAAGAGAATGATGATGCTCTGCCTGCCTGGAGTCTGGGGTATGGCTACCCTGAAGGGAGTTACCGGAGTTATCTATTCGAGAAGATGAGGGAAGTGGCTAGTGAAGGGGATGATAGTTTTAACCCATTAGGGACGATAGGGTCGTTTACGACCCACCTTTTCTAGAGGCTATAGAGGACAAACCATTATACTAAACGCAACGAATCTTTCGCACATATGCTCAAAATTTATTGGGCTACATTATTGACTTTCCAGTCGAGACCCAATTAATTACTAACAACTAAATAATTAGGCTAATTAGTCGTCATAATTGGAAAATATTTCACTTTACTTCTTGCCTTGATTGGGACATTAAAACTTTATGTAGGCTTATTTTGTTGAGGACAAAATAGTTGCGGGCAACGATTTCCTTGAGACATATGAAAAGCCCGTGATAATCAGATGTTCACAAACAGAGCTAGACGCTGTTTACTAAGTGCGGTCGCATACGACCCACTCGTCCGGGTCGCAAACGACCCATCACGGTTTTTCGGCTTCAACTTCTGAAACAAAGACGTTAGGATAAAATAAAAACTGTAGCATAAGTTAAAAACATATGGTCAATACTGTGTAACTCTAACTTTTTAAAAATAAAGAATTTGGGTCATTAACGACCCACTCGGCTCACTTGCTTATTACTACATATGTCCATGTAACTTCTTGAATTCAGCCTAAAGCATGACATCATAAGTTCAAAATCGCCTCTCAGCAAGTGATAATCATCATAAACTGCGAAAAATCGGTTAAATGGGTCATTAGCGACCCACTAGGACCACAAAATTGATTAATTAAATATAATGTTGTCAAACTTTTACAAATATTAGTATAAAAACATGTTTTATCTTGGTCATTACTCCTGTACTTTGATTTAACTTTTAAAATCGATCAACTGGGTCAATAACGACCCACTCGGAAGTTGAACCACCTCATTAATTATTATCAGTATCATGCTGTTCCACCATCAACAAAGACACTCGTAGGTCTTAATTCCACGCAAACCACGGGTGGCTGACTACTAGCCCTTCTGAGATCCAGGGCCAACTGAAGGGCCGTCATCACTCATCAAAGAGCTGCGAGAATAACACTACTGCATATGCCTGGAGTTGCGTCCTGACTAATACTATGGTGCGTGGAAATCCTACCGAAAGGACCGTGGCCGTGCCGCAAAAGAAAAGGAATCGGCCCTCGTTCCTAACTTGCTAGGTATAGCCATGCTGTTGTTGTTGCTTATTAGATTCTGTTACCTTTTTCGTCAATTTCGAATCTTGGTAAACGACCTGCTACAACCCACCGCTTGAGACCCAGGGTCCCACGGTGATCAGATCATGTCACTCAAGCAAAATCCCCTGAACGAAGTATACGAGATATCATGTAACCTTGGGTAAATACTGAAAGACGAGTGGTCAAATTGCATATTCTAATCCAACATGCCAATCTGTTTTTTTTTCATTCCTAGAAAGTACGAGAATAACTAAACAACTGCTGCATTCAGATGGCTACATCTACAGCTCTGTGAAGAAGTACAAGGAAAAAGCCCCCCCCCCCCCCCCCCCCCCCCCATTTGGCTGGCGGTGCTGCAACCTGCAATCTCTCAGACAACTACCTCGTTGTGGGTAACAAACCCCGCAACAAGGCAGCTTTCAAAACGAAAACAAGTATTACGTAATCGGCCGAGAGGGAGGGGAGTTTCCAAATGATTACGCTTGTGTAATTTTGACATAATAGCTATGCGGTGGGGGGGGGGGGGGGGCGTAAAAATTGTCCAATAAGTGATTACGTAATATATGAACGGCCCCTAAGAAGTAAAGAAAGGGAGCTGCGAAGAGAGTAGATGCAGCCATCTGAAATCTGAATCCAGCAGTTGTATAGTTCTTCTTGGACGTTATATGAATCGGGAAAAGATAGGCATGTTGTTTGCTGTCTCACGGCATTACGGTCGTGTACTAACAGCTGATAAACTCACCTACCTATCAATCCAATTCTGCCCATTATTCGTCAGTCATCGGGTGACGTGATCTGCAGATTACCGTGAGACTCCAGATCTCAGAAGGGCTAGTAGTCAGCCACCCGTGGTTTGCGTGGAATTAAGACCTACGAGTGTATTTCTTGATGGTAGAACAACATGATACTGATAATTTATGTCGTGGTTCAACTTCCGAGTGGGTCGTTATTGACCCAGTTGATCGATTTTAAAATTTAAATCAACGTACAGGAGTAATGACCAAGATATAACATGTATTTATACTAATATTTGTAAAAGTTTGACAACATTATATTTAATTAATCAATTTTGTGGTCTTAGTGGGTCGCTAATGACCCATTTAACCGATTTTTCGCAGTTTATGATGATTATCACTTGCTGAGAGGCGATTTTGAACTTATGATGTCATGCTTTAGGCTGAATTCAAGAAGTTACATGGACATATGTAGTAATAAGCAAGTGAGCCGAGTGGGTCGTTAATGACCCAAATTCTTTATTTTTAAAAAGTTAGAGTTACACAGTATTGACCATATGTTTTTAACTTATGCTACAGTTTTTATTTTATCCTAACGTCTTTGTTTCAGAAGTTAAAGCCGAAAAACCGTGATGGGTCGTTTGCGACCCGGACGAGTGGGTCGTATGCGACCATAGCTGTATCTTTTAAAGTAAACGAGATACAGATTAGCTTTTTTGGATATCTCATTTTTGCTGTAAAGTGACCTAGTGTGTTAAACGGTATCAAAATCGGCAAACTTTAAAACTCGTCGTCCCTAATGGGTTAAGTGAAGATGAGGGAAGTGGCTATTGAAGGGGGATGATAGTTTTAAGTGAAGATGAGGGAAGTGAAGTGGTTAGTGAAGGAGGATGATAGTTTTAAGGCTGATTTTCATTATTTACTAGCCTTATCAGAAACTGTTGTTGATTCAATTAATAAACAGTTGTTAACAGAGGAATTTGATGACAAAAGTCTGCTCCTTTGCAATATAGACCACTCACCTATAATTATGTGTATAGGAAGCGTCTGTTATGCTGTGCGCGACGCTAGTTATGTGTTAATAAATTACAGTGAAGTTCCTCCTTCGCAAAGTTATTTTCCGCAATTTTCTGGATTCATTTAATTTTATTGTTGATGCGCGGCGCAACATTGGTCAAATAAATCGTCAATTTTTACCATTGACCATGCACGAATCCCACTCATTTATTAAAAACATAGTATGTAAATATGTTGCACTTTTTTCCAGTCACACTTTTCACTCGAAAGAATTAATGGTACAAGTAAGTACATCGAAGGGAAAATTGATCGTGCGTGGTTTAACCGCGACGAAATTCTTGTTTGATAACAGTATAATAAAATGTGCAGGTTGAGTCGATGGAAAGTTCCACATCTGAAGAAGACACTTTATCTGACGAGACGGACGAGGACGATAGAGCCCTCAGAAGGAGGTTTGTTAAACACAAGGAAATGTTTTTAAACGTGATTTAGATATAGCTGTTAGGAGAATGTTCAACAAGAACAAGGAAATGTTTTTGACAGAAAGTAATCTAATTGACAGATACAGCATCTCTGGGTTCGCCATAAAACTCACTGATACTACCGTGACCGTGGCTTAAGATCACTAGCTGCTATTTCAATGAACATCGCTTATTATTATAATTCTAATTTTCATAAGAAACCTAATTTTATCATAATTTCCAATTCTATTTAACATAATATAATATTAACAGAGTGTTAACGAGACGACACGGCTCCTCTCAAAGTGTTACCAGAAAGAAACATGAAATGGAATTAGTAGGACCTGATAAAATAAAGATAAGGAACCGGAGGCTGTAAGTTAATGAGTTAATCAGCACTTAGTGTACAATTTTTTGTAATGTAAATTCACTGTAATGTAAAATGTTCACTTATAAAAAGTAAATTCTTAATTATAACCCGCTGTGACTCTAAGTTGGTTAACTTAATCTTATTTTAGCAGTACATGATGTAATGGTAAATATATTCTTATCATTATTTATTGGACACCTCTAATCACGTAACTAAACCTTTGTCCCTAACGCAATATATGATCAATCCATAATTAGTTTATAATGCATGATAACGTATTTTTCCAATGTGTACGCAATTTATTTTTGAACTAATATAATATGATAATAATACTGAAACATTATTCTTCGAAATAAACAAATTGCCAACAGTCAGTACCAAATTTGAAATTTCTGGGAGCAATTAATGAACATAGTCACTCTTCATCAATAATACGGTTTCAAGTTCATGGAAGACAAAAGAAACAAATAATCGCATAAATCCCACTTCCCCACATTTCCCCAGTTTCTACAGCACAACCGAAACCTATCTTCTGAGGATTATCTCCCAAAGATTTCTTGGTGTCGAACAGCCTATTAATCATATTGTAGCATTTAGTTTTTCTGGGACTTACATCGTTCCAAATGGGGAAAAGCCTTTTTGCTACACTGGCTTCGTTAAGGTTAGGGCAGTTCAGATAAATCAGTAAATCCTTATTCTTGGGTGTTTCTTCGTTTCTCTTCCTACTCTGCTCCCAGAATTCCATGGCCTTTTTAGCCATCTCGCTCACTTGATAATCCTCACGTTCCATACTGTTATCTGCAAAAGCTTCCATGATCGCGCTGAAAAGCATCATTAAGTTATCAATACGGCGATGATTGGCGAGCAAGGATGAATATATTAATTAAATAATATTACAATTAATATAAGTGTTATGTTTAAATTCAATATCATGAATTACCCACTATTTGACCTTACTAAAAAACATCATTATTTGGTGACTAACTAAAACTTACCGATGGCAGTTGTCTCCCTGAGATTTAATCATACTTCTTAATCCCTTAGAACTGTTTGTTTGTTGTCCTGACGTTACGGTCACAACTCCCACTAAGAACACCAAACACTTAACCAACAACATCACGAATTAATGAGTCGGTTGAAGAGCTCTGTCAACGTAATTTTCATTTTTGTCACTGAGAACGGATCTTATAAGCTCAGAATATTTCGAAATCATCCTATTATGTAAAACCAGATGTTTGATTGTGGCACCTTACTTCAAAACTCAGATGATTGTCCTGAAAACTTGTAGGATTATGATTATACTCTCTTTCGAGACTATTATATTAGCCCATTTACTCTCGAATTTCTACGTCGACTGACCAAACTTGATTAAAAGTTTTCGCACCTGGAGTTTCTGGTACTGATTTGCATGATAAGTTAGAAAACAATTATGAACACCACGACAAGAAGATTGGCCCACCATTATAATAATGTGTCGTGCAGTACCTATCGTGGTAATAAAGAAATCTGCTGAAATAACGTTAATTTTATAGTCTTGAAGTTTTTTGTGGTATTGCACAAGAGATTGAACTCCGACTGATTTGCATGATAAGTTAGAAAACAATTATGAACACCACGACAAGAAGATTGGCCCACAATTTTAATAATGTGTCATGCAGTACCTATCGTGGTAATAAAGAAATCTGCTGAAATAACGCTAATTTTATAGTCTTGAAGTTTTTTGTGGTATTGCACAAGAGATTGAACTCCGACTGAAATCTATATAACAAAATGCACGCTCATAGATTAACATTATTGTATTGGGAAACCAAACAACAACTAATCATAAGTTCATTAATTATATAATATTTAAGCGGTAAGCTTGGAACCAGCACTATGTGGAGACAAAAAATGTGATCTGACTGGGACTCAAAAATCATAAACCCCGATTTTCCATACACTCCGATTTGCCGTACTGTTTTCTTTTCGCAAAACTTCACGCCGTACGGTAGTAAGCTAGGGTTGAACTCTAACTCTAACTCTAACTCTAACTCTAACTCTAACTCTAACTCTAACTCTAACTCTAATTCTAACTCTAACTCTAACTCTAACTCTAACTCTAACTCTTACTCTAACTCTAACTCTAACTCTAACTCTAACTCTAACTCTTACTCTAACTCTAACTCTAACTCTAACTCTAACTCTAACCCCCATTATTCCAGGACGAGGCCAGGATCAGCTCCCATCCTAACAGAGTCAGAGCCTCACTCACGCTACAAATCAGACTATTACACATCATACGGAGAGATAAAGAACTATCGCTCTCATATGGTAGAAGTACAGACCAAGTTAAAGGAGGAGGAGGCTATCCAACAGAAGAGACTAATCAAGCAGGTAGATACTGTTGGATCCAGAACCGATTTGTATAGAATTATGTACTAGTATTGAATTTATTATGCTAAACAGGAAACAGGTCGAGACAAAGTTTATTTCAGGAATCTTCAGTTCCGTGATACCTATTTTGAAGGTTATAATATTATGTAATGAATCAGCATGATTCATAGGACCTGAAAAAGGCACCAAGAAGGCACTAAAATCTTCGCATAAAATATCATAGTAAATAATCTATGCACATAATATATAGCGATGTCTGATATATTCTGTATGCACAGGAGAACAGAAAGACAGTGTCCCCCGACAAGTACGAGCAGCTAGTGAGACCCTACCTCAGTACCCCGATATCCGATAGAGGAACCCTGGCTCTCAGTTCCTCCTACACCAAGCTTCTTCCTATTGTCAACCAAGTCGGTCAGTCAGAACTTTAAATACGGTGGTTTTAGTGTCAAGTGATAAAAACGCGTATACCAACAAAAACTACTCGAATACAGTGATACTGTGATTTTGATAAAATCAGTTCATTATTTTATGTCACGTCATCGTAAAACTGTTGGATAATTTTTCTTTTGTGTTTGACTTTAAAGCGATGAGAATTATTGGACAACACTCTTACATGTTAAATTGTGTCACGTGATAAGAAATGCATTACTCTGATTGGTTAGTCTATATCACGTGACTGCTCGCAGAAGTAAAGACTAAGATAAGCAAGAAGGAGCTGACGGATGTGAAGGAATGTTTGGTTCAGAGCAGAAAGTTGAAGAGAACCACATCGTGTCCCTGTATTCTACAGGAGTTTGAACTAAGAAAACGGGCTAACAGGTTACTTTGATTTTATTGTTGAAACTGGCCATGTTTAAGATTGAAACTTTTTATGTTTTAAATTTTTCGGAATAAAATTGTTCCCGGAAATACGATTCTAGCTATACAAAGTGATTCCAATTAGTAATTGTCAGGAAAACTTCCAGGAGAGAGTCCCAGCTACATTTATACCACCTTTTCGTTTTTCAAATGTCCATTTATAAGTTAATTAATATTTAATACCAAAAGACTTCAATAAATTGAAGCATGGGTGCATCAGTGAGATGGTCGCAGGGCGCAGGCAAGTGAGAAAACTTAATAAAAGGTTCTAAAATTTATTGATATTTTTGTCGGCGATCATGTCTCTTCTTTAAAAACACATAATGCGTGGGATTTAACACAATAGCTCAGCTGCCCAGTGCAGCTGGTGATCAATGGTGTACAAAACGTTAAATCGATGTTGGGAAACTCAGTCTCACCCACAAAATCAAAGTAACCTACTACTGAGTACTGACGGGTTACTTTGATTTTATTGTTGAAACTGGCCATGTTTGAGATTGAAACTTTTTATGTTTCAAATTTAATAACCGTGCTTCTTTACACATCTTGATTCATCTTGATTCCACTGGCATCCTCCCACAGGACTGCCATACCCCAGAGGTAGGCAAAGCGTCCATATGCTATCCTCTCGTGGGCCAACCAGGCCCAGCCTCTCTTTAAAAAAAAAAAACCGTGCTTCTTTGTCTATTGTATTTTTTATCATTTTATTCTATTTTACGGTTGCTCACAAGTATAACAAATAAAAAGAATCACGTGTGATTTTGGAAGTTCCTTTGCACGCATAATTATACCTTCTTGATTCTCATAAAAACCGAGAAATATTTTAGTTTCAGTCAGCTTTTTTTTAGAATGAATACTTTCCTTTTTAAATTATATTTTTGGAGGTAGCTTAAATATTACCTTTGCAGGCATAATTATGCCTTCTTTATCCGTTATAAAAACCGAGAAATATTTTAGTTTTATTCAGGCTTGGTGAAATTTTAAAATTTCTCCGAAAATTTGCCTACATTCCCAACTTCCTGTTTTACAGTTTCATTTGTACTTGTCTCTTTCAACCGGATATTATCCAACTATCTTTTGTGATTTGTTCAATATTATAAAGTGATTTTACTAACTTCTTGAATTTTTTCAGAAATTATTTACATTCTAGTTAGTTTAAGAATTTTGGCCTTGTTTCAATAGAATTAATATGTTACAGCTTTACAGGCTCAGTAATGGTCTTCAGCTTTCAACTTATTATTATATAAGGTTCCTGGTTCAATACAATCTAAATCACATAACCTCGCTCCTGATCAAATGGGTTGATAGCAACGGACTCGCTCTCAATCTCAAAAAAACTCACTATATGAGTATACTAGTGTAACCCGTGCCTATGGCTGGGACTTCATTATCGCAGTTGAAATACAAAAGTATAAACCCGCCTATTATATTTGAAAACACGCATAACATTGTCGTATGAAAGTATGAACTCTCAGTCCAAACCGACCGCAATGGGTGCCCCCTCCCCTAATAAGCTTTTAGTATTACATTACAGTTAATATCGAGGCTAACCTAAATTTTATGATTTATGTACCAACGCTGCCTAAGCTATGGTAAGTGCCTATAATGGGAGAAAGAGCGAGGAGGGAGAAAAAGTGATCCATTTTAAGTCACATTTATGGTACAAAACCATCAATTAAACCACTTACCAGCGACCGATTTAAAAAACCTTTATCATTTGGCTTCTTCAGAGTTTCCTCGGCACTATACCGAAGAAACCAGTCCCGTAACTTTTAGCGTCTTCTTGATTAAGCCGCTCGGAAATTACACGCACACGGACAGACAGACACAAAGACAGGCACGCATTCTGAGATTATTATTTAAGATGGTAATGGTATTTAGCAATCATAGAACGACAACCCTTTCTAACATATAAGTTTCCATAGCTGGAGTAGTGGTAGATCAAGTGACTGAGGCACGTTTTCTCGGAGTAATAATCGATGAAAAATTAACGTGGAGCAAACACATACATGCATTTAGGGCTAAGATGAATAGATACATGGGTATCATGTACAAAATTAAACAGCACTTACCATTAGAAGTGCGGCTTCAAATTTATCACAGCGTTGTTCAATCCCACCTAAATTTCTGTTCCCTTGTTTGGGGTTTAGCAGCCAAATCACACATTGAGTCACTATTTGCCAAACAGAAACAGGGAGTGATAATGGTTATGCCAGGTTACGTCAACTATTTCTATAAGGACGGCCAATTGCCTGCACACAAGAGGGATAGCTTTAAGGAGTATGGAATTCTTACAATTCATGGAATTATCGTGAAGAATGCACTTATATTAATGCACAGGATGAAATACTTCCCTGAAACAGTGCCAAAATCTGAAATCAACCAAAGGCCTTTTTCCAAGTAATATCCCGACAGTTAATTCCAGCCATGAGACTAGCTCTGACTGAGCCAGAAACAATTTACTGAACAATTTACTGACAAATTTGTGATATTGGCATACTTTAACTGTTTTTTAAACGTTAATGTTATAAAATATCAATTCAGTAATTATTTTACCGACCAGATAGCAAAGTAAGCACGCTCGTGAGATAGAGTGTCAGTGAAATGAACACTGGTTCAATGTTGACAGTTGTAATGATTCTTGGAACAGCAGGAATCGAGGCGCAATACAGGCAAATCTATAATTTTGCATCAACCTATCCTTTTGCAGCAACAAAGTTACGCTATGAGCAAACTTCTGGTCCTTCGGAAGTACACAAGATGGCAGTAACCAACTGTTCCCAAGTTCTTGTAGACCGATACCTCAAAGAGAAGTGTCTCATAAACAACAGATGGTACTTTAAGTGCATTAAATCTGATAGGTTTTATAGGGTAATGAAGGAAACGTGTCTTGAAACAAAGTTCTCTAGAGTTTGTCCAGACGACGCCACCTTCTATCAAGCGTGTGGACACAGTTCTTGTAACAGAAAAACCATGCGCGATTTCCAGAAGACCAGAAGTAGAGGAAACAGTCAGGACTCGGTTTATGGTCCCAGGATCGCAGTCTGTGGAGAACCAATTTGTCAGGAGACAGCCAAAAGGTACGAACAGGATATCAAATATGGTAACCCTTACGATGGCGAAAGGTTCTCAGATAAACGCTATCGGAGAACAGGCAATTCATATAACAAAGAAACTTGGGATTTGGCACGATGCCGTGGTCTTGGTAGCTGTGCGAATGAGATAGAGGGAGTAAAAGTAGATGAGTACGGTTGCCACAAGTCTCAAAATAGGTACAACTGTGTTGACTCAGGAAGCAAAAGTATCGGAAGAGACGTTGTCTGCGATGGTAAATGTGACTGCGACTATTGTGATGACGAGGCGAAGTGTAATAACATGACCGTGGGGCTTTTTTGTACGGATCCTGGTGGAGAGATGATTTACGTTCGACCGAAATATATTTGTGATGGAACGCCCAGAATCAACTGTGCTGAAAGAGCTGATAAACAATTATGTTATGGTAAGCATGAGACATGCTGGAATGCGCCCATTGCTACAAGGAAAAGATACTTGACTCCAAGGTCCAAATGCTCGATTCCTGATGCAAATTACCCGATATGTATGAGGCACAAAGATCAGATGAATTGCACTTATTCTACGATAAGCCCCCTGAAATGCGATGTGAAGGGCTACCCAACTACCATCTCGGAACACGTGATCTGTAAAGATCTGGCTCTCTGCGATGACCAGTTGGATGACGAGTGCGTAGAAGCGGAGTTTCATTGTAAGATACACAAACACAAGCTATGTAATGATGTTGAAGACTGCAAGGCTGGAAGAGATGAAGGAAACTTCTTCTGTAAAGATTTGGCATACCAGAAGATTAACTGTGTCAGACGATTCTCTTATGAAAAGTCTGCTACAAAAATTCCCCGTCAATGGATCATGGATGGGGTGGTGGATTGCATGAACATGATAGATGAAGATCATTTATCCTGGGTTAAAGAGTGTGGTACAGGGACTAAAACTTATCATGCGTTTGCTGGGGAAAATGGAACTGACTGTACCCTGATGATTCAGCTAAAGTGCCCAAGAACAGATCACAGGTTAAACTTAGACCGTGTATGCTCAGTAGTCTCTGATAACTGCGATGCTCAGGTCTGTGTTGGCGCCAGGAAAGAATATGAGGTGATCAGTCAGGTAAAAACGAGATCAGGAAATTGGAACAAAAATTTGTTTTACTGTTTGCCAGGTTTGAACAACCTTGAAGACCATGCTGGAAAATGTTCTCACACCAGGCTTCTTCATCAGAGAAAAGTAATTGGAATTGAAGATTCTCACGTAAAAACCTCAGAGTTATATGCCAAAAACTACATTGACTGCAGGAACCTTTTTGGAGAGTATTTTGTGTATGTTTCATGTGCCGGACATTGTAATTTCGCGAAGGCGTGCCCTTTGAAACCACTCGATGTTTCTGACTGTATGAATTTTCCTAAATCTAAACTTGTTTTTTCGTTGGCCGAAGACGATACCTTGGCCCTGGCTATTATAAAAAGCAAGAGATACAATAAGGAATATTTTGCCTGCAGGAATGGAGTCTGTATTGAGTTTGATAAAGTTTGCAACTTAGAGGACGATTGCAAGGATCAGTCCGATGAGGAAAATTGCATTAACAATTTCAAATGTTCAGAGTCAGGGGACTTCGTCCCTTTTTCCAAGAAATGTGATGGAGTGTTTGACTGCTTAGATTACTCGGACGAATGTAATGAAGAGTGTGAAAACCAAATAAACATGTTCGATCCTGCTTCTCTCCTCATTGTGGCATGGGTATTCGGAGTATCTGCCATCCTCTTGAACATTGTCACCTTGGTTCACGGACTGGTGGAGTACCCTAAACTGAAGAAAGAGAATGCCCTGATAAACAGGTTCTTTGTGCTGATGATAACTTTTGGTGACCTGCTACAAGGTATCTTCTTGGTTATGCTATCATTACTATACTCTGTAGAGGGGAAATTTTTTAAGGAGAGCACTTGCAGGACACAGTTCGAATGGACCACAAGTAAACTCTGCACTGCTCTGGGAGTTTTCTCGACTGTAGGGTCGTTATTATCTCTCTACTCAATGACCATCCTTAGCATCATCCGAGCTTCTACCGTTAGGAATCTAGTTGTACCAGCGGATGGTTTGTCGAGGAAAAAGAAACTCTATCTATTTGGAGCAGGGTTTACAGCTTTGTCAATCGCCGTTGTGTTCGCAATAATTCCGGAAATTGTTCTGGAGGATTATTTTGTTCAAAATCTCAACTACAATAACAATCCGCTGTTTGTCGGAGCCCCGGACAAGAAAAAACATTTAAAGATCTTTGAAGCGTACTACGGAAGAATTCAGAGTGGAAACATTCAAAAGGCAGCCATGCCTTGGGTTACGATAAGACATCTTGTACAGGACATGTTTGAAAACGGTATCGTCTCCGGAACCAACATAGGTTTTTACGGTGAAAATGGACTGTGTTTGTTCAGCTACTTTGTGAAAAATGACAGTTCCTACCGCTGGTTCTCCATGACCGTCCTCATTACAAATCTGTTGTGTGTGCTGATAATTGGAGGATGTTACGTTATGGTAAACATCTTTGCTACTAAAATTTCAGGTGCTGCTGCTGCCAACAGGACCTCGGAAGCTGCCAAGACGAGGCGGAAACTTCAGAGGAAAATCACCATTATTATCATGACAGATGTGCTGACATGGTTACCCTTTATCATAGTCTGCATTATTAACTTCATAGAGTTAGTCGATACTTCGCACTGGTATTCTATCTTCTGTATTTTCTTCCTTCCGATAAACTGTATTATCAACCCAATAGGGATATACGATGAAACAATGTATAAAATCTCAATCAGTGCTGTTCAAAAAGTCAGGAGTAGGTGGCATAAGTGGTGGAAATGGTTAATTGAGCCTCCAGAGCACGAAGAAATCGACATGTCTACAGCATTAGAATCACGAGACACAGCAGTAGAATCTCGAGGCACAGCAGTAGAATTACGAGGCACAGCAGTGGAATCACGAAACACAGCAGTAGAATCAGGAGACACAGCAGTAGAATCAGGAGACACAGCAATTGCATCAGGAGACACAGCAGTAGAATCAGGAGACACAGCAGTAGAATCAGGAGACACAGCAGTAGAATCAGGAGATACAGCAGTTCAATCAGGAGACACAGCAGTAGAATCAGGAGACACAGCAGTAGAATCAGGAGACACAGCAGTAGAATCAGGAGACACAGCAGTAGAATCAGGAGACACAGCAGTAGAATCAGGAGACACAGCAGTAGAATCAGGAGACACAGCAGTAGAATCAGGAAACATTACAGTAGAATCAGGAGACACAGCAGTAGAATCAGGAGATACAGCAGTTCAATCAGGAGACACAGCAGTAGAATCAGGAGACACAGCAGTAGAATTAGGAGACACAGCAGTAGAATCAGAAGACACAGCAGTAGAATCAGGAGACACAGCAGTTGAATCAGGAGACACAGCAGTAGAATACGTAGACACAGCAGTAGAATCACGAGACACAGCAGTTGAATCACGAAACACAGCAGTTGAATCAGGAGACACAGCAGTAGAATCAGGAGACACAGCAGTTGAATCAGGAGACACAGCAGTAGAATACGGAGACACAGCAGTAGAATCAGGAGACACAGCTCAGTAGAATCAGGAGACACAGTAGTAGAATACGGAGACACAGCAGTAGCAATGATCGTTCGTAGTAACGTGTGAAAGAAAGCTGATGACTCATCAATTTGGAGAACTCTTTTTTTGATTTATGGAATTTAATGGGAGGGGACACTGATATCTTGATATGAATGGAAATCATGAATCATGAATCATGAATAGAAATCATTTTGGTCGTTGAAAATGAAATGGAGTTCTAGTTATTTGTAATTATACATACTAAATTTCAATTATTTTGCATTTATTTGGAGGACTCAAAACAGGTCCTACAAAAAGTAAGTAGAATCAGACAGGGCGTTATTCTCTTTATAAAACTAAACGAATTTTGCGATTCACTGGATAAGACTGTTTGCTAATTTAAACTTCATTACTCATATTATAATAAAGTGTTCATTGTAACTTTGCCAAAGTTTAAAATGTTTGAGAGCTCTCGGGGATGCCTCCTGGGACTTGAACTATTGAAATCACTTTTTTTCCTCCAACACAATCACAATTACTTAGTTCACCAACTGACCCACCTTACCACCCTCAGTTGTAACGATCTCAGTAAGATTGGTGGCGAGTGGGAGGACTACAGAACAACAGCTACTGCCCTAGAGGGAGACCAATCTACCGGTATTCGCTCATAAGCTGGGAACTCTGCTCAGTAAGGACATTGTTCTTCTACATCAAATCATCAAGAAGGACAATCCTGGTGAGTGAAGAATTTCTTTTTTGTTGTACTTTTTCAATTGTTTCAGAAGTAATTTTTTTTGCAAAATGGCTGCAATGTCTTAGATCATCTAGGTTTTAACCAGTAAAAATCGGGAAAAATGTCTAAAATATGATTTCAATTTTTTGATCCTCTCAATGCTCAACAGATCCTTACACGCTCTAGTTTCTAACTAACTGATAACACTTAAAATACCAGTGCTATACTCGGAGCTACTGAACGAAGTGCATCGCCTAACCACCGAGATATTAAAGGAAGGTGACTATCTGTTCTACAATAAAGCTAGGAGAGGAGCTCTCTACGTGAAACTGGGCATGTTCAAAGACGCTCGAGTTGATCTTGATAGGTTTGGTTAAATAATTATTAATGATTAGTTTGGTCCTTTTGTGTTTAACTGATACTCTGAACTTGAGTTTTTAACGGATAAAAGAATTTGTATTACTCGTGTTTTGCTCATAATACTAAAAGTTAAACTCGATTCTTAAGCTATAATATTATGTCCTGCACGGCAGGTAACATTTCAATTTATATAATTACACAAATTCTTTGCCCCTTTATTTTATAAACGTATTGGTGCTCCTCAGTGTTATTGAAGCGATGCCCCAGATGGCAGACGCGTATTGGCATAGACATATCATTTACGTTATACAGGTTTGTTAAATGCACTGACTTTCTCGTATAATTTAAAGTTTAATCGTAATTCGTAAATGTAAGATAAAATATGTTCTTATTTTCAGTCTTGTAGTTACTTTCACATGGGAGTCCAATGGGGCTTCGACTAACTTTATCTTGTATAGTTGTATTGGTTAAGGAATAAATCACTGTATTTCAGATTAATTATTATTGTATTATAATGTGAAGGTACGATAACAACTCCATCCCAAGGGTGACATGAACACGGCACTGAACGATCTGACCAACATCATCAGACACAACCAGAACCAACCGCGCGTGTACCTTGCACGTGCAGAGATATACCAAAAACAAGGCGACGTCACCGGAGCAATTCTCAACTACAGTCAGGTCAGATATCAGAAGATACATCTTTATTGATTATTTCTCTGATAATATTATTATATGATTGAAACAACTGTTTCAGTATACAATATTTGATTCGTTCACAGTCTTTACAATCATATGATTTCACGAAGCGAAGTATATAGCTGTTCATGTTTCGAAAAAAATCATTATTGACGGAACAAATCTACTAAACTCAGAAGATTTTAAATTGCAAATGTCACAAATATCCTAATGACCTGTAATACCCTAATCTGTATCTTACAAATCTCTTCCAGGCGCTGAAAAGAGACGCAAATAACGCGGAGACGTACTATAAACGAGCAGATCTATTCGAGGAGAAAGGAGACATCCTACTGGCTCTGGAGGATTATACTATGGCTAACAAACTGTGTCCTAGTAACACTATTGCTATTCTTAAGAAGGGAAAATACAACTTTGAGAGGGGGTCTGTTTGTGATATTATTAAATTTATTATTAATAAATTAGTTATTAAATTAGGATTCAACTTCAAAAGTGTTGATTTTTAGCACAAGCTCGTCAAATCTATGGGATAAACAACACGATGTTATTTTTTGCATTCAATTGGATAGTTATCGTGAGTAGTCATTGTGGAGTAGTGTCTTTTAAACCAATCGGAAGACAAGAGTGGTTTAAAATTTAGCATTAATTGTCAATTGTCATTTTACATCAGTTCTCAGGACAAGGTACTGGGACAAACTAACATTCACCTCACACCTCAGCCTGGTCTTGTCTCTAATACTGACAACACCCATTACAGAGCGTACAGTGTAGCAGTAGCTGACTTCACAGCGATGTTAGAGCAGGAACCCTACAACAGTATAGCTAGAACTTATCGGGGACGAGCTAATGCTAAAATGGTAAGTTTTAGGGGCTTGTCGATTTTCACATAAATAAAGATTTCTAAATGAATCTATAAAATTGACATTGTTAACCTCACCCGTGTGAAAGTATTAAGTAACAATATCATTTTACTAATTACTAGTATACTAATACTAGTATACTAATGAAAAAGAAACTTTTAATGTACTGGAAAGCGCTTCATTGACCAACACTTCACTCCAGGGTAAGTACACAAGTGCACTGGAAGACCTGTCCTGTGCTATACACCTGGACCCTGGTAACCATCTACCATTCTACCATAGAGCTGTGTTACTAAGGAAGGAGAACCCTAAACGTGCTCTCCAGGTAAGGAAGGAGAACCCCAAACGTGCTCTCCAGGTAAGGAAGGAGAACCCTAAACTTGCTCTCCAGGTAAGGAATGAGAACCCTAAACGTGCTCTCCGGGTAAGGAAGGAGAACCCTAAACGTGCTCTCCAGGTAAGGAATGAGAACCCTAAACGTGCTCTCCAGGTAAGGAACGAGAACCCTAAACGTGCTCTCCAGGTAAGGAATGAGAACCCTAAACGTGCTCTCCAGGTGTAAGGAAGGAGAACCCTAAACGTGCTCTCCAGGTAAGGAAGGAGAACCCTAAACGTGCCTTCCAGGTAAGGAAGGAGAACCCTAAACGTGCTCTCCAGGTAAGGAAGGAGAACCCTAAACGTGCTCTCCAGGTAAGGAAGGAGAACCCTAAACGTGCCTTCCAGGTAAGGACGGAGAACCCTAAACGTGCTCTCCAGGTAAGGAAGGAGAACCCTAAACGTGCTCTCCAGGTTAGCGCGCCAATGTTAGACTTTTTTGAGATATTCAAACTATTTTATGATATCTTTAAAGTTATTTTGAAACATTTATCCGAGCATTGAGAAATGATGAGCCTTTGAGAATCGGAGTGGTAACCTTCAATTTTTGGGTTGGACACCCCCAAAATTTCAATTCATTTCTTCCAGTATGCATTTTCAGAACGGATTGATTTATTACCCATCAATGTTTATTAATATGATAATCACGTGATACTTTACAGGACTTCTCTGTGTCAATTGTGCTCAACTCAACAGTTAAAAACAGCAAATCTTTCCTTCACCGCGGTGTCTTGTACGCGGACCTTCACAGGTGACCCATGAACTGGTTATATATGATTTTATTATTACTACACAACCGGTTTTAACTTTAATGTTTCCACCCATAGGTGTACAATTAATACAGTTGAATTTTCTTAATTATATCGCTTTTTTTTAATCTGTCCGCAGACGAATTTTTTTTCAGACAATTCGATTTGAGATGCATATTAATCGAGGCTGCTTTTTTGAAATGAGTGTGATTTGAGAGAGGGGATGTAGATTGGGGCCCTTGGAAATATTTCGGGGAATTTCCTCTCAGAATCAAAATCTATAAATGTAAATTGAAAAATGGTGGATCAAGCATTTGATATCTAAGTTTGGTATTGTGAAACAGAGAATCATGTCGTTTATAATCCCCTTTATTTGGGGACAATCTACTGATTTCAAAAGTGCTCCTGTTGTTGGCCCTTCGAACGTTTCGCGCGATTTGTTACTTTAAACTAACCTTGTAGACAGGATGAATGTTCAATAGTGGCCTCCAATTTTCCATCTTCACACAAGCTCACCCAGCTGCTTCCACCGTTGGTGTACCCCACCCCACAACGTACCGTTATCTCATCTCCATGGCTTACCGGGAATGAGTCATCTGTCACAGTGCTCTTCAATCCGAGGTCGTAACAATTTGCTGAAATGATATGTACAAGCTGATCGTTGAGGTTAAATATCAATAATAGCTCTAACTGCTGCACACATTAGATATATAATACATGTCTCTATAAGTTAATGTATTCAATGTGAGATAAACTTAATGTCATGGTTAAAACCACACTACTTTGAACTAACATTTACAGAGTGGAGGTGACCCAGTAGCCACAATATGCCCATTTTCACACCGCGCACCACTGCCTCCAACATTCGTGTACCCCGGCACACATCCAACTGTTACCTCAACCCCCTGTCTTATTGGTAGTGACTCCTCTGCAATAGAGTTGTCCCATCCGGAGTTTAACTTGCTGCAATTGGCTGAAGTATTCAAGAAATTTAACATAATGAACAAATATTCAAGAAATTTCAACATCTTTTATCTTGAAGCTGTTGTTTTTAGATATAGTTTAACTTCAAGTTCTCAACAAAGTTTCTTTAAAAACTTATATCATATATAAGTACCAAAATACGAAAAATACATTCAAAATCTCAAAGAATTTACCAATATAACTGACCTTTCACAAATCTATACTGAAGAGAAGCGGTATCCTGGTTTATGAACCTAAACTGAGTTGCACTTATATATAATGCATTAGAGCAGTCTTTTCCGTCATAATCACTGTTATACAAGTGAGTCAGAACGAGATGATCATTGAACCAAATCAGCATTCTACTATTCTGATCGTTAGCTATCCTCCAGATTGACGGCACCTCAAAAGGAAACTGATCAAACGCATAAAGCCTATTTCTACTGAGCGTAATATCACAATATCCAATGTGGTACTCCATCTCGGTTCTGAAGTAAATAAAGATTTCTCCAGAATTGTCGCCAGTAGAGGTGAGGAATTGGAGCGATATTTCGTCACCACTACCAAGGCTGGACTCTGTACTGATTTGCAACTCTTGGTTCTCCGAATCGAGGAGCATATTCTCTTCACGAATCACATTTTTCCAACTTCCTGATTGGTTAATTGCTGTCACGTGTCAATAATATGCCTCACCTCCCCATGAGAATCCACATCTATTGTCGATATGTTTTGTAACGAAAGTTAGACAGTACGGGAATGTCCATTGTCCATAACGTTTAAAAATCTTAAAAATGAAGAAGATTAAAAATCTTACCGTCGATGAGCGAAGTTGTCAATGCTATGAAAACCAACAGATGGCCCGTCTTGTTCATAGCCATATATTATAATACTGTGAGAAAAGGGGGATTTAACTGGCGGTCATTAACTTATTATAAACAGCACACCACGTGTTGTGATGACGTCACGTGGTGTGATGACGTCACGTGGTGTGATGACGTCACGTGGTGTGATGACGTCACGTGGTGTGATGACGTCACGTGGTGTGATGACGTCACGTGGTGTGATGACGTCACGTGGTGTGATGACGTCACCTGGTGTGATGAAGTCACGTTGTGTGATGACGTCACGTGGTGACAGTCATATATTATAGTACTGTGAGAAAAGGGGGATTTTACTGGCGGTTATTAACAAAACAGCACTGCCTTGCTTAGCATTCTTTCAGGGGTATTAGAAAACCTCTACCTCATCTAGATTTTAAGAAAGTACACACTTGCTATTATGAACTAAAACGATGTATTAATATAATATAATAATATTGAAAACAAATACTGCCACTCGAATAATATCGAAAATATCAGTAAATAAATGAATTTATGGGAGGAGGAAAAATGAGCCGTGAGCAACAAACCAAAGCAAAGCACAAGTGAGCTCTGAGCGGAGAAACCTAATGTAATGGCTACTAAAGTAATGGCTACTAAAGTAGTGGCATTGTGAGCCTGGCATTAGTCAACAAAACCTGAATCCAGACACTATCATTGGTTGCTTTTCCTCACACTCTGTCTACTAGACAATGCCTAGTCCTCGACTACTACTCATAGTGTCACGTGTCCCATTGTCCCTCTTATCCTTATACTCGTTCGAGGAATAGTATAACGGTATAACGGTCAAGACTAAAGTTAATCGTATTGTGGGTTTTCCCCTTAGTCGTGCAAGATGGGGCTAGTAAATCTTGCTTTAAAAGATCCAACCATTTCTTTATCCCTATAATATTATAGCATGGGTGACTGCAAATCATTTGCCGCTTTTACATGGAAGTTTTTATTTACCATGAGGGTAGAGTAATTTCTACAAGGTGCATGTAAGCCACACGTGGGGAGAGGGGGCGGGGTTACGCTAGAGTAATAAAATGTGAGGTAAAATGACGAAAGATTAAACGTTCCTAATAACAGAATAACGTTCCTAATAAAGATCCTTTACCAGGTACGAGGAAGCAGTTCCAGATTTTGAGGTGGTTGTAGAGCTAGATTGGAACAGTGTGGAGGCTCACATCAACCTAGGACTCATATGTCAGCTCCACCTTAAACAATTCAAGAGGTAAGTTGTACCAGTTACCAGTTACCAGTTACCAGTTACCAGTTACCAGTTACCAGTTACCAGTTACCAGTTACCAGTTACCAGTTACCAGTTACCAGTTACCAGTTACCAGTTACCAGTTACCAGTTACCAGTTACCAGTAACCAGTTACCAGTTACCAGTTACCAGTTACCAGTAACCAGTTACCAGTTGCCAAGTTACCAGTTACCAGTTACCAGTAACCAGTTACCAGTTACCAGTAACCAGTTACCAGTTACCAAGTTACCAGTTACCAGTTACCAGTAACCAGTTACCAGTTACCAGTAACCAGTTACCAGTTACCAAGTTACCAGTTACCAGTTACCAGTTACCAGTTACCAGTTACCAGTTACCAGTTATCAGTTACCAGTTACCAGTTACCAGTTATCAGTTACCAGTTACCAGTTACCAGTTACCAGTTGCCAGTTACCAGTTACCAGTTACCAGTTACCAGTTACCAGTTACCAGTAACCATTTACCAGTTACCAGTTACCAGTAACCAGTTACCAGTTGCCAAGTTACCAGTTACCAGTTACCAGTTACCAGTTACCAGTTACCAAGTTACCAGTTACCAGTTACCAGTAACCAGTTACCAGTAACCAGTTACCAGTTACCAAGTTACCAGTTACCAGTTACCAGTAACCAGTTACCAGTTACCAAGTTACCAGTTACCAGTTACCAGTTACCAGTTACTTTAACAAGAACCAACCCCAGAACACTTCATGAAATCGAAAGGGCACTTTTACTTACTTAAGTCTTTATAAGTTAGTTTGATTTTATTAAAAAGTTTGTACGATAGTGTTCATAAGAGATGTAACTGGAAAACTAACTTTAATAAAAATGCACAACTCACACACTTGTTTGATCAGAATAGTGACTCATCAAACCCCTCCTCTTTCAGAGCTATACATTGTGTACACTATACATTGTGTACACTATACATTGTGTACACTATACATTGTGTACACTGTACATTGTGTACACTATAATGCACAACTCACACACTTGTTTGATCAGAATAGTAACTTATCAAACCCCTTCTCTTTCAGAGCTATCAGATGTTTTGCTGCAGCAATAGATGTGGACCCTACCCAACATAGGGCGTACGTGTGTAGAGGTGACGCTTACAAGGCTATTAAAAAGTTTGGCCTTGCACTGATCGACTATACTCGTGCTAGTGAGTTTTTAAAATATATATTCCATACTTTTGTTAATTTGATTAGTGAGTTTTTAATTTTTGTGCTTAAGATAATATTGTTTAACAGTTGGGAATGTTTTACCGTGCAAAATCAATTCGTCAAATTTAAAATATCAGCCTGTGAAGCAATACATATTTGTGTTCCCTGAATTTGGTGGTTTTGTGTTGTGTTTTAATTTTTAAACTGTTTTTAATTGTTATTTAATTAACTAATTATTTAATTTGGCTTAATATTTATTTACCTCTCAGTTCACATAAGACCGGATGTGGCGCGCTATTACTTGTATCGTGGAAAACTGTTGTTAGAGATGGGACACTTGGACCAAGCTGCACAGCACATCAGGTTCTTATCTGTCATACATTTCACTCCTCCACCATGTACAGTGTACAAAATGTACAGTGTACACAATGTATAGTGTACACTGTGTACAGTGTACACAATGTACAGTGTACACAATGTATAGTGTACACGGTGTACAGCGTACATAATGTACAGTGTACACCATGTACAGTGTACACAATGTACAGTGTACACCATGTACAGTGTACACCATGTACAGTGTACACCATGTACAGTGTACACCATGTACAGTGTACACCATGTACAGTGTACACCATGTACAGTGTACACTATGTATAGTACACTGTACATGGTGTACACATGTACAGTGTACACAATGTACAGTGTACACAATGTACAGTGTACACAATGTACAGTGTACACAATGTACAGTGTACACCATGTACAATGTACACCATGTACAGTGTACACTATGTACAGTGTACACCATGTACAGTGTACACAATGTATAGTGTACAATATGTACAGTGTACACAATGTATAGTGTACACAATGTTCAGTGTACACAATTTATAGTGTACACCATGTACAGTGTACACCATGTACAGTGTACACTATGTACAGTGTACACTTTGTATAGTGTACACAATGTATAGTGTACACTATGTACAGTGTAGACAATGTATAGTGTACACAATGTATAGTGTACAATATGTACAGTTTACACAATGTACAGTGTACACAATGTACAGCGTACACAATGTACAGCGTACACAATGTATTGTGTACACAATGTACAGCGTACATAATGTATTGTGTAGACAATGTATAGTGTACACAATGTACAGTGGACACAATGTATAGTGTACACAATGTATAGTGTACAAATGCACAGTGTATATAATGTATAGTGTACATAATGTACAATGTACACAATGTACAATGTACACAATAATCAGTGTACACAATGTATAGTTTACACAATGTATATTGTACACTATGTACAGTGTACACAATATATAGTGTACACTATGTATAGTGTACACTATGTTCAGTGTACACAATGTATAGTTTACACAATGTATATTGTACACTATGTACAGTGTACACAATATAATATAGTGTACACTATGTATAGTGTACACTATTTACAGTGTACACAATGTATATTGTACACTATGTACAGTATACACAATGTATAGTGTACACTATGTACAGTGTACACAATGTATAGTGTACACTATGTACAGTGTACACAATGCACCAATCACAACATCCGTCTGTACCCAAATTGTAAGCTAGCAGACAGGTATAAACAGCTTTGAGCTAGAGCTTCAGAACGTACATGGTCTCAATAAGATAGATAGTTCCCATCCTCGTAAAAAAGTACACAGGTAACCAAATTATTTTGGTATTTATTATGGCAAAGAAACTGGGTTATATATGAACTGTGTAGTGTATACTGAGGGAAATCGGGACAAACTCTAAAGAGGAACTGCGAACCCTGAAGCGGGACGGGGATATATGGAGTGGCTTATCCGGCGTATCTCGGACCTAGTTCAGACCTAATAGTAGTAGTAGTGGTACTTTATACTGATCTAAGCTAACTCCCTGAAAGACCACTAGCATGTTAACATGGTCTCCAAGAAGCAACGACACCCCCGCTCCAACCTGGAGGAACAACAGCTCCGCAAGCTCATGTACTCCGTCACCAACAACGACTTCAAACAGGTTACTCTTACTCACTTCATTTTCCCTCTCATTTACCCCTCTCTTACCTCCTGATTTCTGCCTCAGATACTTGATATATAGCTGGCCTTAAAACCAAAAATAAATGATAAGTTATATAATTTACAGTTTAAAGATCAATAATTCCAAGCTCATTAACCTGTCAAACAGGTCAACAAGCTGGTCTCCCTGGGTATCCCCAACCTGGTCAACATGCTGGACCTCATCACTAAAGAGACAGCTCTCCACGCTGCTGTTTGTAACGGACTCGAGGACATGGTTAGCTCCCTCTTGGAGCAGGGCAGTAATATCAGTAAGAGAGATAAACAGGGGAGAACACCTCTGATAAGGGCTGTAGATAAGGGGAATCAGAAGATACTGGAGCTGTTGATTGAAGCTGGAGGTAACCCCAATGATCTAGATGGGAGTAAGCAACACGTGTTGTTTCATGGGCTGCAGCCGACTGCGCGGCATTTAGCGTGTATAGAGATATTACTGAGGGAAGGCGCTGATATTAATACTAAAGATCAGAACGGACAGACTATGTTGATACAGACTGTTAAGAATGGGTACGTGGAACAAAACTTAACACTTTTGTTTACTGTTTGTAGCTTTGTTTTTTAGTTGTTGATCACTGATTTCTTTAAGAAGTGGCACTCCTTAATGGCAAACTTATCGCCAGCGTCACTTGTTATAAACACTACTATCTAAATGACCTGTTTACATCACGTGACAACACCACGCCCCACGTAACAACACAACAACCCCACGTGACAACATTAAACCCCACGTGACAACACCACACCCCACGTGACAACACCACACAACATCCAGGTACGTTGACATAACAGAAACACTGATACAGCTGGGGGCTGATGTGAAGTTGAGGAACGACGAAGGAGAGAGTTTGATATTTACAGCAGCTAAACAGGGCCACATGAAGTTGATACCCATTCTGGTTAGAGCGGGGGCTCCTATAAATGAGCCAGGTAATGTTGATGATTTATTGATTGTGCTGATTATTACTGACTAACTATTATTCCTACTAATTATTACTAATTATAACTAATTAATTGCTCAACCCCAGGTCCAGGAGGTAACAGTCCTATACACATCTGTTGTTCTGAGACTAAGAAGTTTGAGATGTTGAAACTTCTTGCGGTCAAAGGTACAAATCTCATAGTTCTCTCGTTCTTTCTCACAAAAACCAAAAATAAAGCATTTCCCGGTGATACATAGAATAATTAAACTGTTTCAGAGTAAGATTTCAATTAAGTTAATTGAATTAATGAAAATACAATTATTATTAAAAGTTAGTTGAATTAATACCAATAAAATATAAATTGCAGGTCTAGATCTACACGGACAGAACGAGGAAGTTAGTTGAATTAATACCAATATAAATTGCAGGTCTAGATCTACACGGACAGAACGAGGAAGTTAGTTGAATTAATACCAATATAAATTGCAGGTCTAGATCTACACGGACAGAACGAGGAAGTTAGTTGAATTAATACCAATATAAATTGCAGGTCTAGATCTACACGGACAGAACGAGGAAGTTAGTTGAATTAATACCAATATAAATTGCAGGTCTAGATCTACACGGACAGAACGAGGAAGTTAGTTGAATTAATACCAATATAAATTGCAGGTCTAGATCTACACGGACAGAACGAGGAAGTTAGTTGAATTAATACCAATAAAATTGCAGGTCTAGATCTACACGGACAGAACGAGGAAGTTAGTTGAATTAATACCAATATAAATTGCAGGTCTAGATCTACACGGACAGAACGAGGAAGGCAACACTCCTCTACATGTAGCAGTACAAGTAGGCAACCAGGAAGCCATCAAGTTCCTGCTCGGTCGGGGCTGCCCTCTGGACATCGTCAACACTGAGGGACTCAACATCAGGAACTTTGCTGTTGCCAACAAAGACAACGCCACTAAAAAACTCCTCAAGAAACAAGAAACCAGGATAAAAAAGGCAGTGACGGACGGGAAGATCCTGAACGCGGGGGAGTTCTGGAAGATGTGTTTATACCTGTGGGCTAAAGAGCACAAGAATATTCTGATAGACGAGTTCTTCGCAAAAGATATTAACCAGACTGGTGTGCTGGAACGGAAGATGTTCTGTGAGGTGTGGGATAAGTATGAAGTGCCTCTAACTGTGGAGCAGAAGTCTGAGATACTCACGCTACATAAGGAGGATAGGAATGGTTTGATCAAGTATTTGGATTTTCTGGATGCTAATTTGTATCTTAAGACGGCTGCATATGATGGGTTTGCGAGGGCTTAGCCTTGTTGTGATTGGTTAGGTTGTGTCACGTGGGGTTTATAGTGTGTTTTGATTGGTTAGGCTGTGTCACGTGGGGTTTATAGTGTGTTTTGATTGGTTAGGTTGTGTCATGTGGTTTGAATACTGTTCTATGAGGTGATGGTATTGCGGGTTTCAGCAGTTTGACGCTCCAAAAATGACTTACTAATGATGATGGGCCGTGAAAGATACGATTTGATATGTGTGTGAAACGTGTAAGGCAAGCTTAAAATTTCAGAGATACTTCTTTGTAACGAAAAGGTTGAGATTTTTTGGGTGATTTTGATAATTGTGCGGCTACGAATCAATTTTAACCCGTATTTATGTTTTAGTAAATTTAGAATTTTTGTTATCATCACATTTATAACCAGAAGACCCAAGGTAATTTGTACTTAATGTATTATGATACGTCTTAAGGGGGCATACACCAAATCTGTCCAGACCAAATGACCTCATAGGCAGTTCAGTGACCTTCTAGCGCACCGTTTCCACACCAAAAAAAATTATTTTGAGAATTCCCATTTTTGTAATCGAGCATTTCCTGGTTAAGAGTGCAATTTTCGGAAAAAATTATTTTGTGGTTGAGACGCTATAAGTTAATCATTTCTTGCGGTATCGGGTTGAAATTTTGCTCGCCGTTTATTCACATCTATTTCAAGGTGTGTGTAAAATCTTGATATCGTATCTAAAAAGGCTGGTGTGTTATGAATTTTTAAAGTCAAAAAGCTAAAATTGTCCTTTTCAGGCTTATTTTAACAAAAAGACAGTCAGGGAAGATCGGATTGATTTGATGCTTGACATCAAATTGTTCTCTGAATTCTGGCGCAGTTTTTGATGCCCTCAAAAATGTTTTTACTCATTCAGCTTCAGATTTATTGGACCTCAAAGCCAAACAACAAATTTAGGCACATTTTTCGTTTTTAATATTTACTGATTTTTCTAAAATTTTGATAGGAATGTGCTAGTGACTTTTTGAAGGGTGCAAAATAACCGCAACTAGCACATTTATATATGAGTTATGAACAACAAAACACCCTAAAATGCTTCCCTTTGAAGTTATGGGAGAAAATGTGATTTTTTATCTGCAAAGCCAAAAAATCACATTTTCTCCCATAACTTCAAAGGGAAGCATTTTAGGGTGTTTTGTTGTTCATAACTCATATATAAATTTGCTAGTTGCGGTTATTTTGCACCCTTCAAAAAGTCACTAGCACATTCCTATCAAAATTTTAGAAAAATCAGTAAATATTAAAAACGAAAAATGTGCCTAAATTTGTTGTTTGGCTTTGAGGTCCAATAGATCTGAAGCTGAATGAGTAAAAACATTTTTGAGGGCATCAAAAACTGCGCCAGAATTCAGAGAACAATTTGATGTCAAGCATCAAATCAATCCGATCTTCCCTGACTGTCTTTTTGTTAAAATAAGCCTGAAAAGGACAATTTTAGCTTTTTGACTTTAAAAATTCATAACACACCAGCCTTTTTAGATACGATATCAAGATTTTACACACACCTTGAAATAGATGTGAATAAACGGCGAGCAAAATTTCAACCCGATACCGCAAGAAATGATTAACTTATAGCGTCTCAACCACAAAATAATTTTTTCCGAAAATTGCACTCTTAACCAGGAAATGCTCGATTACAAAAATGGGTATTCTCAAAATAATTTTTTTTGGTGTGGAAACGGTGCGCTAGAAGGTCACTGAACTGCCTATGAGGTCATTTGGTCTGGACGGCACAAACCACTGTTTTGGTGTATGCCCCCTTAACACTAATTGTAAAATACTAAACCGTTTAAATAATAAACATTTTTTGAGTTTTTTCTTAAATCTACTAAGTATTTGAACTGTAAAGCAACTAAAATAAAAGAAGATTTGTCATTAAGTTTAAAATATTTGAAAGTATTTGTTTTCACAGCATGCCTGTTCCTACAATATTTAAACATTATTAATTAAAAAGTAAGTAAAGTTAAACATACAGTCAGACCCGGATTTATCTGGATTTTCCGAGGAGGCAAATTATTGCATGATAATAATAAAACATATTACACAATACTTCATCATGTTCAAAGAAATATCCTAAGAAATAATGTGATGATTGTAGATAATATAAATCAGGGTTTGACTATTGTACCTATATAATAATAATACAATAATAACAGTTTTGTAGTCGATTTCATCCGTGCTATCCGTGCGATTAATAAGATCTATTTTTGTATTTAGTGTGTTCTTACTTTATAATAATATGTGATTTTAATTATTTTGTGTCCTTTATTAACTTAGTATACGTTTTACTGATTCCAGTATACCGATCGACCGAAGCGAAACCTATCACAATAATTGCTACCTTTATCACCTTATAATCTATTATTTTTTTCTAACGTTAAACTTCCATACCTTGGATCATTGAGACACACTATAATAAGCCATTGTTTCATTCCAGACACATTTCTAGTTTTACACCCGTTACTACTTCATACGAAACATGTTATCCTAAACTTTTTGAAAAAAAAACTCATACATAAAACTTATCCTTGTGTTTCAGGTTCGCCTCAGTTCTGAATACAGACACAGACGGGACCGGACCAGCTGCACTACAAAAGGCAGTGGTACAGTCCTTCCTCCACAACTACGATGATGCTATATTTGTGTTGGATAGGGCCGCAGGACTGGATCCTTCTCCTTCTCAGTATATCTTACTCGGTCAGTTACAAGTTAAAAGAATTTCAGTTTAAATTTACTGGGAGATTTTGAAGGATTGGAGAAAGATATTTGACTTTGAAAGATGTTGAAATATTGAGGGATTTCCATATAGCCATATAATGTTGGTTGATATCTGATGACTAATAATTGAAGAATTAATTGAAAGATATTTTGTGATTTTATCTGAAAATCCATTTATCAACCGCAGGTAAGACGTATCTGAAGGCTAAGCGATACAGTGAAGCAGTTGATAACTTCGAGAAAGCCCTCATGTACCTGGTAACTAATAATTAGCAGCTGATTAATTTACAATTAGCAACCAATTAATTTACAATTAGCAACTTTAACTTATTTCAATTAACATTAACAGCTCATAATAAAAGTTTGCCTGGGCACTGATCAATTGCTCCAGTTGGATTTGTGAATGAAATTGAAAATTTTGACTGCTCCAAATTCTAATTTTATCAATTGAGAACAATTTTCATACTTATCACACATCACCACTGTGTTTATTTCTACCCAACAGCGATACGTTATGTTATCGCTTTAACGTGCTCATTGCCAATTAACCGCTATTCTAACTTGTTTACCCCCCCCCCCCCCCCCCCCCCCAATTAACCTATCAATTAACCTATTAATTAACCTGACCATTATATGATATTAGAGACGTTGTAGAAGTACGATTATTCCCGTAGTCGGGGGAGAAATGGACTATAAAACTGATTTACACAACCTGAACAAGGTAGAAGTGTTTCTGGAGGTCGCGTGACTTGTGTTTGGTCACGTGACTTTGTGTGACCCAGAGATTATTCATTACTGTGATGTGACTGTAACTCTCCCTTAAAACGTTTAAATTCTGCTGGATCTTGTGAATTGTGTTTGTCTTGGTCCAGCTGAACTGTGTGTTGAAAAATGGAAGTTCACGATGAGGAACAAACTAACACGAGATCTCTGTACAAATGTGACATATTGAGATATTGTGGTGAAAAGTGCTGGATTGTGCTTTCAACAGCGCACTTCTGTTTATTTTTTATCTCCTGACTGTGATGTTTAACTCTGAAAAAAAAACTCTTGTATTCTGTGAAAACCTTCTGTAAAAACCTTCAACTTTGTACTGTTGTAGAAACTTTAAAAGTAATAAGTACATTCGGTTTTTATTTCAACATGGACGAAGTTTAATAACACAGGGAACTCGCCATAAACATTTAAAAACCGATTTTAACAGAGATAAAACTTGACTTGAGATCACTATAGACTCACTGCAAGAATTCATGATCAAAAGATCAAATATAGATTAAGTTCCGCGCATCATATTAATATGATGTCAATAAACTTAAGTCACATGATGAACAATCCAAGGTCCTATCACGTGCTATATAACCACGTGTCACGGGATATACTAACCCTAACACCCCAGTCCATGCAGAACCCAAAGATCCTCCGACAAGAAATGCCCAAATCAGCGGCAGAAGTTTACTTCCTGATAGGAAAGTGTCACGTGGAGTCCGGTAACTACCCCTCCGCTTTGGATGCTCTTAACAGTGCTATTAGGATCAACCCCAGTTACTCTGAGGTAAGTCACGTGATTGATAAAGAGCAATAATAACTGGACGCTTCGGGGATTTGAACCATGTTTTTTTCTGACACGTGATAGAGATTTTTCAATCAGCTTCCGGCATCGACCGATCAAATCGCAGAAACATTGTCACGTGTCAAAACAAATATAGTGTACCTCTCACCAGAATCCACATTTATATTAATATACCTCACAATTATGATACATTAAACTTGCACGAATGAACCATCGTTCATTTTAAAGTTCAACTCAAATCAAATTTCATTTTCAGGCTTACTTCCAACGCGGTCTGGTGAGGATATGGGTTAAGTCTCAACGACCTCTACTCGACTTTAACAGAGCTCTTGCTTATAATCCTAACTACTTCCAGGCTTATCTTACCCGGTTATTTATTTAATTATTACCAGGTTATTCAATTACATACTTTCATCCTTTTTCAGATTCTAAAGTTTTACTTTATCAATTGAGAAAATGCATGTTATAATGTATTTTCAAAACATAATAATATACTCTATATTAAGCGCAACGTGGTCAGTATTTGACAAACACCTCTTGCAGAGCTGCCTACTTTGGCATGAAAGGTCGCTACTCCAAAGCAATGTTCAACTGTAACGAGGCACTGAAGATCCAACCTAACAGTGTAAGAGCATACCTGTACAGAGGAGCTCTGAAGTTCGAGATCAAGAACTACGCGCTAGCTGTGGAGGACTTGTCTTCTGCTATCAAATTAGGTGATTAGTCAGTTAATTAATTACATAGTTACATAGTTAACGTATTGGCTATTATCTGGTTAATTTTGGTCGTCATCAGCTCTGCTACACTACTCATTTTAATTAGTGTATTATATAAGAAGAACTGTATCTACAGAAATTTGACTGAAATTATCTATATCACTGAAACTTATTAAAAAACCTTAAAAAAGCCTCATGGAGCACATTCTAAAACCTTCTAGAATATTCTACACAGAATAGCCCACCCCACACAGAGCCCACATAATAGTAATCTCCTTCAGATGCGCTGTGCAGTATAGCGTACTACAACAGGGCGGTATGTTATCAGTACCTTGGTCAGAACAAGGAGGCGCTGTGTAACTACGGTATTGTCTTGCTACTGGAGAAGGAGCTCAATCAGAGGGTATGTGGAGTATATTGTATATTTGTATATTGATAAATGGGGGAGAGGGTTAGTGGGACTGGGGGGAGGGAGGAAGGGGGTGTGTCGAATTTTTTTTAGTTGGATGCAGTTTTAGTAATTTATGTTACCTTTCTATTTTCACCAGCTACAGTAACGTCTCAGTTTTTGTAGTTTTTTATGCAATTGTTCAACTTGGCCACAACTACAGGAGACGTGGGGAGGCGACACACCCCCACTAAGTACTACTAAACCTAACACTAAACCACCATCTCTAGGTGCTACTAAACCTAACACTAACCCACCATCTCTAGGTGCTACTAAACCTAACACTAACCCACCATCTCTAGGTGCTACTAAACCTAACACTAACCCACCATCTCTAGGTGCTACTAAACCTAACACTAACCCACCATCTCTAGGTGCTACTAAACCTAGCACTAACCCACCATCTCTAGGTGCTACTAAACCTAACACTAACCCACCATCTCTAGGTGCTACTAAACCTAACACTAACCCACCATCTCTAGGTGCTACTAAACCTAACACTAACCCACCATCTCTAGGTGCTACTAAACCTAACACTAACCCACCATCTCTAGGTGCTACTAAACCTAACACTAACCCACCATCTCTAGGTGCTTCTAAACCTAACACTAACCCACCATCTCTAGGTGCTACTAAACCTAACACTAACCCACCATCTCTAGGTGCTACTTAACCGGGGGTTGCTCTACTACCAGTCTGAAGACTACGACAACGCACTGGTGGACTTCAAACTAGCAGTAACAGACTCTCCTGACAACGCGTTACTTTACCACACACTTGGACTTTGTTACCATAGAAACAATCAGCTTAAGGAGGCTCTCAAATCACTGTCACATGCTATGACTCTTAAAGTTAGTGGAAGTTCTGTAAGAATAGTTTTAATGTAACTATAGTGTTACTATTAGAGTTACTGTTACCATAGAAACAACCAGCTCAGGTTATTGTTGCTGTTACACAAGTGTCAACTACCATGATCGGTTTGGAGCGTGGTTATTTGCAATTGAGTGTGTAATTAACGGCAGTTAAAGTCTACTCAAATATTCATACATCTACATATTTTCAATTTTAAACCTCGCTAAACCTCACCAAGTCACCATCAAGTTATACCCCACAACATTAAACCTCGCTAAACCTCACAGTAAACTAATACCCCTCAACATTAAACCTCACAACCAAGTAATACCCCTCAACATTAAACCTCACAACCAAGTAATACCCCTCAACATTAAACCTCACAACCAAGTAATACCCCTCAACATTAAACCTCGCAACCAAGTAATACCCCTCAACATTAAACCTCGCAACCAAGTAATACCCCTCAACATTAAACCTCGCTAAACCTCACAACCTAGCCCGTTCAGGATCACTTCATCCACGCGTACATCTCACGTGGCAACGTGTACATGTCCCTGAACACGGAGCAAGGGTCTAAGTTGAGCAAGAGGGATTACTGCAGAGCTCTGTTGTACGATCCTACGAACCTTACTGCTCATGTTAACTTGGGGATTGCTCTTCAGAGTTACGGTTAGTTAGTCTTGTCTGTGTTAAACCTCATTTAGTTATATTTATTAATGTTAAATCTGGTTAAACCTTGCAACCTTAGAATGCTTTTTTGTGGGTGTATCTGACATCACATAGTCATATTTTACTCACGTGCAACTATGAGTTGACCTGGTCTCTGTGGTAAAATCGTTATACCAGTTTTACATTATATTATCGTTCATCTGCGTTTAAATCGAATACATCCCCAGGTAAAATGAACGAGGGCTGGAAACAGTTCACCTCAGCGATAAAGATAGACCCTAACTGCCATCTAGCGCTAGAAGCTCGCAGTATTGTTAACCTTCAGATGGGTCACCTGTTTGGGGCGTTCTGTGATATCAACAGTGCTGTGAACCTTCATCCTACCCCAACCATGCTCACTAACCGAGGTTAGTCACATTGTAACTGTAACATTGTAACAGTTACTGTAAAATAGCGCATCCTACCCCAACCATGCTCACTAACCGAGGTTAGTGGCTAACTATAGGGAGGCGTGTCAAGTTTTAGTTCTACATTTATTGGGTTTTCTTGTTGCGACAACACAATCAGTGATAGATAATGTTCACTTGGGCACATTCCCCCTTCTGAAACTACAATATTGTAACACACACTTCCTAGGGGTAATACAACAATATATGAACGACTCGGCTAACGCTATGAACGATTTCCAGCAAGCAATCGAAGCAGACCCCACTTACTCTCTCGCTTACTTCAACGCAGCGAACCTTTACTTCAACATGAGGCTGTTTGAGAAGGCCCTGAAGTATTATGATGCTGCTGTTAAGAACAGTGTCAATGATGAGGGGGCTGTCCTCAACAGGTAGTTTCTCACGATCTGCTGAAAATTAACAGATTGTGTAACATGCATGTTACATCCGCTTAATTGATTAGATTGTCTCCATCATGTCTTTCTTTTTTACTAAAAAGCTTGTGCTACTCAGAATATCACAATTTATTGTATCCCACATTCTATACCATTTGATGTATGGCATTTCGTTGTTGTATAATTAATTAATTATTCGATCAGTTAATTGATTAATTGGTTGAGTAATAGTTGTATTCCAGGGCTATAGCCAAAGCTCTACTAAAGGACTACAAAGGAGCATTGATAGATTTCGACACAGCTATATCATTAAACCCGTTCGCTGCTCACTCCTATTTCAACAGAGGAAATCTATATCTTGCTATGGGTATGTACACGGCTGTAAGGGGTTTATCATAGTGTAAATCATTGAAACGATTCGTACTCCGTTATCGAAAGTAAAATTATGTTCTTTTTTGTATTTTGTTTCAACCCTAAGAAATATACCTGCATTCTGTATTTATACATCGATTAGTTTGATAAATCTAGCAATATCTCAGGCGAGAACGCGGCAGCAGAAGATGACTACAGAAAAGCTCTATCTCTATCACCTAAAGACAGCTCTTCCTATAATCAACTTGCAGTTGCCCTCGGGAGGCAGTTCAAGAAGGTGGAAGCTTTGGATAACTATAAACAAGCGATTAAACTGAATGAGCGATGAATATTAGACAGTTTTAATGAACTTTTGGCATTGATTTATTTTCTTAAAGAGTCAGATGTACATACAATGTTTTAGAGCAAATTATGTTGAAAACTGAGGTTTCACTCAATTCTTCAATTAAAATTCCACTATTCAAAATACTAATCATACTTTTTGGTCGCATTGTTTTGCTGCGCGCGTCATGATGTTGTGACGCGCGAAGTAAGTTCTGTTATGAAACATTTTTTTCATCATTTGAAAATTTGAGTTTCTATGGTAACAAGCACGTGCCCGGCTGACATATTCCAATTATATCCAAGAATATAATTTCTTAATCCTGGATGTATATAATATGATGTATCGTCTAAGTGGTGACGAAAAAGGTTGATTCATGTTGTGTTCTACGATTAACGATTCTTCTGCAGTGGTTTAGGTTCAACATTTACATTAACGTAATATTATGATTGTTCGCAACTTTCGTTATACAGATTCGTCCTTTCATGCGATAAAAAAGTTCGATTATAGAAAACTCAAGATGTTGTTAGCATGAACGAATAAAATTGGACAGATTTAAAAATGGACGCTGTTGATCTGAATTTTAAATTTGTCAAGACGTCTGGGGTCTGCCCTAAATTCTTGTGACCTAAAAGACAGTTAAAATGGATGAGGCCCAATTTAGAACTGGAAGTTAGATTCCAGAGGTAGACAGCACGGCCACAGAAGGAGAAATCATATTTTCCGATTCTTGTCCTATTTTTAAATATTAAAGGTGAAATTTCCTGGCTCGAAATATCACAGTTTTTACTACATTTTTGTTCATTGAAAAATATTTTTATTAGATTTAATGAGGGATAGAAAGTTAGAAATAAAACATCAAATTAGAGATTGTGATATAAATCACTAAAATTTAAGTTAATACTGGTAGGAATTAATATATTCACGTATCATACAATAACTTCAGAGTTCATTTTAGATTGTCGATATGACAACAAATTTTTTTCCCTGCTCTTGCCGAAGGCAAAAAGATCGTAGGGAATAAGTAATCGGGTTTGGATATATGAGGTGGCCCGACGGTCCTACGGTGATGACAAAAGTCTGCTCCTTCGCAATATAGACCACTCCCCTATAATTATGTGTATAAAAGGAGTCTATTTTGCGCGCGCGACGCCAGTTATGTGTTAATTAATTACAGCCATAGCAACAAAATTTTGGTTCTTGACGACTGTTACACAGGTTTCCATCGGGTTACAATTCACTCTAATTCATTAATATAGCGTATTAGTCGTCTGAGCGGATCAATCATCAACATAAGTGTTATTTTGGTGAAACAAGCTTAATATATTACCGAGTGATAATATTCAGCAAGTCAAAACAAATTAAATTATGATATCAGCTGATAAAATCGTGGCTGATTATTTAACAGTTGATTGACACTTAATGGTAAAAAGCGAAAACATATAGTTGAGAAAAGATGTTACTTTACATTTACATTCAAGAAGCAACTAAGATCAAGATTGTGGTATGCTTTTAAAGAATCCTATATCAAATCAAAGGCTCGATAATCGATGGTGCTGTAGATGTGTCGAGTATTCGAGTAAGCATACAAATGTATTAGTTTATGTTAGATAATAACTAAGATGATACAGACTATTTTATAACAGTCATTAAAGTTGGCATACGATGCAATAATATGACGTGACATGATTGATGATACGCATCGTTAACACGTAACAAAATTGCGCAAAATATGAAATGATCTACAACCAAACCACATACAGATCGACGGCGACACCTCAGATGCGCGCAGAATTTTTCAAGTTCTGCACGCCTAATATAATATAAACGATTATCACGTGCGCAAAACACCACTCTGGGATAACAATAAAGTAGAACAATTAAATTGTAGGCAGTAGGGAAATTTGATCGTGCGTGGTGTTACCGCGGCGAAATTCTTGTTAAACAATAAATTCACTTATATACAATTTAAGTATGCTTTTGATAATGCATGAGGCAAGATAAAAGGTACAATTTTAAATCTAATTCATTGATTTGGCATGGTTCATCTAAACAGACTAATAAAACAGCTGTGAGCCAAACCGAAGCTAAGTACCATGATTACCAAATAGTGATCAAAGTTACAGCATCCTTTATTGCAATAATTGTAAAACGGTTTTTTAATTTTTAAATTGAGGTGAACTGAGAAGAAATGAAAGTAATTTCCTAGCGTCTTTAAAATCATTGTCTATCAACAATTACTGCATACTACTTCTTAGATACTGTAGATAGTATCAAATGTTTCAAATTATACTTGGTATCAACAACCAAATTTGACTGATTAAAATTAAAATTGATCATTTTAACTGATATGAGTCCAGTGTGCTTCCAGTTTATTTGCAATTTATGTCCATAACTTAAAGGTATCCGTATAATTATCTCCGTTGTTGAAGTATATCGTGATCAGTATTGGAAGGTCGGGATGTTTTCGCTTTGTCTCGTTCTCAAGGGTAAACATCGTCCAAAAAGATCAGCGTCAGTATACAGCTGCCATTCTCGTGACGCGTCAGCATAGTTAAGCGCATTTTCTCTCCGGTATAGCACCTGATTTGAAAATAAGTTACAAAAGTCGACCGACACATTGCAATTTAAGATAGGTACTGAATCTGCTTCATTTGACATTGGAAAATGAAACAATATTTAATAATAAAGTGTGGTATTAGGAACTTACATAATCTTGGTAGCAAGGCTTTATGATAATTCTCCGCAGTGATCGATCTGATCGTCATCCAGATCTTTTATCAGCTCGATTACCTTGTCAGTAATCGTCATCCCAAACAGTCGATCTGAATAAGAGGAAAAGTTAGAACTTGCGTTTACAAACAGTACCGTCGATCTGGTATCAATTCGTTTAAAATATGTTGATATTTTGATCGAGTTAATTAAATTGCAAGAATTTTATGGTATCGAACACGGAACATACATATGTCGTATCGTGTGCTTGTAAATTGTATTTACTAATTGTGCTCTAATTGTGCTACTAATTGTAGCTTTGTACTCGTAAACTGTAGTAATAAAGTTTTATCAAACGAAATGGACAAATATGTATGTTGCTGGTTAATTAGTATCAAGCATGCAAAATAAATTTCCTTAATAAGAATTTCATTTCAATTGCAACAAAATATGAAAAAACGTTGACTAATTTATGTGAATATTAATTGCATCTTACTGCTAATTGAATCCCATGTCGAGGTGAGTTGTTGGTAGAGAGTGCGAGTGAAGGTTTTATTATAGTACTCGGGCGAATAAAACATATCCCACTTAGTCAAATTCCCTTTCTTCAGCGCACATTTAGACTCCGTGAGATTTCTAAGTTCCAACTTTGTTTCTTGAAGGTCGCTCCTCGTTTCATTCAACTCCCCCTCTGTTGCTCCAAGCTGCCTCCTGACCCCAACTAACTCCTCCTGGGTAGAGTTGAAGCGTTCTTGTACCCCAACTAGTTCCTCCTGGGTAGAGTTGAAGCGTTCTTGTACCCCAACTAGTTCCTCCTGGGTAGAGTTGAAGCGTTCTTGAATTTCCAATAGATCTGCCCTCGTCTTGTTTAAGGATAGTTCCAGAGAACTTTTATCTGTCACGGCCAATTCCAGCTTTTTCCCTAGTTGAACGAATGCAGGACATCTAGTGTCCATATCCAAGACAGTACCAGTTCGGCTTAGTTTGAGAATATCTTCCCACTTTATTATCCGGTACTCCTCCAACTGCTCAGGAATCCCTGCACAAAATCCAGCTGAAGACAGGGCAGCTACTTCTGTAGCCGTCAGTTCTTTAGAGTACATATTAAAGTTAAAAAGCATGCCTCCGAAAGGGTGCCCGTCTCGTGGTGCATAATTCCCCAAAGTTAAGGCTCCGCCTGTCTGCAGCCTTCTCCCGGAGGGTGTTGTCTGGGTCCCTACTTGTTGCCCGTTCACGTACACTCGGAAGGTTTTAGAAGCAAGGCTCCAGGTTGATCAGTACAGATACCAATTATTGTCAGTAGGGAACTTGCTGGCCAGATTATTGTTGGTATTGAACAACATGTTGTAGTAGCCATTGTCTGTCGACCCTAGTTCCCAACCTTTATACCCAAAAGGTTGGCATCCATTTCCAGATTGGAATTTGCGGACCCACACACAAACAGAAAACTTTTCTGCCAGTGAGTTAACGTTGGGACTGTAAGATATGTAAGCATTTCTATCATAAGCAAACTTAAGAGCTGTATCGCTCTTGGAGTTGCTGGCTGCGATAGTAAACCCTGGACATGCAACAAATACCAATAAGACAGAGAGGATAAAACGTAACATAGTGACTCGGTTGAAATATCGATCTACCAAATATTACTGGACTGATCTGGAGAGCTAGTCAGATACTTTAAGTAATAGAAAGTTAGGCTTGAGAAGTTCTACAGTTATGAGTTAGGAGTAACGCGTGAAAGTTAGGAGTTGGGAGTAACGCATGGAATTTGCGTGATTTTGGGCACCTCCCTGCGGATTATTCTTCTTGATCAGTTGTATCGTAATAAGTTATAACAGAAGAGGCATAAGATAAGATACTAAGGTCTCCTGTTCCAGCACTGGTCCGTGATCAGGACACATTAAACATATATATTATAAATTATTAAAGTCTATAGATTGCATGCAGTAATTTTATATAACCTGCGCATGATTATGAAAGTATTAAGAAGAGAATTTGAATATTTCTAACTAGTGATGTAAAACTTTATCAACCTTAGCTTCGTGTCCAGTAGAAGTTAGATTGTAGTACAAACATTATGAAATATAGTTCCATTATTAAATTTATCCTGGTGTTAATTTGGTTGACAGATTTTAAATTTACGCTGATCAGTCTACAATTTTAAATGGATGTCTGTCTAATGACCAACAAGTCAGTTAAATATGTATGGCATTATAAGATACACAATTATACTAAACGTTTGCTTCCGGCCAGAGAATGCATCGCAAAAAAAGGATAAGGCAAAATGGAAAATTGATAATGTCAAATTTCAAAATATGAAGACTGTTTCCTGAACCGAAATTTCACAAATCTGACGGGACTAATTTTGTCCTGAGAGCAATTAGTCGGTTAACTATAAATGATATTAGACCCAATTGTGGTACTGGAAGCTAAATTCCGGACAGAGACAAGATGAAATTTCCTGGACCGAAATATCACAGTTTTTACTAAATTTTTGTTTGGTGAACAATTTGTTTATTAAGTATAACTAAGAACGCAGAAAGTTAGAAATGAAACATCAAATTAGAGATTGTGATTTAAATCATTAAGATTTAAGTTAATACCGGTAAGAATTAATACATTCACGTACCATACAATAACTTCAGAGTTCATATTAGATTGTCGATATGACAACAAAGTTTAAAACAATAAATTTACTTATAAATAATTTAAGTATGCTTTTGATAATGGATGAGACATGGCAAAAGGTAAACTTTTAATTCTTATTCTTTGTTGTAGTAATTAAATAAATGCAATATAAAACTGTTTTTTATTCAGAAAACTGAGGCGAACCGAGAACAAATGAACGTATAATTTCCTCCCGTCCTTTATATCATGATCATTGTCTATCAAAAATTACTACATACTACTTCTTAGATACTCATACTGTAGATAGTATCAAATGTTTCAAATTATACTTGGTATCAACAACCAAGTTTTACTGTTTAAAATTAAGATTGATCATTTTAACTGAGTCCAGTGTGCTTCCAATTTATTTGCAATTCATGTCCATAACTTAAAGGTATCCGTATAACTGTCTCCGTTGTTGAAGTAGGTTGTGATCAGTATTGGAAGGTCAGGATGTTTACGCTTCGTCTCGTTCTCAAGGGTAAACATCGTCCAAAAAGATCAGCGTCAGTATACAGCTGTCATTCATGTGACCGTCGGCATAGTTTAACGCATCTTCTCTTCAGTAGCACCTGATTTGAAAATATGTTACAAAAGTCGAACGACATATTTCAATTTAAGATAGCTACTGAATCTGCTTGATTTGACATTTGAAAATGAAACAATATTTAATAAGTAAGTGTGGTAAGTAACTTACATAATCTTGGTAGCAAGGCTTTATGATAGTTCTCCACAGTGGTCGATCTGATCATCATCCAGATCTTTTATCAGCTCGATTACCTTGTCAGTAATCGTCATCCCAAACAGTCGATCTGAATGAGAGGATAAGTTAGAACACGCGTTTACAAACAGTACTGTCTGATATCAATTCGTTTAAAATATGTTGATATTTTGATCGAGTTAATGAAATTGCAAGAATTTTATGGTATCGAACATACATAAGTCGTATCGTGTGCTTTTATATTTTAATTACTAATTGTACTCTAATTCATGTACTCGTAAACTGTAATAATAAAGTTTTATCAAACGAAATGGACAAATATGTATGTTACTGGTTTATTAGTATCAAGCATGCAAAATAAATTTCCTTAATAAGAATTTCATTTCAATTGCAACAAAATATTAAAAAATGTTAACTAATTTATGTAAATATTAATTGCGTCTTACTGCTAATTGAATCCCATGTCGAAGTGAGTTGTTGGTAGAGAGTGCGAGTGAAGGTTTTATTATAGTACTCTGGCGAATAAAACATATCCCACTTTGTCAAATTCCCTTTCTTTAGCGCACATTTAGACTCCGTAAGATTCCTCAGTTCCATCTTTGTTTCTTGAAGGTCGCTCCTTGTTTCATTCAACTCCCCCTCTGTTGCTCCAAGCTCCCTCCTGACCCCAACTAACTCCTCCTGGGTAGAGTTGAAGCGTTCTTGTACCCCAACTAGTTCCTCCTGGGTAGAGTTGAAGCGTTCTTGTACCCCAACTAGTTCCTCCTGGGTAGAGTTGAAGCGTCCTTGAACTGTGAGTAGATCTGTCCTCGTTTCGTTTAAGGATAGTTCCAGAGAACTTTTTTCTGTCACGGCCAATTCCAGATTTTTCCTAAGTTCAACGAATGCAGCACATCTAGTATCCATATCCAACACAGCACCAGATCTGCTTAGTTTGAGAATATCTTCCCACTTTATTATCCGGTACTCCTCCAACTGCTCAGGAATCTCTGCACAAAATCCAGCTGAAGACAGGGCAGCTACTTCTGTAGCCGTCAGTTCTTTAGAGTACATATTAAAATTAAAAAGCATGCCTCCGAAAGGGTGCGAGTTGCCTGGTGCATAATTCCCCAAAGTTAATGCTCCGCCTGTCTGCAGCCTTCTCCCGGAGGGTGTTGTCTGGGTCCCTATTTGTTGCCCGTTCACGTACACTCGGAAGGTTCTAGAAGCTAGGCTCCAGGTTGAGCAGTACAGATACCAAGTATTGTCAGTGGGGAACTTGCTGGCCAGATTAATTCTGGAACTGAACAGCATGTTGTAGTAGCCACTGTCTCCCAACGCTATGTCCCAACCATTATACGCAAACGCTACAGGATTATTTCCAGACTGGAACTTGTGGACCCACACACAAACAGAAAACTTTTCTGTCAGTGAGTTAACGTCGGGACTGTAAGATATGTAACTATTTCTATCATAAGCAAACTTAAGAGCTGTATTGCTCTTGGAGTCGCTGGCTGCGATAGTAAACACTGGACAGGCAACAAATACCGATAATACAGAGAGGATAAAACGTAACATAGTGACTCAGTTGAGATATCGATCTAATAAATATTACTGGACTGATATGGACACTATCTTGTCAGATCTTTTAAGTAATAGAGGGTCAGGCTAAGGAAGTTAGGTGTTGAGAATAACGCGTGAAAGTTAGGAGTTGGGAGTAACGCGTGGACGTTGCGTGATTTCGGGCACCTCCCAGATTATTCTTCTTGATCAGCTGTATCGTAATAAGTTCTCACAGTAGAGACATAACTATAAGATATGATACTAAGGTCTCCTGTTCCAGCACTGGTCCGTGATCCGGACACGTTAAACATATATTTTATAAGATGTAGTCTATAGATTGAATATACTGTTTAGTATTAACAACAAAATGTTACATTTGTGAGACGTCTAAACTCATAATTTGTTACTTTATGAAGGAGTGCCATGATCATGAATCTGTCAGAGTCGATGACAATCAAGGAATATTTTGCAATATAGATATTTTTAATATTGCTCGAAGCTTACAACAATTTTATATAACATGCGCTTGACTATTTAGAATTTGCGCATGACTATTAAGGATTTGCGCACGATTAAATTATCTCTAAAACGATGACAGCAACGAAATCTTTGATATTAATTATAATCATTGACAACTAATTGCTGTACTGCATCAGTATGAACTACGACCATCTAAATTATGATATATGATTTCGAGCTTCAAATTTAAAATAACATACAAAAGACTAAAGTAAAAAGTAGATCTACTAAGTCGGCGGCAATAACAAATAATATTCTCGTTAGCTCAAATTACCACGTAACATACTTCCCTCTTGATCAGAAATCGTGATCACAAAATTTACCTTCTTAAAATAAACTCCGTTTTAACAAGGGTGATATTAGCTGTAGCCCTCGATATGCACTTAAGGAGAAGTTGTGGTATTTGTTTGTTAGTTTGTTAGACTTGCAGCAAATCTCATAATTAATCGTACTTGTACTTGCACACTCCCCCATAATCACCACACGCCAGTAAAGATGGTAACACAGCAGTATTGTTAATAATTGTGGGGTTGAGAAAAATGAAATATTCCCCCAAGTCAGCACTTAGCCTGGGGACCACTACTAACTTCTATTGCTGTGGTACCTGTTAGCCAGTTTGCTGTAACGAACTTGTAGACAGTCAGTTTGTGATTTGTTGCAGGAAACCACATAGTTATCTCAGCTGGAAGTTAACCTGTACCTTAATATTATCAGGAATACATATTTGTGGGTATCTGCCCTGTCTGTACTTTAGTGCATCTTAACTCTCTGTTAGAGCACCACGCTTATGTTATAGTCTTATCTTTCTTCATAGAAGACTTTTTAAGTCATCAGAAATCCTATAGATTCATACCGGCCATCTCAAGGCTTAGTCAAATCGAGCTACAGTACTCAGCAGTCAGCAATCAGAGCTAGAATATAACAGTCCACTCAAATTAAAGACGAGCTTGGGGAAATTATTTTACTGAAGGATGTTGGCTATTCTGCGCAAAAATGGGCGTTTATATCAAAAACAAGTATATTTAAAGTCACTATTGTGACGGTACATTAGAATTAGACAGAAACAAAGTGTGAAGGGCCTGAATGGGACCCCTCGGTTTCAGTTCCTTGTTTAACACTGCTGCACAGCAAGGACATCCACCGGGTTCTCCAAGGATGGGCACATAGCTCACTCCACACTATGGCTCTGTCAAATGTTGCTTATATACCAAGGATCTACAGGAAATATTTCCTTGTAAGTTTAGAGGGCGATCTGTGAACAGACAACTACCTCATTCCCAACTATAGGAGCTAGAATTCCTATACTATCCCAACGAGCTACACCATATGTTACAAGGTTTTGGAAACCAAATGAACTATCATAAAGCCTTGCTACCAAGTACCAAGTAAAGTACTTATTAAAGGATGATAAACAAATAATTTCTATGGTATTGTAGTGTAACTGTGCAATTGTTCTCATTAAATTAAACCAACATTAACACCACTCCATCAAATATAATCACCTCAACACCCCATCACCCCTAGCTGAAAACGGTTAACACATTTTTAAAAGCAATTCTGTCATCTTAAATTATAAGTATCGTATCATTTGTATGTTTCAAAACTCCAATGCAGACTCCAATATTTCTTTATTTTCAGAAGTCAAATCAATCAGATTCTTGCAAATTAATCTGAGTAGTAATCTGAAATTGAGAAGTGCACTCGTCCGCGTCCGATTTTCCAACCTTATCTTAAAATCAGGTGCTACCGAAGAGAAGATGTTCTATGCTGACGGTCACAAGAATGACAGGACTGATATTTTTGAACAATGCTCATCCTTGAGAGCTTATTGTGCTCAGCGAGAAAAGTGAAATATTGCCCCAAGTCAGCACTTAGCCTGGGGAACTACTACTAACTTCTATTGCTGTGGTACATGGTAGCCAGCACGCTGTAACGAACTTGTAGACAGTCAGTTTGTGATTTGTTGCAGGAAACCACATGGTTATCTGAGTTGGAACTTAACCTGTACCTTAATATTATCAGGAATACATATTTGTGGGTATCTATCCTGTCTGTACTTTAGTGCATCTTAACTCTCTGTTAGAGCACCACGCTTATGCTATAGTCTTATCTTTCTTCATAGAAGAATTTTTAAGTCATCAGAAATCCTATAGTAGTATAGATTCATACCGGCCATCTCAAATCAAGCTGCAGCAGTCAGCAATCAGAGCTAGAATATAACAGTCCACTCAAATTAAGGCCAAGCTTGGGGAAATTATTTTACTGAAGGATGTTGGCTATTTTAAGAAAAAATGAGTGTTTATATTAAAAACAAGTATATGTATTTATATTACAATGTTTTGGAAAACAGATGAACTATCATAAAGCCTTGCTACCAAGTACCAAGTAAAGTACTTATTAAAAAATGATAAACAAATAATTTCTACGGTATTGTAAAGTAACTGTGTAAATTTTTCTCTTTAAATTAAATCAACATTGACACCAACAAAACAACAACAAACATAATCACACCAAATATAATCACTTCAACACCCCATCATCCCTAGCTGAAGACGGTTAACACATTTTTAAAGCAATTCTGCCATCTTAAAATATAAGTATCGTATCATTTGTATGTTTCAAAACTCCAATGCAGACTTATTTAATATTTCTTTATTGTCAGAAGTCAAATCAATCAGATTCTTGCAAATTAATCTGTGTAGTTGTCTGAAATTGAGAAGTGCACTCGTTCAACTTTCCTAACTCATCTTAAAATCAGGTGATACCAAAGAGAAGATGTGCTATGCTGACGGTCAAAATAATGACAGGGCTGATATTTTTGGACAATGCTCATCCTTGAGAGCTAATTGTGCTCCACTTGTGGGGACCACTAATAACTTCTATTGCTGTGGTACCTGTTAGCCAGTACGCTGTAACGAACTTGTAGACAGTCAGTTAGTGATTTGTTGCAGGAAACCACATGGTTATCCTGTTAACCTGTACCTTAATATTATCAGGAATACATATTTGTGGGTATCTGCACTGTCTGTACTTTAGTGCATCCTATAACTCTCTGTTAGAGCACCACGCTTATGTTATAGTCTTATCTTTCTTCATAGAAGAATTTTTAAGTCATCAGAAATCCTATAGATTCATTCCGGTCATAATTATTGTTGTATTAAAATTTATTATGACAATGATCACATTAACCAGTCCCAATGCCATTTCAAGGCCCATAAGTTGGACTTATAATTGCTCAGTCACTGAGTGCCCAATTGAAATAATTCTTTCTGGTATGACTTACTACCACCACTGGTTCGAGGAATTTATCAATCTATCCTGTCAATTTGGTTGACAGATATTAAAATGTACGCTGGTCATCCATATGTTCTATTTTTGAAATGTTTGATATTTTGGCATTCAAAATTTTGACTGGATGTCTATCCAATGACCAAAGCAGAAAGTTAGAAATGAAACATCAAATTAGAGATTGTGATTTAAATCACTAAAATTTAAGTTAATACCGGTAAGAATTGATATATTCACGTACCAAACAATAACTTCAGAGTTCATATTAGATTGTCGATACAATTACAACAAATTTACAATAAATTCACTTATACATAATTTAAGTATGCTTTTAATAATGTATGAGGCAAGGTTAAAGGTAACATTTTAAATCTAATTCATTGATTTGGTATGTTTCATCTTAACAGACTAATTAAACAGCCATGAGCCAAACCAAAGTTCTGCCATGATTACCAAATTATGGTGATCAAAGATACAGCATCTTCCGCTGCAATAATGCAATATAAAACGATTTTTTGATTCAGAAAATGGAGGTGAACTGAGTACAAATGAACGTAATTTCCTCACGTCCTTTAAATCATCGTCTATCAACGAATACTACATACATACTACTTCTTAGATACTCATACTGTAGATAGTATAAAATGTTTCAAATTATACTTGGTATCAACAACCAAGTTTTACTGTTTAAAATTAAGATTGATAATTTTAAGTGAGTCCAGTGTGCTTCCAGTCTATTTGCAATTCATGTCCATAACTTAAAGGTATCCGTATAATTATCTCCGTTGTTGAAGTATATCGTGATCAGTATTGGAAGGTCGGGATGTTTTCGCTTCGTCTCGTTCTCAATTAGGGTAGGTTCTCAACGTTCTCAAGGGTAAACATCGTCCAAAAAGATCAGCGTCAGTATACAGCTATCATTCTTATGACCGTCAGCATAGTTTAGCGCATTTTCTCTCCGGTAACACCTGATTTGAAATTATGTTACAAAAGTCGAACGACACATTTCAATTTAAGCATTAAGATAACTATTGAATCTGCTTGCTTTGACATTGGAAAATGAAACAATATTTAATGATTAAGTGTGGTAAGTAACTTACATAATTTTGGTAGCAAGGCTTTATGATAGTTCTCCGCAGTGATCGATCTGATCGTCATCCAGATCTTTTATCAGCTCGATTACCTTGTCAGTAATCCTCATCCCAAACAGTCGACCTGAATGAGCTGAGAAGTTAGAACTCCCGTTTACAAACGATCTGGTATCAATTCGTTTAAAATATGTTGATATTTTGATCGAATTAAATAAATTGCAAGAATTTTATGGTATCGAACATACATATGTCGTATCGAGTGGTTGTAAATTTTGATTACTATTATTGTGCTCTAGTTGTGCTACTAATTGAACTCGTAAACTGTAATAATAAAGTTTTATCAAACGAAATGGACAAATATGTATGTTACTGGTTTAAATTATTATCAAGCATGCAAAATAATTTTCCTTAAAAAGAATTTCATTTCAATTGCGAAACAATATGATAAAAACGTTGACTAGTTTAAGTGAATATAAATTGCATCTTGCTGCTAATTGAATCCCATGTTGAGGTGAGTTGTTGGTAGAGAGTGCGAGTGAAGGTTTTATTATAGTACTCGGGCGAATAAAACATATCCCACTTTGTCAAATTCCCTTTCTTTAGCGCACATTTAGACTCCGTGAGATTCCTCAGTTCCATCGTTGTTTCTTGAAGGTCGGTCCTCGTTTCATTCAACTCCCCTTTTGTTGCTACTAGCTCCTCCTGGGTAGAGTTGAAGCTTTCTTGAACTTTCAGTAGATCTGTCCTCGTTTTGTTTAAGGATAGTTCCAGAGAACTTTTTTCTGTCACGGCCAATTCCAGCTTTTTCCGAGTTATCGGTAGTTCAACAAATGCAGCACATCTGGTGTCATCGTCCAACACAGTACCAGATCTGCTCAGTTTGAGAATATCTTCCCACTTTATTACCCGGTACTCCTCTAAGTGCTCAGGAATCTCTGCACAAAATCCAGCTGAATACAGGGCAGCTACTTCTGTAGCCGTCAGTTCTTTAGAGTACATATTTAAGTTAAAAAGCATGCCGCCGAAATGGTGCGCGCTGTTTCCTGGTGAATAATTCCCCAAGCGTAATGTTCCACCTGTCTGCAGCCTTCTCCCGGAGGGTGTTGTCTGGGTCCCTACTTGTTGCCCGTTCACGTACACGCGGAAAGTTCTAGAAGCAAGGCTCCAGGTTGAGCAGTACAGATACCAAGTATTGTCAGTGGGGAACTTGCTGGCCAGATTATTGTGGGAACTGAACAGCCAGTTGTAGTAGCCACTGTCTCCCAACGCTAGTTCCCAACCGTTATACGCGAACACTAATGGAGTATTCCCAGATTGGACCTTACGCACCCACACACAAACAGAAAACTTTTCTGTCAGTGAGTTAACGTTGGGACTGTAAGATATGTAAGCATTTCTATCATAAGCAAACTTAAGAGCTGTATCGCTCTTGGTGTCGCTGGCTGCGATAGTAAACCCTGGACAGGCAACAGATACCAATACGACAGAGAGGATAAAACGTAACATAGTGACTCGGTTGAGATATCGATCTAATAAATATTACTGGACTGGTCTGGATAGCTAGTCAGATACTAAGCTTTTAAATAATAGAGGGTCAGGCTAAGGAAGTTAGAGTTGGGAGTAACGCGTAAAAGTTAGGAGTTGGGAGTAACGCGTGGACGTTGCGTGATTTCGGGCACCTTCCAGATTATTCTTCGTGACCAGTTGTATTGCAATAGTTTAACAGTAAAGTTAGAGGATAAGATACTAGGGTCTCCTGTTCCGGTACTGGTCCGTGATCAGGACACGTTAAACATCTATATAATAAAATATTAAAGTCTATAAATTGCATGAAGTAATTTTATATAACCTGCGCATGATTATGAAAGTATTCAGAAGAGAATTTGAATATTTCTAACTAGTGATTTTAAAACTTTATCAACCTTAACTTCGTGTCCAGTAGAAGCAGGTAATTAGTACAAACGTTTAGAAATACTAATTAAATACTATTAAAACTCCATTTGAATTAATTTGAGATTCTGGTGTTAATTTGATTGACAGATTTCGAAATTTACGGTAGTCATCCAAATGTTAAATTTGTAAAATGTTTGTTATTTTGACATTCACAATTTTGACTTAATGTCCGTCCAATGACCAATATTTTAGTCAAATATGTATAGCATTATACGGCCCAATTATACTAAAAGTTTGATTCCGGCCAAAGAATGCATTGCAAAAAAAGCATAATGCAAAATTGAAAATTGATATTGTCAAATTTTCAACTAGAATGTTTCCTGAGCCAAAATTTTGCAGATTTGACGGGACTTTTGTCCTGAGAGCAATTAGTCAGTTCACTACAAGTAAAGTGACATGAGACCCAATTGTGGTACTGGGAGTTAGATTCCGGACAAAAGAGACAGAACCACAACTGGAAAAATTATACTGTCCGATGTTTGTCCCATTTTCAAAAATCAAAGATGAAAATTCCTAGACTGAAATATCACAGTTTTTACTAAATTTTAGTTTGGCAAACAATATGTTTATTAAGTAGAATAGCTAGGAACGTAGAAAGTTAGAAATGAAACATCAAATTAGAAATTGTGATTTAAATCACTAAAATGTAAGTTAATAGATGTGGATACTGGTGGGGAGGTGAAACACATTTGTTTACTTTAATAGTAAGCACATGTTCAGCGGGTTGAGGAGGTGAAACACATTTGTTTACATTTTTAGGGACTAGGGTAAGCACATGTTCAGCGGGTTGAAGAGATGATACACATTTTGTATTATAGAAGGCTTGTAACACTTGTAACGCTTTCTTGTTACCCCCCTTTGAAGGCCCCGAATTATTTTCTGAACGAAAGCTCAAAAATAACCGAGAAATCGACCTTCTTATTAACTCATTTTGATGACTGTTTCTGACCTAAAATTGCACGAAAAATCGATTTAGCTAGGTTTCAGAACCTATAAACACTTCCTTATCCCTCAAAATTGATGTTTTATAGTTGATACGAGCAACAAGCAACATATGTTTTGATCCTTCGGTTCTACTCATGGACGGATCGGTGTCACATGACATAACACCTCTATTACAAGTGGTCGCTCGTTGAGGATGACGGAGCACATCAGGGCTGCCCGTCGTCAGAATAAATTTAATTCAGTTGTTAGTATAATTGTTATATTGTGGTGTTGGTAACCTACCTTCGTTGTGTTTCTTTTGACTTTGTTATGCTCTGGAAATTGTGAAAATTACGCTCGGGAAATTGTGATAGTACCTGCTCTGGAAATTGTGATAGTACCTGTTCGATTTGTTAAGGAGACGATCTCCCTGTTTATATGTTTGTTATATATGGTAATTTATTATGTAACTTATTTATGTATATTATTCCTTAGTCTCGTATGACCATAGTTGGTACTACAATAAGTGGGTTTCACTTCTAAGCTACCGTATACTAAATTGTTACAGGATCAGTATGTTCGTGAGGAACAGTCACCAAAAGTGAGTTGCTTACCTGCTGTGTGTTTTCGTACTCTGGTCTTCACTCAAGTTGCAAAGCTGCAATAAACACGTATCGCAAAGAACATATTTTATATCTGAAAATTGAGTTAGTACCAGTTTGATCAGTTAAGGTGAGGATTGCCTCGATCTGTCGGGTTCAGCTTAACTGCCTAGGTCAAGAGCTGTAGAACCGAAGGATCAAAACATATGTTGCTTGTTGCTCGTATCAACTATAAAACATCAATTTTGAGGGATGAGGAAGTGTTTATAGGTTCTGAAACCTAGCTAAATCAATTTTTCGTGCAATTTTAGGTCAGAAACAGTCATCAAAATGAGTTAATAAGAAGGTCGATTTCTCGGTTATTTTTGAGCTTTCGTTCAGAAAATAATTCGGGGCCTTCAAAGGGGGGTAACAAGAAAGCGTTACAAGTGTTACAAGCCTTCTATAATACAAAATGTGTATCATCTCTTCAACCCGCTGAACATGTGCTTACCCTAAAAATGTAAACAAATGTGTTTCACCTCCTCAACCCGCTGAACATGTGCTTACTATTAAAGTAAACAAATGTGTTTCACCTCCCCACCAGTATCCACATCTATACCGGTAGGAATTAATATATTCACGTATCATACAGTATAACTTTAGAGTTCATATTATATTAAAATATATTACATACATATTATATTCAGATTATATTAAAATATTATATTACATACATACATGTATTATATTCAGATTATATTGAGATATTACTAGATCGTCGATATGACAACAAATTTTTAAACAGTAGATTTATCTATTTATAATTTATGTAATCTTTAATTAAATAATGCATTAGGTAAAAGGTAAAATCTTTAAACCCAATTCATTTCATATGGTATGTTTTATTTTAACAGACTATAAACAGATTTTAACAGACTATTTTTTTTTTAATAATAGAAAAGTCAAAACCAAAATCCTGCCATGATAAAAAATTAATTGCGATCAATAATCAAATTTACTGCATTTATCGTCAGTAATGCAATATTTCTTCAAATTACTAAAACTAGACTTATGAAACGACCTATTGATTCCAGTTCAGAAAAATTGAGGTAAACTAAAAACACCATAACCTATCAAGGGTGAACATTGTCCAAAAATATCAGCCCTGTCATTCTTGTGACCGTCAGCATAGTTTAGCACATCTTCTCTTCGGTAGCACCTGATTTAAAGATAGGTTAAGTTAGAAAATAGTCGAACGACACATTTCATTTACAAATTAGTACAAAAATTAATTTGCTTGATTTAACATGTTTGATAATTAAAATATTTAATAATATAAGTCAATGTGGTTACTACTTAACTTACATTGTCTCAGTAGCAAGGCTTCACGATAGTTCTCCGCAGTGTTCAATCTGATCGTCGTCCAGATCTTTTATCAGCTCGATTACCTTGTCAGTAATCGTCATCCCAAACAGTCGATCTGAATAAGAGAATAAGTTAGAACTCGCTCATAAATAATACTTTCAACACTACTATATAACAAATAATTTGAGATTATGTGACTGATTAAATGCTGAAGATAAAAGAAATATATTCATTTTGCTAAGATTATGTTTGCGTTTCATTGCTCAACAGCTGTTCGAAGGATCAAATTTAAGCTCATAAATAAACGATGATAAATATTTGATTCAGCATATTGGTATAATGATCAATATTGATCATAGAGTTTTTGATATCACAAGAATTTTGTCGTACTGAACGTATCGTGTATAGTATAATAAAAAGTATAATTATAAATGTATAAGTATAATTATAAACTTCTGTAAAACATAATGAACAAATGTGTAATATGTACATGTTATCAAATTCAAACGTATTATAAAATAATTTTCTTTAAAATGATATACATTTCAATTGCGCAAAACAATGATAAAAACGTTGACTAATTTATGTAAATATTAATTGCATCTAGTCTTACTGCTAATTGAATCCCATGTCGAGGTGAGCTGTTGGTAGAGAGTGCGAGTGAAAGTTTTATTATAGTACTAGGGCGAATAAAACATATCCCACTTTGTCAAATTCCCTTTCTTTAGCGCACATTTAGATTCCGTGAGATTCCTCAGTTCCATCTTTGTTTCTTGAAGGTCGCTCCTCGTTTCATTCAACTCCCCTTCTGTTGCTACTAGCTCCTCCTGGGTAGAGTTAAAGCGTTCTTGTACCCCAACTAGTTCCTCCTGGGTAGAGTTGAAGCTTTCTTGAACTTTAAGTAGATCTGTCCTCGTTTTGTTTAAGGATAGTTCCAGAGAACTCTTTTCTGTCACGGCCAATTCCAGCTTTTTCCGAGTTATCGGTAGTTCAACAAATGCGGCACATCTGGTATCTATATCCAACACAATACCAGTTCTGCTCAGTTTGAGAATATCTTCCCACTTTATTCATTATTATCCGGTACTCCTCCAACTGCTCAGGAATCTCTACACAAAATCCACCTGAAGACAGGGCAGCTACTTCTGTAGCCGTCAGTTCTTTAGAGTACATATTAAAGTTAAAAAGCATGCCGCCGAAATGGTGCCCTGAATTTGGTGAATAATTCCCCAAAGTTAATGCTCTGCCTGTCTGCAGCCTTCTCCCGGAGGATGTTGTCTGGGTCCCTACTTGTTGCCCGTTCACGTACACTCGGAAGGTTCTAGAAGCAAGGCTCCAGGTTGAGCAGTACAGATACCAAGTATTGTCACTGGGGAACTTGCTGGCCAGATTAATGTTGGAACTGAACAGCATGTTGTAGTAGCCACTGTCTCCCAACGCTAGTTCCCAGCCGTTATACGCGAACGCTATAGGATGACTTCCATGAGGGTGGAACTTGCGGACCCACACACAAACAGAAAACTTTTCTGTCAATGAGTTAATGTTGGGACTGTAAGATATTAAACTATTTCCATCGTAAGCAAACTTAAGAGCTTTATCGCTCTTGGTGTCACTGGCTGCTATAGTAAACCCTGGACATGCAACAAATACCGATAAGACAGAGAGGATAAAACGTAACATAGTGACTCGGTTGAGATATCTAACTAATAAATATTACTGGACTGATCTGGACAGCTAGTCAGATACTTTATAGTAATGGAGGGTCAGTCTTAGAAAGTTTGGAGTTAGGAGTAACGCTTGGCAGTTGCGTGATTTCGGGCACCACCCAGATTATTCGGACCTTTACTGATAGTTGAAATTCGACATATGACGTCATCTAGCGTCATCTAGCGTCATCTAGCGTGAAATATCGCCAGATGATGATAGATGACGCTAGATGACGCTAGATGACGCTAGATGACGCCAATTAGCGACATTGTCGCTAAGTGCACGGCACCTTTCGAATGTCGCTATCTAGCGCTATCTAGCGCTATCTAGCGCTATCTAGCGCTATATGACGCTATATGACGCTATATATATATGACGCTATATGACGCTATATATATATGACGCTAGATGACGCTAGATGACGCTAGATGACGCTAAGCACGCAGCACTGACGCCAGGCGACAGATAGCGCTATTTTCATAAAAATTCTAGGGACGACATCTAGCGTCATCTAGCGTCATATGTTGCCGCGACATCTAACGCTATCTGACGCCATCTAGCGATATCTGACGTCATCTGACGACATCTGTCGCGACGACATCTGACGCAGGCGACATCAAGCGCTGGATAGCGGGATAAGTCAGTTTACGACAGTTCACGCTATCTAGCGCTATATAGCGCCAGATAGCGCTATATAGCGTCAGATGTCGTTGCGACATATAGCGCTAGATAGCGTTAGATAGCGCTAAATAGCGACATTCGAAAGGTGCCGTGCACTTAGCGACAATGTCGCTAATTGGCGTCATCTAGCGTCATCTAGCGTCATTTAGCGTCATCTATCATCATCTGGCGATATTTCACGCTAGATGACGCTAGATGACGTCATATGTCGAATTTAAACTATCAGTAAAGGTCCGGCTTCAGTATATTACTTATTATGTATTATCTTTTGATTGGTGGTGATCATGTATACACACGACGTATCTCAAGGTCTTTAGCAAATTAAGGGAGTATCATGCCTTAATAATTGTAACAAATTTCTAGTGCTGTACAGTAATAGTAGAGGCTCTTACGGGCATTGTCTGCTCGATACGTTCGGGACCCCAGATACACCTTACTAGACGTATTTTTGACCGTAGAATCGATTGAAAGTGGTTTCAAGATGATTGGACTGATTGTTCTGGGGTAAAATCGCAACAAACCGATTTTTGGGCCAAAAATAGGCCAAAAAACCATGTTTTTTGATATTTTGAGCAAGTTAATTTTGTTGGCATGTCGGCAAAACTTGCAGAAAGATAGCTAAAAGACAGCCGCACAAGATTGTATAAAAATAAAACAAATCCCTCTATTTGTTCTGAGGTAAAAATCCAAAAAAGTGGTAAAAATTTTGACTTTTTTGCTTTAAGTTTGAATAATTTTTTGCAGTTGTATTAAATCAACCCAAAAATAGTCACATCGTGTTTGCCTAAATTTTTCCTTTCCGAGAAGTACCCACTTCATATACTTAATCGAAGTTTGAATATTGTCACTCCGCAAGCGTTTTTGCCAAATTTTCGACGCGCACTACGCGCAAAAGCATTTAGTTGTTATCAATTGGCACCCGCGCGTTCATCATAAATTTCAAACAGCTATAACTCAGCGAGATTATGTCCGTTCTAGCTCATATTTTCACACTAAATAGAAAATAATGTGATCTTATTGCTGACAAAATATGGATATAATTACTTTATTTGCCTTAGAGTAATAGACTGTCAAAGTTTAAAACGCGCATTGGTATAGCACGTGACTAATAAGGCCAAATTTATATTTCTTAACATATTATCGATCCTTAGACATCATACTATTGTGTCCAATTAGCGGTTAGGTCTCTAAACTCGTAGCAGAAAACACGTCTTTTTGCCCGTAAGAGCCTATACTATAATACTCCGTTAACTTTTTACTTCGGAGTTTGATAAAAAGAAAAAGCCGCGGTAGATCGGGGTTTTGATTTTGTTTTTACATTATGAATGTTAAGCCCTATTTGGGGGAAGGAAATGGCCGCGGTAAATCGGGGCTTTACTGTAATTAGTTGGTGATTGAACGCTGCTGGTCCACGCTGCCATTTCGCGGCAGATGCCACGATTTAACAAAAATCAGGTATCGCGCGACATCATCCTCATATAATGTATAATATCTTATCACAGTGCTGGCAAGCACGACCGTTGCATTTATTGTGGGTATACTATGTACCCCCTTTACTATCATACCCCCTTTACTATTATACCCCCTTTGGTACACGTTACACGACTCCGGCAGGAGTTTTTCAGGCATTAAGACTCATCGGAAGTCGTTCAGCAGATTTATTTTTAGTTGAAAATATAAACTATATAAATATACATATATAAATATATAAAACATTCTAATTTAATGTCAAAGATGACAGGAATAAAAAATAGTTATGTTGAGATTTTTAAGAAATTTGCATAAAATACTCGCCAGCACTGTTAGTGTTATACGAAATTCGGTAAAAAACCCAAAATCGCCATATTCAGGTGCCTTAAAAACCATGTTTAAATTGAGTTAAATATCTGAAATTTTTCAGGGCGTCTAGACGTTGACCAAATCGACTGCAAAAAAAGTTTCAGGTTTCAGGAGCATCGGGAAATGGGTTTTCTAGAACCCCTGTTTTACGACAGATTGTCGTGATACATCACAATGCTGGCAAGCATTACCGTCGCCCTTATATTCACAATACTATTCACCCCCTATACTAGTATATCCCCTTTATTGTTTTCCAGGCATATAAGACTCATCGAAAGTAGTTCAGCAGGCATATCTAAGTTCAAAACATTATAATTCAATGTTAAAGATGACAGGAATAAGAAATAGTTATGTGGAGGTTTTTAAGAAATTTGCGCAAAATACGCGCCAGCATGTTATACGAAATTAGGTAAAAAACCCAAAATCGCCATATTCAGGTGCCTTAAAAACCATGTTAAAACTGAGTTAGAGATATGAAACTTTGCAGGGCGTCTAGACCTTGTCCAAATCGACTGTAAAAAATTTTCATGTTTCAGGAGTATCGGCAAGTGGGTTTTCTGGAACCCCTGTTTTACAACAGATTGTCGTGAAGCATATATATATAATATAGACGCTTTTGGCAGTCAATTGTAGCCTACATTTAAGTGTCCGTAGATTCAGAAGTATAAAAGATACAGTCATTTCGAACCACAGGTCTTGAAGATAATCGTTTACACTCTAGTTTCCATTATATCAAAAAATAATTTAACGTCATCATCATCACTTGATGACGTCATCAAGTTAAGTGTTTTTAAAACTTGGTTTTTAACAAAATAACAACTTTTCAAATCGATTTTAAACCATTAAGGAGTAATTTTATTCAAAATCTGAGGACATTTTCACCTTAGATAATTGTTCAAGCATTCTGAAAATCTACCGGAAAATTTTCCTACCTTGCTCCTTCATAAAGATATTCGCTATTGAAGTTAGTGCTTTTTTGAAGAATAATTTTATAAAAATACAAAAGTTGTGAATTAGTATTCTCTGGTGTTGGGCCATCCCTTGGGTTGTGGAGCTCGATTGTGCTTTCTAAAGGTCTAAATTGTGTTATAGGCTAGTTTTAAAGTTGAAAATCGAAAAGTTGCACACGTGGGGACACGCCCAAATTGATAGAAAATTGCTAAAATTACTGAAAATTGCTGTTTTCACCATTTTTATCAACTTTGGAGTCCCGTTGTGATCCAAGTTCTATATGAAATCTTCTGAAACTTTGCATGCTTATTAAATTATACATAAAATACTGCTATGCAAAAATTTACGGTGATTCAATATTGTATGCGCACGCAACGTCCGCTCAAAGTTTGCACGTGCGAAAGGTGAGAATTTTTCTCATTCGTGATTTCGAATAAATTCTGCTTTCCCGCGATATTTAAATGGAATTATATATGAATTTAATGCCAACTTGAATGAGTAAAAAGTGCCATATTCAGTCAGGTAAAATTTCGAAATCGATGAAATTACCTCCTGATTATTAATATAAATATTAATGAAGTTATGAGTTTACATTTCGGCTTTGTAAATTATCCTGACATTATAATCAAAAAGAGATGATATTTGACCAAAACCCATAATCATGGGTAGAGTGTACCGCTGCCAGTGTCTCTCTTTTCCAAACAAAAGGAAATGATATTAATTTGAATAACCGTCCGCAAATGCAAATTGATACCGAGAATGAAATCGGTCGCTCGCTTTTTCCATTCGATCACGGCTTACGAATTGTAATTGGTAATAAAGCTTATTGATTAGAAAAAAGCGAGCGACCGATTTCATTCTCGGTATCAATTTGCATTTGCGGACGGTTATTCAAATTAATATCATTTCCTTTTGTTTGGAAAAGAGAGACACTGGCAGCGGTACACTCTACCCATGATTATGGGTTTTGGTCAAATATAAATATACATATATATATTTGACCAAAACCCATAATCATGGGTAGAGTGGACCGCTGCCAGTGTCTCTCTTTCCCAAACAAAAGGAAATGATATTAATTTGATTGACCGTTCTCAAATGCAAAATGATACCGAGAATGAAATCGGTCGCTCGCTTTTCCCATTCATTCACGGCTTACGAATTGTAATAAGTTTCGATTGATTAGGTACATCAATCAGATGCTGTAAAAATCTCTTTGGGTTGCGTTCGGGTCGATACCTAGTATTTCGGGGTAAGGGTGGTAGTTATTACTTATTGAATTAGCTGAAGTTTATTGAATCTTTATTGCCGAGTACAGCTGCCTTTGGGTAGTTCTTCTTAATCTATTACAATTGTAAATGAATGGGAAAAGCGAGCGACCGATTTCATTCTCGGTATCATTTTGCATTTGAGAACGGTCAATCAAATTAATATCATTTCCTTTTGTTTGGGAAAGAGAGACACTGGCAGCGGTCCACTCTACCCATGATTATGGGTTTTGGTCAAATATCATCTCTTTTTGATTATAATGTCAAGGTACTTTATAAAGTCGAAATATAAACTGATATCTTCATTAATAAGGAGGAAGTTTCAACAATTTCGAAATTTTTCCTTTAAAAACTTTTCCTTGTGTTTAGGTAAGCATATCGGTCAATCACTGACTGAATATGCCACTTAATACTCATTCAAGTTGGCATTAAATTCATTTATAATGACATTAAACTGTCGTGGCAAAGCAGAATTTGTTGGAAATCACGAATGAGCAAAATTCTCACCTTTCGCACGTGCAAACTTTGAGCGGACGTTGCGTGCGCATCCAATATTGAATCGCCGTAAATTTTTGCATGTAATTGTTTTATATATAGCTTGATAAGCATGCAAAGTTTCAAAGTATTTCAAGAAGAACTGTAATCACAACGGCACTCTAAAGTTGACAGAAAATGACGAAAACAGCAATTTTCAGTGATTTTAGCAATTTTCTATCAATTTGGGCGTGTCCCCACGTGTGCAACTTTTCGATTTTTAACTTTAAAACTAGCCTAATGCACAATTTATACCTATAGGAAGCAGAACTGAGCTCCACAACCCAAGGCATGGCCCAACACCAGAGAATACTAAATCGCAAAATTGACGTTTTTATAAAATAATTCTTCAAAAAAGCACAAACTTCAATGACGAATATCTTTATGAAGGAGCAAGCTAGAAAAACTTTCCGGTAGATTTTCAGAATGCTTGAACAATTATCTAAGTTAAAAATTTCCTCAGATTTTGAATACAATTACTTTTTAATGGTGTAAAATCATTTTTAAAAGTTATTACTTTGTCAAAAATCAACTTTTAAAAACGGTTAACTTGATGACGTCATCAAGGGGTGTTCATGACGTCAAATAATTTGTTTATACAATGTAAACTAAAGTGTAAACAATTATTTTCAAGACTTATGGTCGGAAATGGCTGTATCTTTTATACTTTTGAATCTATGGACAATTAAATACAGGCTACAATTGACTGGCAAAGCGTCTATCCCTGAATATATATATATATTCAGGGATTGATACTATTTACTGCGCGCAGTTTTGTTGCGATTTTTACGCTGTAACTACTAACGATGAACTATCATCACACACTGAGAATCTCCGACAGATTCTTTAGGGGAAAGCCCCCCAACACCGAAACTCGCAACACCTGCCTTCTGGTCAAGCTCCGAGGAGACCCCTGTACATCTGGGACAACTGCCGCACTGGCTCCTCTCCTCCTACCGGAAGGCAAGTCACCTTATTCATTGTATGTGTACTACCGAAGTTTAGTGGATTTCTCTGATTCCTTCCCAAACGCTTGGATCTGCTCCCCACAACCCCCCAGTGACGATAAAGAGACGAGCTGGAGCAAATCACGTGACTACGAAACGTCAGATTCAACCGTACAGAGGGAGCAAAGCGAAACGATGTTTATTCCGGTAATCACTATGCCAGCAACAGAATTAATCACGATACAAAACACTAAACCAAACTCCAATTGCCTTACCTACCCTAAACTTTATCCTGTTATTATTCCTTATTTGGGTGAACTGTTAGTGATAAGAGCTGGCTTGCGCCTGACTATGATCTTACGCATTGTATGTCGCACTGCGGTTAAAGCGATTATATTGATTGTAATGAAGGTTGCAACTGATAAGGCGAGAGTCCATATTATCTTGTATAATAAACTGAAAACAATGTGGAGCCTTCAAATTGTTAGGATGATTACCCAGATTCTACTATCAATTAACTCCGAGATCAGTAGACGTGGTAAAAATCTGTATTATTATTACCACAGGCTAGAATCGAACACTGTACAGTGCTCAAAGAATGAAGGCATTGTTGATAAGTATGTTGATGATTGGGAGCCAAGCGCCGCTGTGTCCAATTTCTTGCTTCCCACTCCTGCTGTAGAAATCCAAAAAACGGAGGGGACACGCAAAACTTTGGCCCACGGGTGGAGCATGGCCTCCCTCTCACTGTGTTCTCCCGAGCTGCAGACCACTACACCATGGCGGGAGGTGACCTGCATGCAATCTCACGATAGCTATTCATCACAATCGTTTGATAACACATCTAGCTCTAGTTACAATGAGGAGTGTACGGTATTTAGTAACTCACCTAACTCACTCGATCAAGCGAAACTAGAACTAGACCTAGAAGCACGAGGTGAGCGCGTGCGCACGCTAACTACGTCACGTGACGCTGGATTAACGTCATTAGCGAAAAAGCGTCGCCATGACAACGCGCACTCCTCTGCGACTGCTAGTAAATATAAGCGCATACCAACCACGCTACGTTATCGGCAGGCTGACAGTGTATCTTATCTCCTCATCAGCGGGGATCTGTTTCTTGATTGCAGCTCTCATTTGCCAGTTGATAGCTTGCTCTTCGTTTGTGTCCCTTCAGGACTTCCACTTGTGAATTACCCTAATGATCAAGTTTCTGCTGCTTCTTCTCAAGACGACCTGCTCAGGGCTTCTAATGACCTATCAGACTCGGAGGGAGGTGGAAGCACTGGAGAGAGTTCCAATAGCAGTTCCTCTACCAACTCCTCCAGTGCAGCAGCGGCATCAAAGTCAAGAAGAAAACATATCCAAAGCAGAGGAGCATTGTTTAACGGATCCCGTAGCAGCACCACTGGATCAAATGGAAATGGAGACGGGGATGACGAGGAGGATGAAAACAATAAAAGATCTCGCCTACTCCATGAATGCGAGTCTAGTGTGACAACTGATCAGGAAGATAAAGAAGAAGACAGTGATCATACAAACAAGAATGAAACAAGGAGCATAGTGAACCTCACTACGGAGCGTGTTGACCTCACCAAAATGTCTCCAATAGCAATGAATAACAGCCAGGTTGTCGCTGTTAATTCAACCCAGGTGGAACATGACAAATCAGCTTACCCAATCTTCGATATGTCCGTACTTCAAGGCATCTCCAGAATATCACGCTCGATATGGGAATCTACAAAGAACGTGTCCCTATTCGGCCGCCGGGAGCAAAATATGGATCCGATAGGTGAGCTGTCAATGATTAGTGATTTAGGGAGTATTCCCGACTTCTCCGAAATATCGTTTGACACGACGGTTCAAAACACCAACACCCTGGACCAGAGTCAACAGGAGGAAAAAGAAAAGGTGTCAGATAACGACGTAGAGGATGAACACGTCGAACACGAAACAGTCGACACCTCGCAACTTGACGCTCTCGACGTCTCATACGCTGGAATCGCCAAGCCAGAGATAACACCCATCTCTCAAAGGCTGAGAGGTGCCCAACTAACACAAGTCAGGGCAAGGTCCAAGTCCGAGAGCTCATACATCAGAGCTGGGCCTTACGAATTACCACCGACCCTAATCATGAGGAAAAAACAAAGAGCGAATCTGAAAAATCAAAGCGGCCAACTGGATGAGACTCCGACTGGCAAGAGAACACCAAGAAGAAGGAACTGGTCTGAGTCGTTCTGTTTTGACTCCCCACAAACACCAAAAGAAACATGCGTTCGAATAAGAGATTCCGGCCTGTACGATAGTAGTAACGGACTAGGAGACTGTTTTCACCTTGAACATGATTATCTGGAAAGACACGACACTGGAAGGATAGATAAAGGGAAACTCTTCTGTGAAGTGAAGAAAGTACTCTCCATACCTAATGACTGTACAAAGCTTGAAGAATTTAGTTCGGTGAGCCTTGCTTGGACCACGGAGGAGGTAGAGGCCGTCTCGAAGACGCAAAATTTTGGTCAGTCGCCATCCCCGATCGATCAAAGAAAGTGTCTGCTATACCTCCTCGGTAGAATGATTAACCATTCTGCTCGTTTCCTACCATCAAAGCCTTCTTTCAATGGACTGAAGATCACTGTTTTACCAGATCGGACTAAAAAGTTCTCTCTTGAAACCCTCAATGAGAAAAATGGGCAACCCATCATTCTCCTCCATCTAGGCAAAACATGTCGAAATGTTGACGTTATCCCTAAGAAACGTGACCCATTTCGGACAAATATTTGCGATGTGCAACTCGAGAACTTTTCCCTTCTAACGATCTTCCCAAGTACCCTGCAGCACTTTGACATCAGTCTAGCCAGTGAGGGTACCCATCTCCAAGATCCTCACGTCTTAATTTCACCGTGTTATATTCAAACAGATCAGTTTGTGGAACCGGTTAAAGAGATTCATATCGGAAACTGCAATTCCGAAAAAAGTGTTCCTGGGCTAGACTCACCGCCAACCAAAAACACTGCAGCCCCAGAGATCATCACCAATGAGGAAGGAACTGAATGTGCAAGTAATAAAATACCTGTTATAGACAAAAGTGAACCAAGCACTGAGAAAGACAACGAAGAAGGACTATCTGAACCTTCAATGCAAACTGACGAGGAGATATCTCCCGAGAATGCGAGTGAAGTAACGATTTCTGAAGTCACAGCTCGAGGCTTCAACTTGTCCAACAAGAGCCCAGATGGGGTAAATGTGGAGCCCCATAAACTGGAGCCCCATGAATTAGATGGTGAAAAAGCAGAGCCCCATGAACCATCGGTCAAGAAAGACGATGATGAAGGGTCATCTGAACCGTTAAAGCTAACTGGTGAGGAGATTTCTCCCGAGAATATGAGTGAAGCGAAGATCTCCGAAATCACAGCTGAAATTACCGGTGACGAGAAGAAAGTCGACGGAGAAACTGACACAAATGTCCATATCAAAATCAAGTGCTCCGATGATACAGATTTATCTCGCGGCAAGAAGAAGGCCAACAATGATACGACCAAAAATCTTGATAAAGAAACGGTCGGGGAAGAAAGGCCCATCAATAAATTCATTAGCGCACCAAACCTGGAAGATGTTGTTGAAAAGCTAAACGCTAAACCGCTAATCAGCTGGGTTAAAGCTTGTGAACTTAAACCAAGTCATACTGCAGAAAAGAACAGGCAGATCCTTTCAAAACATTTGACTCTGGTTTCAGAAAACAAACAACAACTTCCTCCTCTCGTGATCGAAAACATCACGAAAAAACTTAACGATAATGCTGTCTGCGAAGAGCTGGATAGAATAGGGTTAACCAGACCAAGAACTGCTAAGGCCAGGAAAACTCTTCTGCAGTCTTACCTCATCGAAAACTTTACTTCAGTCAATATGCTTGATCGCCGTGAAGATTTCAAGCTGGAAAAAAGCCGAATCAAAGGCAAAAAGAAAAAGGCTAGACGTAACACAGGAAAATCATTCCTGGATACTAAGAACCCAGCATCGGTAGAAGAGATCTGTGAAGCTATTGAGAACACAGGTTATCAGCCACCAAGCGAGGAGGGACACCAATCAGTTAGGTCTGGTGCCTCACCTGTCGTAGCAGCTGAAGTGACAAAAGACGGTACCAATGACCTCAGCGACGAGATCAGGAACATCCCCAAAACCACGAACGAACCCGATTCCAGTGACAAGACGCCCGTAGATCCAGCCCAAAAGAAACCTAAAAAGGAAAAGAAGAATACGGCTATAAGTAACCCAGGGCCAGCTGCAGCTAAAAACGTCTCTGCATCTACCGCAACACCCGTAAGCGGGTTTGAAAAGCCACTAAAGACACTTGAAGACGGACTCCTCAAGCTCCAGGAATCAGCAACCAGCCACGAAGTTCTTTTGAAAACTCTTCGCCAGAGGCAAGAGTCCGACCTTAATACAAGCCCGGATGTAAAGCAAGAAATCCGCGAACTAAAACAGAAGGTAAACTCTCTTTTAGAGGCACTCAAGATCCAGCAAGAAACACTCAATGAACTCGTTGAGCATAGGAACCAACCAGTTGAGCTGCCATCCCCTCAGGACCAGGCGTGCACTGAACAGATGGTAATAGAGCCAACAGTTTCACATACCAACCTCGAATTGAGATTTCCTACTCCAGACTCAGAGAATGTTGAGGGTTTCAGATGTAAAGACTGCGATAGCAAATTCGCCCAGATCTTTTGCTTTCTCGCTGTTCTTTGGCAACAAACTAAGACGTTAAGGAAAAACAGCTGGCAGACACACCTTCAGGAAAGTTCCATCAAACATGACCATGCCTACTGTAAGCCTCGGCATGAAAAGCCAAAAAAGAAGTTGGTTAAAGTAGTTGATGAAGAAATCGACGACAACCCAGGCGAAACCGTGATCGGAGAAGCCGAAGTGAATCTCGAAACCACCGAAGTCATTTTCAACGAGGAAGAAATCGAAGTCAGCGAGATGACTGAAATCTTTGACGAAAACAAATCGCCGGAGCTTTTATCTCGTGCCATACCAATCATCAAGACTTCGACGCTAACTGCTCTCCCGTTAAGAAGTAGAGTTAATTCTACTCGTCCCAAGAAAAACAAGTGTATCATTTTGCACGATTGCCCAAACATCATAGTCAATGAAAAGAAGTTGACCCCATTCTTCGACATAGAATGCATTCAGGTCAATTCGCTCAGAACAATTTCCTCCCGAAAAAACCTTAACAACATCTGCAACACTATTATGGATACGAAACCTGAGGCGATCTTTATCCACCTTGGATATACGGATCTCAGACGACAGGCGGATGTGGATGCCTTAGTGAAAAACTATGACCGTCTTCTTCACGAATTAGAGAGGGTCACTGATGCCGATATTTGCGCAACAATGCTGAAACAAACCCATGGCTACGACTATCTGAATTACTCAATTAAACACTTTAATAATGATATGAAATGTTTGATTGACAACCGCCGAACAACAACAAAAGGAAGCAAGCAGGTTTTCATCGAGGAAGAACAATTTGTTATCGAGGGAATAGGATCTAAAAGTGAAGTCATCGAGGAGTCTGCGTACATGATCCCTCCTGAGGATGAGGTTGAAGTGCAGAGTATACCTATTCCTAGTATCCCTGGTTCCTCCGCTAGATTTGAAAACAACCAGCTGTACTCCCCTCGGCGCCTTAGTGCTCATCTAGCTCCTACTAGAGGCAAGTCAGGAGGTCCACCTAAACATGACAACTCGACAAGAGATCATAACCAGACCTCAAGCAATCACTGCAGTGACAGAACAAAAAAACAACAGAATATCAAGGTTCTAGGAAGCCATGACACGAGGCTTTCATGTGAGACAGCCCCATCACCACTGGGTACTAAACGACCTAGGAAACCATCAAACAAGAAGGAGGACCGGGAAGAAGCCACAACTTCAACAGCCAACGATACCAATGGCCAATGCCGACAACATGAACCAGAAGGAAGTAGTCGATCACAGCCCCCCTCCGAGAAAACCGATCTTGATAAGGATAAGACTCCAGGAATAGATCAAACTGAAAATACAGGAGATTCTATCCCAACTAGCCATGTGGCAACAGTAAATAGCACTCATGGAGAAACCGTATCTGCTAACAACCTAAGCCACAAGGAGCCAGCACAAAAATCACCAAAGGAGAATGCCCAGACCAGCCCAGAAACACCAAGAGGAAGATCACATCCGACCCAGCGGTCGAACCGAAAATGTCTCCTTGTTCACGATGATTTTTTCAACAAATTTGACGGGACCAAATTTAGCAGTCGTTTTGAGATCAGCACATATCGAGCCTTCTCGGTCGACGATATCATTTCGAAAGGAGGCCTCGTATCAAAAGTGCGAAACACAAAACCAGATGTCGTGTTCGTGCATACAGGATTTCAAGACCTATTCTGGCTCAAACTTTCTGCTGACGATCTTTTCGGTAAATATAAACAGATGGTCTACAACATCCTCGAATCGACAACGGCTAAACTCTGCCTATCAGCGATCATCCCAATCCCTGGCTACCCTCGTCTGACCGAGGAGATTGAATCCTTTAATGGCTTGCTGTCAACTTTTGTGAGCAACCTCAGATCAGGACAAAAATACCGAAACCGTGTCTTTACATCGTGTAATCGTAATCTCGGTGGATTCATAAACAAAGGGACAGGAAAAAATGGCGTAGAACTGTTCCTCTCAGAAAGAGGCCAACGGAAAACCTGGCTGAAGTTTCGTGATTCTCTTTATAGAACTGTAGACATGGAGACCAGTCACGGGAATTACGAGGACGAAACTGGATACAAACCGAAAAGGAAGCGCAATGATTAATTCTATACCTGATAGGACTACGAGCCACCAACAAGACCTTATGAGGATCTTGTCGTGGAACATTCATGACGCAATGTCCTTCAAAGAGGGCCCCAAGGCCGATGATGAGGACTTCGTCAAACTTCTCATTGGGTGTAACATATTCTGCCTGCAGGAAACGAAGGCTGAGTTCCACCTTCCAAACTTCAAATGCTACAATAGCCTTAGAACCGGCTCGCGCTCCGGTGGGCTATGTGTGGGGGTCCATCGATCCCTGTCAGGAGACTTCAAGCCCGTAAAAAGCTCCCATCCAGATATTCAAGCGGTGACTTTTTGCCCCGCCACTGATGATACTCTTAAGTTCACAATAATCAACGTATACGACTCCCCAGAGCAGTCATCCTACAAAAAGAGACTGAAAAACAGCAATGGTGGACCATCCCAGTCAACACTCGAATCCATTATTGACTTTGTTGCTGAAAACACAGATCTCGGCGAGAAACTGGTTCTAGGAGACTTCAATGCAAGAACAGGGGACCTCAACTTTAACTTTGATGATGAACCTCCAGCTGACATCGAGGCTTTCTCAACAATCGCAAGCTTTCCAGAAAAATCAACAAGATCAAGCAAAGACTCTGTGATAAACCCAAGGGGAAAACTCTTTCTGGACTTCATATCCAGTCTGAACCTTAGCATTCTTAATGGTGATACACTAGGAGACATCTTTGGGGAACCCACCTCAATTAATTACAATGGACACAGCGTTGTAGACTACGTAACAGCATCCCCCATGCTAAGGGAATCGGTGCAAAGTCTTAAGGTCTTAGATCTTACGAAATTCTCAGACCACCGCCCATGCTTATGCACACTGAAACTGAGTCATAATTATATAATTGATCCGGACGAAATTCTATCCTCACTCCAGCCAGCCCCAATAAAACACAAATGGGACGAGAATGCTTCAGAGAATAAACAGCAGTTCCTAGATGTCCAAAAAGAACCCCAGTTTGCAAGCAGAATCGCGGAACTGGTTGAAGCTGTTTGCGTAAAAAAGGAGGATGTCATTAAGCTCAATGAAAACATCGTCGGCATTTATCGTGATATGGCTGATCAGGCCCTACCAAGACCTAGAAAACATAAACAAAAACCCCTCAATAGGAAAACTCGGGGATACAAAAGGGCAAAACCGAAGTCTCCATGGTTTGATATTGCCTGCATCATCGAAAAACGTGAACTAAATCGATTAGCTAAAACATACGGTAAAAGTCCTCTTGATAAAGAACTGAGAGACAGCTACTACAACAAACGCCGCGAATACCGAAAGCTCGTGAGACAGAAGAAGGCCAAGTTCGTGGAATCTCTTTGTCGTGATGTTGACGAGGGGCGCGACATAAACTGGAGTCGCTTTAAGAAACTTAAAAGCTTCTCCTCAAATGGCTCAAAGCTGGACGTTTTCGATATGATGAACTTCTGTAAATTCTTCAAAGAGCTGTACTCAAAACCTTCCATCCCGAATGAAGAAACTGCTGACTTCACGGAACGCAGAAAGACTGAACTTCGTGTTCATGAACTCGTGGAAGTTCTGGACAAAGATATCGAAATAGAGGAACTTCGGACCGCCATCAAAGGCCTTAAGAAAGGGAAAGCCATCGCCGAAGATAAAATCCTGAATGAGTTCCTCATTTCGTCAGATGAACCAATGCTGTCAGCTGTTCTCAACCTGTTCAACCACTGTTTGAAACTCGGGGAGTATCCATGGACGACCTCTCTAGTTACCCCCTTGCACAAAAAGGGGAGTGTATACGATCCGAACAACTACCGGGCGATAGCCGTGGCGAGCAATGTTGGGAAGCTGTTTTCAACTATCTTATTACAGCGCCTACTCACATTCCGGTCACTGAACTGTCCAGACACCATAAACCAGCTAGGGTTCTGTAAAAAAGCACAGACGAGTGACCACATACTAACACTCTCAACTTGCATCCAAAAGTATGTAACGCAACGGAAAAAGAGGCTATATGGATGCTTCGTCGACTACGCGAAGGCGTTCGACTCTGTGTGCCGAGATGCCATGCTCTATAAACTCTGGGAGCTAGGAGTAAGAGGTCGATACTTTCAATGTATCGAGCAGATGTATTCACATTCCTCAGCAAAAATCAAACTGTTGAACAGATTGTCAGAGACAATCGACATTCACTGTGGGACTGAGCAAGGTCACCCGATGTCTCCTGAGCTGTTCAAGTGTTTCATCCACCAACTCTCCCTAGATCTGGATAACGCTGAGGAAGTCAACGTCCCTGAACTGAATAATGTTAATATCACTCATCTCCTCTGGGCTGATGATCTTATACTTCTTGCCCTTGACCATACTGGACTACAGAAACTTCTAAACGTTTTACACAGTTACTGTATCGAATGGGGACTAACCGTTAACATCGGAAAAACGGCAGTGATGGTGTTCAACCGTTCCGGGAGGCTCCTTAAAGAGAGTCTGACATTCCAACTCGGCGAAACCAACATCACATCAGTTCGAGAATATTGCTACCTCGGGATAACCTTTACCCTCAACGGTTCTTCAGCAGTAGCACAGAACAAACTGAAGCAAAAAGGTCTCAGAAGCTACTTCGCGCTAAAAAGCAGTATTGACTTAAGACACTTCAGGCGAACAATCGTATTCAAGCTATTCGACGCGCTTGTGGTACCGATTGTGACATACGGATGTCAGGTGTGGCTCCCAGAGACTCTCTTTGTCAGAAACTATCAAGATAATATCAACACCAAATCTCTCCTGAAGGAGACTGCAAGAGATCCTCTCGAAAAGCTTCATCTCTCATTCCTCAAGTGGACCTTAGGAGTGGGCAGAAAAACCTCAAATGCGAGTGTATGGGGTGATACAGGCCGCTGCCCCCTAGTGATAAAGGCATCAAAGCAAGTATTTGGGTATTTCAACCGACTTGAGCAAATGGACAGAGCTGGTTGCACAAGTCTAGCCAGACAGGCGTTCATAGAACAACGCACACTCAATCTGCCATGGTACAAAGGTATAGAAGATCTCCGACAAAGCCTTCAGTCAGTATCATCTCGCAGGTTGACCTACCCCAATCAATTCAAAACAGCACTACGTAGTACTTTTATTAACTGTTGGAACGATGAGCGGCAAAACAACCGGAAGCTCAGTTTCTACAACACTATCAAAAGTGAATTTACAGCTGAAGCGTACCTGAACCTGCAGCTCAGTGGAGAAGAGGTGAAGCGGCTGGCGCAGTTCAGAATGAGTGCTCATAAGTTCAACATCGAGACCGGTAGATACGCCATCAACCGTGAAAATCCGCTCAGTCGCATTTGTAAGCACTGTTCTTCATCAGACCTTGAAGCTGTCGGTATACTGGCCGAACTACCAATGTTTGAGCCGATCATTGAAGATGAGAAACACGTTCTCACGGATTGTTCGCTTTACGACGACCTGAGGCGAAACATAGGTCAGCAGGCGAGAACCATGATCACCTCTGGAGCGGAGACCTTTGCCGACCTCTTCAAGGATATCCTATTGATCAGAGAAACTGCCAGATTCTTGAGTAAAGTGAACAAGCGGAGGTTCCCCCCGAGTGACAGAAAAGAAAAGGAAGGACCTACAACATGACTCACGGACTCAACATGCGCAACGTGGATCCGACAGTGTGTTATTTTTCGTGTGCGTTTCACACTTTTGATTTAGTGTGGAATTTATGTGTGGATCTTAGGCATGGACACAAAGGACTGGTTGTTCGCGTCATGAACATTCCTTTTTAGAATAGCTCGGTTTTTAAACTCTTTAGACTATAACCGTCAACCGTGCATTATTCAGGACAGGTTTCGGTTTTTTCGTTTTTGACTTTCATTTTATCTTTATTTTTTAAAATTTAGATCCGACACAATGTTTATTGTAATGATCATTTTATTTTGAAATCCTTGAAATCCTTTGAAATCCTATAGATATATAGATAGATATCACGACAATCTGTCGTAAAACAGGGGTTCTAGAAAACCCACTTCCCGATGTTCCTGAAACCTGAAACTTTTTTTGCAGTCGATTTGGTCAACGTCTAGACGCCCTGAAAAATTTCAGATCTCTAACTCGATTTTAACATGGTTTTTAAGGCACCTGAATATGGCCATTTTGGGTTTTTTACCGAATTTCGTATAACAGTGCTGGCGAGTATTTTATGCAAATTTCTTAAAATCTCAACATAACTATTTTTTATTCCTGTCATCTTTGACATCAAATTAGAATGTTTTGAACTAAAAATAAATCTGCTGAACGACTTCCGATGAGTCTTAATGCCTGAAAAACTCCTGCTGGAGGCGGCGGCCTTCGGCCGCCGCCTCCGGCCGGAGTGCACGCTTCGCGTGCACGAAAGAGGCTTGTAGCGTGTACCAAAGGGGGTATAATAGTAAAGGGGGTATAATAGTAAAGGGGGTATAATAGTAAAGGGGGTACATAGTATACCCACAATAAATGCACCGGTCGTGCTTGCCAGCACTGTGATTCAGGGATAGACGCTTTGCCAGTCAATTATAGGCTATATTTAGGTGTCCGTAGATTCAGAAGCTATAAAGATACAGCCATTTCGGACCACAGGTCTTGAAGATAATTATTTAGACTTTAGTTTACATTATGTTAAAAAGTAATTTAACGTCATCATCACCACTTGATGACGTCATCAAGTTAACCATTTTTAAAACTTGATTTTTCACAAAGTAATCATTTTTCAAATCGATTTTACGCCATTAAGGAGTAATTTTATTCAAAATTTGAGGACTTAACGAAGTTAGATAATTGTTTAAGCATTCTGAAAATCTACCGGAAAGTTTTTCTAGCTTGCTCCTTCATAAAGATATTCGCTATTGAAGTTAGTGCTTTTTTAAAGAATAATTTTATAAAAACGCTAATTTTACGTTCTAGTATTCTCTGGTGTTCCACTATCCCTTGGGTTGTGGAGCTCAATTTTGCTTCCTAAAGCTCTAAATTGTGTCATAGGCTAGTTTTAAAGTTGAAAATCGAAAAATTGCACACGTGGGGCCACGCCAAAATTTATAGAAAATTGCTAAAATCACTGAAAATTGCTGTTTTCACCAATTTCCGTCAACTTTGGAGTGCCGTTGTGATAACACATAACAGTTCTTCTTGAAATACTTTGAAACTTTTCATGCTTATCAAACTATATATAAAACACCATGATGCAAAAATTTACGGTGATTCAATATTGGATGCGCACGCAACTTCCGCTCAAGGTTTGCACGTGCGAAAGGTTCAAATTTTGCTCATTCGTGATTTTGAACAAATTCTGCTTTGCCACGACATATAATGTCATTATACAGGGTGGGCCAAAAGTCAGTACCCATACGTTGGCCTTAATAGCTTCGCCGTGTTTTATATTTGAGAGCTGTTGCTTTGCAGATGGCATACTGTACTTACTGGTTCGAGGATTCCGTCGTCAAAATTTGAAAATTCGAAAATTTTAGACCACGCCCATTTAATATTAAAACACCTATATTGTTTTCTCTGAACATGCTGAACGCCTTATTTTTTTCAGAGACGGTAGATTATAAAATGTTGCATATGATCTGAAAACATGAGGCAAAACGGATTAGAAATGACGAAGTTATCAAGCATTTTCTGTATCTCGTTAACAATATTGACTGGGTGATTATGTGACACCGTGACACGACACCTTAATTGGGCACCCTTAACAATTCCCATAATGTTTAACGGGGTAGTTAACGGGGGCACCTTATCACGTGATTAGGTAAACCAATCACCTGATCACACGTAATGAATAAACTCGTTATGCTTCATATCTCGGTCATCTGAGAAGCTACAGTTCTAATTCTTTCAGGACAAACGTAATTCGAATGGCCAAACACAATTCAATAACATTTAGCTTGATCCGACTATCCAAACTATCAAATAAATGTGAAAATGAACCTCCATTTGAAAAAAATGAACGCGAATATTTTTAGAGTTGACAAATTCCTCGAACCAGTGGTGGTACTAAGTCATACCAGAAAGAAGTATTTAAATTGGGCACTCAGTGTCTGAGCTATAAAGGCCAACGTATGGGTACTGACTTTTGGCCCACCCTGTATATGAATTTAATGCCAACTTGAATGAGTATAAAGTGGCATATTCAGTCAGTGATCGACCGATATGCTTACCTAAACACAAGGAAATGTTTTTAAAGGAAAAATTTCGAAATTGTTGAAATCACCTCCTTATTAATATTAATGAAGTTATGAGTTTACATTTCGGCTTTGTAAAGTACCCTGACATTATAATCAAAAAGAGATGATATTTGACCAAAACCCATAATCATGGGTAGAGTGGAGCGCTGCCAGTGTCTCTCTTTCCCAAACAAAAGGCAATGATATCAATTTGAATGACCGTTATCAAATGCAAAATGATACCGAGAATGAAATCGGTCGCTCGCTTTTCCCATTCATTTACAATTGAAATAGATTACATGTTATAAATCGAAACTTATTACAATTCGTCAGCCATGAATGAGTGGGAAAAGCGAGCGACCGATTCCATTCTCGGTATCATTTTGCATTTGATAACGGTCATTCAAATTGATATCATTGCCTTTTGTTTGGGAAAGAGAGACACTGGCAGCGCTCCACTCTACCCATGATTATGGGTTTTGGTCAAATCACAGTGCTGGCAAGCACGAGCGGTGTCTTTATTGGGGGTATACTATGTACCCCCTTTACTATTCTATCCCCTTTACTATTATACCCCCTTTACACCCCCTTTGGTACACGTCGGAAGCCTCTTTCGTGCACGCGAAGCGTGCACTCCGGCCGGAGGCGGCGGCCGAAGGCCGACGCCTCCGGCAGGAGTTTTTCAGGCATTAAGACTCATCGGAAGTCGTTCAGCAGATTTATTTTTAGTTCAAAAAATCTAATTTGATGTCAAAGATGTCAGAAATAAGAAATAGTTATGTTGAGATTTTTAAAAAATTTGCATAAAATACTCGCCAGCACTGTTATACGAAATTCGGTAAAAAACCCGAAATCGCCATATTCAGGTGCCTTAAAAACCATGTTAAAATTGAGTTAGAGATCTGAAACTTTGCAGGGCGTCTAGACGTTGACCAAATCGACTGTAAAAAAAGTTTCAAGTTTCAGGACCATCGGGAAATTTGTTTTCTAGAACCCCTGTTTTACGACAGATTGTCGTGATATATACATACATATATATATTATATATTATATATACAGGGATAGACGCTTTGCCAGTGAATTATAGCCTGTATTTAAGTGTCCGTAGATTCTAAAGGATAAAAGATACAGCCATTTCGGACCACAGGTCTTGAAGATAATTGTTTAGACTATAGTTTACATTATGTTAAAAAGTAATTCAACGTCATCATCACCACTTGATGACGTCATCAAGTTAACAATTTTTAAAACTTGATTTTTCACAAAGTAATCATTTTTCAAATCGATTTTATGCCATTAAGGAGTAATTTTATTCAAAATTTGAGGGCACATTGAAGTTAAATAATTGTTTAAGCATTCTGAAAATCTACCGGAAAGTTTTTCTAGCTTGCTCCTTCATAAATATATTCGCTATTGAAGTTAGTGCTTTTTTAAAGAATAATTTTATAAAAACGCTAATTTTACGTTCTAGTATTCTCTGGTGTTGCACCATCCCTTGGGTTGTGGAGCTCAATTTTGCTTCCTAAAGCTCTAAATTGTGTCATAGGCTAGTTTTAAAGTTGAAAATCGAAAAGTTGCACACGTGGGGACAAGCCCAAATTGATAGAAAATTGCTAAAATCACTGAAAATTGCTGTTTTCACCAATTTCCGTCAACTTTGGAGTGCCGTTGTGATTACAGTTCTTCTTGAAATACTTTGAAACTTTGCATGCTTATCAAACTATATATAAAACACCATCATGCAAAAATTTGCGGTGATTCAATATTGGATGCGCACGCAACTTCCGCTCAAGGTTTGCACGTGCGAAAGGTTAAAATTTTGCTCATTCGTGATTTTGAACAAATTCTGCTTTGCCACGACAGTTCAATCTCATTATATATGAATTTAATGCCAACTTCAATGAGTATAAAGTGGCATATTCAGTCAGTGATCGACCGATATGCTTACCTAAACACAAGGAAATGTTTTCAAAGGAAAAATTTCGAAATCGTTGAAATAACCTCCTTATTAATATTAATTTGACATACGTTGCATGCCACTTTTCGCGCGCTGATATTTGTGATATTTGTGGTACGTAACATGTATCAAATATTAATGAAGTTATGAGTTTACATTTCGGCTTTGTAAAGTACCCTGACATTATAATAAAAAAGAGATGATATTTTACCAAAACCCATAATCATGGGTAGAGTGGAGCGCTGCCAGTGTCTCTCTTTCCCAAACAAAAGGCAATGATATCAATTTGAATGACCGTTATCAAATGCAAAATGATACCGAGAATGAAATCGGTCGCTCGCTTTTCCCATTCATTTACAATTGAAATAGATTACATGTTATAAATCGAAACTTATTACAATTCGTAAGCCATGAATGAGTGGGAAAAGCGAGCGACCGATTTCATTCTCGGTATCATTTTGCATTTGATAACGGTCATTCAAATTGATATCATTGCCTTTTGTTTGGGAAAGAGAGACACTGGCAGCGCTCCACTCTACCCATGATTATGGGTTTTGGTAAAATATATATATACATATATATATTCACTATTCAGGGATAGACGCTTTGCCAGTCAATTATAGGCTATATTTAGGTGTCCGTAGATTCAGAAGCTTTAAAGATACAGCCATTTCGGACCACAGGTCTTGAAGATAATTATTTAGACTTTAGTTTACATTATGTTAAAAAGTAATTTAACGTCATCATCACCACTTGATGACGTCATCAAGTTAACCATTTTTAAAACTTGATTTTTCACAAAGTAATCATTTTTCAAATCGATTTTACGCCATTAAGGAGTAATTTTATTCAAAATTTGAGGACTTAACGAAGTTAGATAATTGTTTAAGCATTCTGAAAATCTACCGGAAAGTTTTTCTAGCTTGCTCCTTCATAAAGATATTCGCTATTGAAGTTAGTGCTTTTTTAAAGAATAATTTTATAAAAACGCTAATTTTACGTTCTAGTATTCTCTGGTGTTCCACTATCCCTTGGGTTGTGGAGCTCAATTTTGCTTCCTAAAGCTCTAAATTGTGTCATAGGCTAGTTTTAAAGTTGAAAATCGAAAAATTGCACACGTGGGGCCACGCCCAAATTTATAGAAAATTGCTAAAATCACTGAAAATTGCTGTTTTTACCAATTTTCGTCAACTTTGGAGTGCCGTTGTGATTACAGTTCTTCTTGAAATACTTGAAACTTTTCATGCTTATCAAACTATATATAAAACACCAACACGCAAAAATTTACGGTGATTTAATATTGGATGCGCACGCAACTTCCGCTCAAGGTTTGCACGTGCGAAAGGTGAAAATTTTGCTCATTCGTGATTTTTAACAAATTCTGCTTTGCCACGACAGTTCAATGTCATTATATATGAATTTAATGCCAACTTGAATGAGTATAAAGTGGTATCAGTGATCGACCGATATGCTTACCTGAACACAAGGAAATTTTTTTAAAGGAAAAATTTCGAAATCGTTGAAATCACCTCCTTATTAATATGTATGAAGTTATGAGTTTACATTTCGGCTTTTGTAAAGTACCCTGACATTATAATCAAAAAGAGATGATATTTGACCAAAACCCATAATCATGGGTAGAGTGGAGCGCTGCCAGTGTCTCTCTTTCCCAAACAAAAGGCAATGATATCAATTTGAATGACCGTTATCAAATGCAAAATGATACCGAGAATGAAATCGGTCGCTCGCTTTTCCCATTCATTTACAATTGAAATAGATTACATTTTATAAATCGAAACTTATTACAATTCGTAAGCCATGAATGAGTGGGAAAAGCGAGCGACCGATTTCATTCTCGGTATCATTTTGCATTTGATAACGGTCATTCAAATTGATATCATTGCCTTTGTTTGGGAAAGAGAGACACTGGCAGCGGTCCACTCTACCCATGATTATGGGTTTTGGTCAAATATATATTATAAATATATACATAATATTCAGGGATAGACGCTTTGACAGTCAAATGTAGTCAATTATATCCTAAATTTAAGTTTCCATAGATTCAAAAGTATAAAAGATACAGCCATTTCCGACCACAGATCTTGAAAATAATTGTTTACATTTTAGTTTATATTGTATAAAAAAATTATTTGACGTCATAAACACCCCTTGATGACGTCATCAAGTTAACCGTTTTTAAAACTTGATTTTCGACAAAGTAATAACTTTAAAAATTGATTTTACACCATTTAAAAGTGATTTTTTTCAACATCTGAGGAAATTTTCATCTTAGATAATTGTTCAAGCATTCTGAAAATCTACCGGAAAGTTTTCTTATCTTACTCCTTCATAAAGATATTTGCCTTTGAAGTTTGTGCTTTTTTGAAAAATTATTTTATAAAAACGTCAATTTTGCGATTTAGTATTCTCTGGTGTTGGGCTATCCCTTGGGTTGTGGAGCTCAGTTCTGCTTCCTATAGGTATAAATTGTGCATTAGGCTAGTTTTAAAGTTAAAAATCGAAAAGTTGCACACGTGGGGACACGCCGAAATTGATTAAAAATTGCTAAAATCACTGAAAATTTGTGTTTTCACGATTTTTATCAACTTTGGAGTCCCGTTGTGATCCAAGTTCTATTTGAAATCTTTTGAAACTTTGCACGCTTATCAAACTATATATAAAATACCGCTATGCAAAAATTTACGGCGATTCAGTATTGGATGCGCACGCAACAACCGCTCAAAGTTTGCACGTGCGAACGGTGAGAATTTTGCTCATTCGTGGTTTCGAACAAATTCTGCTTTACCACGACAGTTCAATGTCATTATATATGAATTTAATGGCAACTTGAATGATTATAATGTTTTATGTTCAGTCAGTGATAGACCGATATGCTTACCTAAACACAAGGAAATGTTTTTAAAGGACAAATTTTTTTTCGTTAAAACTTCCTCCTTATTAATGAAGACATCAGTTTATATTTCGACTTTATAAAGTACCCTGACATTATAATCAAAAAGAGATGATATTTGACCAAAACCCATAATCATGGGTAGAGTGGACCGCTGCCAGTGTCTCTCTTTCCCAAACAAAAGGAAATGATATTAATTTGATTGACCGTTCTCAAATGCAAGATGATACCGAGAATGAAATCGGTCGCTCGCTTTTCCCATTCATTTACAATTGTAATAGATTAAGAAGAACTACCCGAAGGCAGCTGTACTCAGCAATAAAGAATCAATAAACTTCAGCTAATTCACTAACTACCAGTACCACCCTTATCCCGAAATACTAGGTATATCGACCCGAACGCAACCCAAAGAGATTTTTACAGCATGTGATTGATTGTAAGCCGTGAATGAATGGGAAAAGCGAGCGACCGATTTCATTCTCGGTATCATCTTGCATTTGAGAACGGTCAATCAAATTAATATCATTTCCTTTTGTTTGGGAAAGAGAGACACTGGCAGCGGTCCACTCTACCCATGATTATGGGTTTTGGTCAAATTATAGTTATACTGGTTAGTAAAACTTAATTTATTATTATACTGTTTCTTATTATGGTTGCTGCAGTTTCCTGTGTTTTGTTTTTAAACGAAGCAACTAACTCTAAGTATTAAGTTAAAATTTAATGTTTAGGAATAGGACCGAATTGACCGCGTTACGTTTTCGCACAGTCTTTAGTTTATACTTTTATGTATGTACTTATAGTGGTTCATGAGTATTACTATTACATATTATATCATACTCATGAACGGAGTCACAAACAGCTCTTAATCTGGTAAATCGGGCTGACCGGCCACGGGTTTGTTGTATGATCAAGAAATTCTGTGATGATTTATATCCGTGACTTAGCAATAAAGGTATTACTATTCACTATTCACAAAACAATGACTGATAAGATTCATCAAGACTGCATGTGGGGTGCACTGTTATAAATTACGCCTGAGTCGTTTTATTTTAAATGTGACACGTATCGATCTTACGTTTTCTCCCTACAACTCGAACCCTCGACAACATGTTCATGATTTTATTTTCTGCTATAATTTCCCATGTCCATTCTGAGGGGGAGCAACGTGCTCTCCGATTCGGACATACAGTCGAGGACTACATCCTGCTAGAAAGATGGTATAATGGATACATCAACATCACAGTTTTCTGTGTGCACTTGGGTCAAGAATAGATTTGATTCAAAATATCCAATAGTGCTGAACTACTATGATAATTACGAGATAGCTCTCGGTTCCCCCGGCTACTTATACAACTGGGTGGTAAATACTAATCTCATACTGAGGGATGAGTACAATGTTCCTGATGGTGAGTGGTTCCACCTCTGCTGGACCTGGACTACCTCTACCTACATCCTCACAGTCTACCTTAATGGAGATGTAATAGGATCTGGAGCTACTAATGAGAGGGAGCTAGAGACTGGTGGGAGGATGAGTTTGGGAAGCAATGCATATGGAACACCAGCTTACATCTTTGGAGGTGATATGTTCAAGTTGAACATTTATAGTAGAGTCCTCAGTTCCTCTGAGATACAAAGAATGTCATCTGACATGTGCTCTGTGGAGGAGGAGGTACTCACCTCTATTAAAATTCTAAGTTGGGAGGAGATAGTGCTAAGTGAAAATAATGGATCAGTGACAAAGATCCCATTCAGATGTATTCTCGCTGAAAACAACATGCAGGATCTAACAGCAATCAAGCAGGATCTAGCAGCAACCAAGCAGGATCTAGCAGCAATCAAGCAGGATCTAGCAGCAATCAAGCAGGATCTAGCAGCAATCAAGCAGGATCTAGCAGCAATCAAGCAGGATCTAACAGCAATCAAGCAGGATCTAGCAGCAATCAAGCAGGATCTAGCAGCAATCAAGCAGGATCTAACAGCAATCAAGCAGGATCTAGCAGCAACCAAGCAGGATCTAGCAGCAATCAAGCAGGATCTAGCAGCAATCAAGCAGGATCTAGCAGCAATCAAGCAGGATCTAACAGCAATCAAGCAGGATCTAGCAGCAATCAAGCAGGATCTAGCAGCAACCAAGCAGGATCTAGCAGCAATCAAGCAGGATCTAGCAGCAATCAAGCAGGATCTAGCAGCAATCAAGCAGGATCTAGCACAGCAATCAAGCAGGATCTAGCAGCAATCAAGCAGGATCTAGCAGCAATCAAGCAGGATCTAGCAGCAACCAAGAGTGAGTTATTTTATAACTTTCTATCCTATTCTACCATTGATAGTGATAATCCCCAAATCTTTCTAAATCATAATCCAAACCAGGCAACTCCTATAATACTTTTATAATCTAATGTTATAGTCTTGCTTGATAACACATTAATTAACGTGTAATTATTTTCAGAACTGCATCTAACTCTGATAACTGTGTTATCAGTTATTTTCCTGATTCTCCTGACAATTCTTCACCACAAAATGGTGGAAACAAAGAGAACAAACCAGCCCGTTGTCATGAGTGAACTTGCCAGAGAAATTCCCAGTGTACGAGGACAAGAGCCAGGTGAAAAGAAGGAAACTGGAGTGCTCCCTGGTAACCTGGTAACCTGGTAACTGGAGTCATGCTCCCTGGTGCAGAGGAATACGACACAGTTGATAGCTATGAGATATTTGAAAACTTGGACTCTGTTAAGTAGTAAGTCAGCTATAAGTTGTGGAATTCGAAGAAAGTTTAATTCTTTTACCGGCCTTATTTTAATTAAGTGATGAAATATTTTAAATCACTAAAGGTACATTTTAGGTTTACTGGGCCGCGCTCAACCTGTCATTCCGCCAAATCTTTATTCGTTTATGAACATAATAGCCTGGGGTCCCCAGGTAACTTTTAGGTGAAATTGCATGTATTAGATTTTATCAACGTTAATTCATATCTTGTTCTGATCCGACGGTAGGGATCTTTCTAGAATCATACAGATCATATTCAACATTCTCGACCATATCTTTGCTACAATTGATAAAGTTTTATTTATTGATTGACCCTAGCGAGTGATTCATATCTATCTGATTGTAATCAATTGTAAATATAAGAATCTGGAAGCTTCCAACGGGAATTATATAACTGATTTACCTGTTACATACTATTACTACCACAGTATCACGTGATATCAAAACAAATTTCCATTGTAACTATTTCATATTAGAGCGATTTGATTATTTGATTTCCCGGACGAATTGAATAATAATACTATAAATAGGAATAAATTGAGTATTTACAATTTCCCTGTAAGGCTATAGTATAATAATTTTCACTGCAAAAATGTACGAGCAGGGCCCCATAAAGGAGGAATTCATTTTATAACTTAAGAATAAAACAAAGTTTATCAGAAAGTCTTACAGGTGCATAAGCTTTATATAAAGTCAAAATGTCCACAGAAAAAAATTAATAACCCCATTGTCACAGGATCAGAGTCTCAATAAAATCAATTATAAATAGTTACCAGGTTACCAGGTTACCAGGTTACCAGGTTACCAGGTTACCATGTTACCAGGTTACCAGGTTACAAGGTCACCAGGTTACCCGGTTACCAGGTTACCAAAATGTCCACGGAAACAAAAATTAATATCCCCATTGTCACAGGATCAGAGTCTCAATAAAATCAATTATAAATAGTTACCAGGTTACCAGGTTACCAGGTTACCAGGTTACCATGTTACCATGTTACCAGATTACCAGATTACCAGGTAACCAGGTAACCAGGTAACCAGGTTACCAGGTTACCAGGTTACCAAAATGTCCACAGAAACAAAAATTTAATTTCCCAATGTCACAGAATCAGAGTCTCAATAAAATCAATCATAAATAGTCTCCACTCTACAAATCAAAAGCTATTTCATCTTAATAGTATTAATCTTTATTCGCTCTTATAAGTGGGTCAATCATACAATTTGATAGTTGGGGACGATGTGAGAGTCTCACTTCGTCCCCAACTATCAAAATATTAATACAGAAAGCTAACAATTCGGACATTCGATTGGTTTTAGTTGTCCTTCATAATCCATAGTCATTTCCATGGCAACAAGATCCCATTTGATGGTACCGGTAGTTAAAATACAAACTCAGCATTGATCTCTATCATCTTCTGTCATGGTAGAGTTGTCAACCTATAAACATAGTAAAGATAACTGCTTGTATCATAATTAGTCGCTCCAACGCAGTTTTACTACACATATTACGTGCGGGAGGTGTTAGTTTGGAAATCTTTTTAATCTTTACACAATTATAGTTGTTATTATAGTTGTTAATATAGTTGTTATTATAGTTTTTATTATAGTTGTTATTATAGTTGTTATTATAGTTGTTATTGTAGTTGTTATTATAGTTGTTATTATTGTTGTTATTATTGTTGTTATTATTGTTGTTATTATAGTTGTGTGTAAAATGGATTGTGGAAAAGAAGGAGGGCTAAAATAGCAAAAATAGCTGGCTTATGTGAACGATCCCTTAGTACAACAGGTTAATGAGGCTGAAGGTAAGCATCCATTAATCAAATTTAGCATATCAATCAATTGATTAATTAAATAATTTATTAAAACAAGGCGACCTAATTATACGTTATACATACCATGGCTGTGCTGTCGTCTTCTAGCACTAGTTTAGCAATTGTAGCGTCTATATCAATCTTCAGTTGAACTGATGCGGACATGTCAGGAATAAGAACGTCTATCAGCTTCACTATCCCGAACACTATGTGCTGAATACATTGTTTTAAATAAATAAATTAGATTGATTTATAGATGTGGATACTCATGGGGAGGTGATACATATTTGTATTATAGAACTAAACGTATTATAGAACTAAACGCTTGTAATCATTTGTAACCCCCCCCCCCCCCCCCCCCCCCCCCCCCCCCCCCCCCCCCTTTGAAGGCCCCGAATTATTTTCTTTCAAAATATGCAACTTATTGGCAACTTGGCAAAACCATTGGCTGAATAAATTAAACACTGAAACTGTTTAACAATTCTATAAAAAAATCCGTAGTATTAGTTAATCAGTGAGAGAATAGGACATAAGCCGATCAGCCCTTATTACTTTAAGTAGATTGAGTAATTAAATATTAAGTAATTATTAATAAGTAACAATTAATAAAGTAATTATAAGTAATTACCTCAAAGAATATGACGAATAGAAGCTGAACGGCGAATAGTTTCCAGAAGAAGAAGTTGTGTTTCCCGTCTCGGTCCCTATACGACCAATACCTGCCAAACATGTTCTTTTATAATCGTACCCAGAATAAGAATTAAGATGTAAATCATATTATAATTCAGCCTACTAATTTCTGCATAGAATACCATTTTCAATTGATTAATAATTCAGCTAAATAATTGTATAAGAATATAAATAATAAAAATATAAGGTATAGAAATAGCTTTTAAGTTCTGCTAAAAAGAGCTTACTTCTGACTAACTGAGGCAGCTGTAGGCTCAGTGTCAGTAGAAGCATAATCCACATATTTTACCTTCCATTTTGTTCCCCTTAAACTTAACAATAAACTTAATGATTTCTGTCACATGTTTACAGATTTATAGTTAAACTAATACCGGCCCTTCATGGCTATTCTCACTCGAACACACACACACACACACACACACACACACACACACACACACACACACACACACACACACACACACACACACACACACACACACACACACACACACACACACACACACACACACACACACACACACACACACACACACACACACACACACACACACACACACACACACACACACACACACACACACACACACACACACACACACACACACACACACACACACACACACACACACACACACACACACACACACACACACACACACACACACACACACACACACACACACACACACACACACACACACACACACACACACACACACACACACACACACACACACACACACACACACACACACACACACACACACACACACACACACACACACACACACACACACACACACACACACACACACACACACACACACACACACACACACACACACACACACACACACACACACACACACACACACACACACACACACACACACACACACACACACACACACACACATACACACACACACACACACACACACAGTACACACACACACACACATACACACACACACCCAGACACCCAAACAACCAGACACCCGGACAAATTAACAACTTTACCTGCAGGTTATATTGAGTCCGGTCATCTCCGGAGAAGCGTAGGCTAAACTGAAGTTAACATATCCACTGAGCCGGTCCTGTAGACCTTGGGCTTGAAATTCGTCTGCATTCTGTGGAATACACTGTTACCATGGTAATATAACTATAGTAACACCATAGTAACAGGAGTACAGATTTAGTCGAACAAAGCAATCTAATATGATCGACCCACTCAGAAGAGCGAAAAAATATAACTAAAATAAATAATATTTATAAGATAACACACTTTAACTTACAATATTTTCTAAGTTTTTGATCAGATTATTGATTTCAAGGTTGAACTAACATCGTAAGCGTAGAGCATCATAGGAAGGAAATCAGAGGAAAAAGCAATGATACCAGCGTTACAGACTATAGCTATCTTCCCTACAACGGACAGGATATCGTACCAAATACCTGACAAATACTGTTACCAGGATACCAGGTTACCAGGTTACCAGGTTACCAGGTTACCAGGTTACCAGGTTAGCAATGATACCCACGTTACAGACTATAGCTATCTTCCCTACAGCGGACAGGATATCGTACCAAATACCTGACAAATACTGTTACCAGGTTACCAGGTTACCAGGTTACCAGGTTACCAGGTTACCAGGTTACCAGGTTACCAGGTTACCAGGTTACCAGGTTACCAGGTTACCAGGTTACCAGGTTGCTATAGCTATCTTCCCTACAGCGGACAGGATATCGTACCAAATACCTGACAAATACTGTTACCAGTTGACACACGCGCGAAGCCGGCCCCTCTCCAGCCGGCCGGCCGGCCGGCGTGCACGAGAGGTATACAACGTGTAGCAAGTTACCAGGTTATCAGGTTATCAGGTTACCAGGTTACCAGGTTACCAGGTTACTATGTTTAAGTTGATAGTTGTAGAACTAACAGTACTTATTTTACCCCGTTATCATCTCCACACATTTAACTCTGGTATGTAGCAGGGATACCCAGAGGCAGGAAGAGCATCTTTATGCTTTCCTCTTGTGAGCCACCAGGCCCAGCCTATCTTTAAAAAGGAAAAAAAAGAAAAAATTACCTATATCCCTGCACTTGAGGCCAGTAGGGCGTCTTAATTGGGCCACGAACTTGAACGCGTCCAATCGTATCTCCAGAAGGTTGTTGACAAGAGCTAGAAGGGGAGCAAGAGGCCACGCTGCTACAAATATCGTCACAAATCCATACTGCAGGGGTTAGGTGAGATTGATATTGCATAGTTATGAAAGGTTACAGACGTTACCACAAGGTACGAACGGGGCTCATTGTAAAATTTGAATGACGACTAGTGAGATTCTATATTGAACATGAACATGAGGTCTCTCCGTACGTGATTAACCAGCATCAAATCTAAAATACACTTTACTGGAAGAAGTTGGTTCACTATCTACAAAATATCAATATTTCCAACTCCACATGATCCTAAAATACAATGACATCTGAATAATCATCTCGAGGTGTAACTATGGTAACTTGTGGTGTAACTATGGTAACTTGTAGTGTAACTACTAACTATGGTAACTTGTTAACCTGTATAATCATCTCCAAATACTCCGCAAACACGTCTCTGGTCTCAGCTAGTTCGTAGTCTCTCTCCCAGGGGGACTTGGTCGCCTTCTTTTGTCCTTCTACTTCTTCTACTTTCTTTTTACACCTGCAGGGATGACGGTTTATTGGAATATTTAACCACTTTTTAACCATCATTCTTATGATATATATTCATAATTGTGATTTTCAATTTCAATTTCGGATCCCGAACGGTGTTTGCTGTTGTTATACTACGGATATGTGCCGCTCTCCTTTACGTTTAAACTACAGTAGAGATAAAAAACCTGTCCCAGCAGCTCCCTTTATTATTGTAACTATGGTAACTAGTATTGTAACTATGGTAACACTACCTGTCCCAGCAGCTCCCTTTATTATTGTAACTATGGTAACTAGTATTGTAACTATGGTAACACTACCTGTCCCAGCAGCTCCCTTTATTATTGTAACTATGGTAACTAGTATTGTAACTATGGTAACACTACCTGTCCCAGCAGCTCCCTTTATTATTGTAACTATGGTAACTAGTATTGTAACTATGGTAACACTACCTGTCCCAGCAGCTCCCTTTATTATTGTAACTATGGTAACTAGTATTAGACAGTTTTTGGGTTTTCCAAATAGTTTCTGATTATTCTGATTTGCGACAAATGATATTGCACTGTTAGGATAAACGACGTTTCAAAGTAACAACTTCTTATTCATGCTCAAATTATTTGTTATATAGTAGTGTTGAAAGTATTAAAACTATGGTAACTAGTATTGTAACTATGGTAACTAGTATTGTAACTATGGTAACACTACCTGTCCCAGCAGCTCCCTTTATTATTGTAACTATGGTAACTAGTATTGTAACTATGGTAACTAGTATTGTAACTATGGTAACACTACCTGTCCCAGCAGCTCCCTTTATTAGATGACATGATAGGAATAATAAACTGAGAGAAGGTGAAGAGGAACTGTTTTCCAGTCAGTATGATCGCCATCTGGGTAGCCAGCTCGGAGATACACCCTCCTGAGGGTCAGTAGTGTTAGAATGCTGGTTTTAACTTTAATCTGTTGATATGTGGCAGGCTGTTCAGGTAGATACGGTAATCTACATCTTATCTGTATAATGAGCTCTTACTTCTTTATGTGAACTAGAAATCTCAGCTCGATCTTAACTTCACACATCGAGTGAACCGAGCACAAAATCTCGTTTAAATAAAAGAAATATTTTCAAACCGACTGAAATTATACACCAACCTGGTGGACAGTCCTCCATCTTAACCCCGAACACTAGAGGGTGGTTGCCGGGGTAACCGTTAAACCTGGGGATATATAGAGGTGGTAACACTATGGGGTGGTTGCCGGGGTAACCGTTAAACTTGGGGATATGTAGAGGTGGTAACACTAGGGGGTGGTTGCCGGGGTAACCGTTAAACCTGGGGATATGTAGAGGTGGTAACACTAGGGGGTGGTTGCCGGGGTAACCGTTAAACCTGGGGATATATAGAGGTGGTAACACTAGGTGGTGGTTACCGGGGTAACCGCTAAACCTGGGGATATATAGAGGTGGTTACACTAGGGGGTGGTTGCCGGGGTAACCGTTAAACCTGGGGATATATAGAGGTGGTAAAAGTCTCAGCAGTGCTCATTGTTTTGTGGTGTTCTCAGTAAGTCCGCCAGGGATATCTTATGCTCGAATCTGTTACTATGGTTACAAGTTGTGTTACTATGGTAACAAGTTGTTTTACTATGGTAACAAGTTGTGTTACTATGGTAACACTCATTAATCTCATAGACTCCATTATCTGAGTTTAATTTGTTTGTACAGTTTTGCATACTACTAACTTTCCTTTAAAGAAACCAATGTATACAAGAGAACTGTAGAAGTTGAACACTTCGAACACATATCTTCTTATTGTTAGAGTATTCTCGTATTCTAACTGAGTCTTGTAGTTCTCCCACTCCGTCATTGTTACGGCAAACTTTCCGTAGTACTGAAATTCAATGGGAACAGCTTATCATTAACAGCAAACTTTCCATAGCACTGAAATTCAATGGGAACAGCGCTATCATTAACAGCAAACTTTCCGTAGTACTGAAATTCAATGGCAAATAGTGGACAGAACTATAAGCCACTGAACACTATATTTCATTAAGCTATGAGACGCAGCATTGAAGATTTGCAGCATTGAAGTTTTTCAGCTAGGGTTTAGACTGACTATACCTGATACCAGGTTACAAATTAACCATCCCATAACACATTTCACTACTGGAAGATCGTAAAAAGTTCCAATTTGCTGATATTTTACGTTATGAATCACGTGCACTACAGCTGTTTACCTTGCTCATAATGATAATGAGAGTTAGGCTCATAATCCCCGCACTAACAGATGAAAACCACCGTGCATATCTCTTCATACTGAGGAAGATGTGTTAATGTGGCTCTTGTGTTGGTTACCAGGTTACCAGGTTACCAGGTCACCAGGTAACCAGGTTACCAGGTTACCAGGTCACCAGGTAACCAGGTTACCAGGTTACCAGGTTACCAGGTTAACAGGTTACCAGGTTAAAAGTTTAACAGGTTACCAGGTTACCAGGTTACCAGGTTACCAGGTTACCAGGTTACCAGGTTAACAGGTTACCAGGTTACCAGGTTTAAAAAACAATTATACAATAAGGGTTTTGGGGGTCAAAAAGTCCTCAAAAGTTGTAAGATGAAATCAAAGCTGTGTGTAAACTGTATAATTTAGTATACAGTTGAATTTAGTAAGACTAAACCTACCTTGGAATATCGAAGAGAGCCAGGTAAACAGCTAGATCGTACACAATAACAGCAACAGCAAACATCAATACACACGCTAACTGAAACATATTACTTTTCTCACTCCAATTAAAGTTTGTATAATGTTATCTCGCTGGTATTCAGGGTTTCAACTTTGAAGATTTATTTAATAATGGAAATGAAGTCATATCTATTATTATAGCATATATATTATAGCACTGAAAGTAGCAAGGAAGCGTGGGTATCGCTTACTAACAATGAATAGAATTAGAATGAAAGTAGTAAGGAAGCGTGGGTATCGCTTCCTCTTGGTCATGTAAGGTTCATGTCTCCTAGTCCGGGGGTTGTACTCCCAGCTGTCACAGGTCTGAGTGTAAGTTGGCCTCACTTGCTCCTGAGAATGTGTGAGTATTGATGATGATTTGATTTAAAACTTTTATCAAATAATACAGAATTATACAGGGTTCACCCTGATTTTGTTGTGAAACTTGGTTTCGAGATAGCAGTTGTCCAACAAACGAGGACCGGTGACCGAACTTTTGAGGGGGTCCCGGACCCCAACCGCCAAACGGTGCCCGCGGGGCAGCCACGCCCATATTTGGTCCAAATTAGGCCCAATTTAGCCCAATACCCTGAACATGCTCAGAAACCAGATTTTAGGTGCTCTTCTTGTAGCTAGTGGTCCCTTAAACTCGTATATGAATTTTCATCAAGATTGGACAAAAAATAACTGAGTTATGAGCCAAAAACCATATGACCATATTTGGGCATACGCACCAAATTTGATCGATTTTGGCCCATAAATTGGTCAAATATCAATATTTTTGAATGAAACCAACTTTATATGGAAGGTAAGCCTATACTACAAATTCTCTATTATTATCAGCTCAGTATCTACCTAACTGTGGATTCTGTGTTCAAATAATCGCAAAAAATGAACAATAGGGTTTCAATATTTTTACATGAAATTTTCAGAATCAACGTAGAATCGCATTTGGACCTTAAGTTTTTTATTGGAATTTTGAGTTAGGCCTTTAAAAAAATTTGGCGGCCAAATTCTGAAAAATGCCTGGCAAATTTTGGAATTAATATCAATATTTTTGAATGAAACCAACTTTATATGGAAGGTAAGCCTATACTACACATTCTCTATGATTATCAGCTCAGTATCCACCTAACTGTAGATTCTGTGTTCAAATAATCGCAAAAAATGAACAAAATCGCCCATATCTCAGTTCGCGATATTTGCGAAATAAACTGATTTCGCTCAAAACAATAGAACTCAATAGGGTTTCAATATTTTTACACGAAATTTTCAGAATCAACGTAGAATCGCATTTCGACTTTAAGTTTTGTATTGGAATTTTGAGTTAGGCCTTTAAAAAAATTTGGCGGCCAAATTCTGAAAAATGCCTGGCAAATTTTGGTAACTCACATCAGATTCATCAAACTTCAGGACTCCCCAGATATGGAAATATTTCAGTTGTTACTATGGTAACAAGTTGTGTTACTATGGTAACTCACATCGGATTCATCAAACTTCAGGACACCCCAGATATGGCCCAGCAAAGCCTGCTTTCTCTTCCATGACTCTAAAAAGTAAGCAACCCAAATAGACATGAACACGCAAAAGAACAGTGTAGCTCCGTTGTTCATCGCCATCGCTGCCTAAGGAAGGTTAATGTTAGGCTAAAGTGAAACTGAAACAGAAAGTGAAACAAGAAAGTCTGGTGTTCACTGACATCGCCATATTAACATTTTAAGAAGATTGATGTTCAGGGTTTTTCTCAGTTCAATTAATTAATTTTCTTCATAGATTTTTGTTTATTTGAAAAAGTTATGGCATGATCAGTGATCACTTACACTAACTGGTACTACCTGGGCGATGCTACAAATACGTTAGGCTAAAGTGAAATTGAAATAAAAAGTGAAAGTGAAACACTAATTACCTTACACTAGCTAGTACTACCTGGGCGATGCTGCAGATATCGGAGATGTAATAAGGTGGGCACCCCTCGTCTTCACACGCAGGGCACATCATATACGTCTTCTCAGAGTTACAGATGTGCTTGCTTACATAGTCGTCACCCAGTCCTGTGCAGTCAGTGGATTAGAAATTATAAAGATCTTTACAATTTAACACATGTGTCTGATCAAAACTGAAGTTTTAAATGAAAATTGTTCAACCAAATTCAGTAAAACCAAAAAATTAAAGTGGTCCTAACATGAAACCTTTAGGATACTCCAGAGCAAATTTTTAAATATTATTTTCCAAATGAACATTATAAAATGAAATATTGTTATACCCATCTGACTGTATCCGAATACAAGGACTCCAACGATAGCAGGGATAAACAGAGACTGTGTGTAAAACCCTGAAAGGAGAACATAGGAGACAATTAGTTTGATTGTAGAAAACTTATTACAATACTTATTACACACCAAACTTCTGTATTATATAATGTTATAATAAGCTCAATAAAGTTTTGTCAAGTTTTGTCAAGTCTTGACAAAACTAAACTTAAGTTTCCCTACCCGTCCATGCGAAGTACATAGCCACCTTCTCCCCGAAGTACATCCGTATCAAGTTGAGAGGTTGGTGTTTGTTCCACCTCCTGAAGCTGGCCCAGTAAAACCTCAGGAGTTGCCGGTGGTTGGAGGGCATGTCGTGTGCTTCTGTAAAGTGAAACAGAAAGTGAAACAGAAAGTGAAACAGAAACTGAAACAGAAAGTTGAGAGGTTGGTGTTTGTTCCACCTCCTGAAGCTGGCCCAGTAGAACCTCAGGAGTTTCCGGTGGTTGGAGGGTATGTCGTGTGCTTCTGTAATAATCAAATGACTTATAGATTCGTCCGGGTGTTTGAGTGAAATATATTATTTATTACCCTTGTTCAAAATACATTTTTCCAGTTTAATTTCGCTACATTTTTTTATATCTCTAACTTGACTCTATTCCAATGCCTGATTTTTGTATACATCCTCAATAACTTTGCAGAGGATTTCATTAACCTGTCTCATAAGGACCATCGTGTAGAGGATAAGCTGCTTTATAAGTACCGTTAGCAACTAACTCATCCACCCCAAAGAACTCCTTGTTACCCTCCTTGTGGTAAGGAGCTTGCTGTAGAAGTCGGTACACCTGCAAAGTTACTATGGTGACTACTACTACTTCAGTTGTTACTATGGTAACAAGTTGTGTTACTATGGTACACCTGCAAAGTGGTAAATCAGTTAGTATTATCAGAAAATATATTACAGTAAGAGAACTGCGGTTTTTTGTATCACATGTGCTAACGGTGATATGAGAATATGTTGAATGTTAAACTTATTTCTTCTAGCAACTTAACTATTGAACAAATTAATAAGTTTATTCAATTTTATGAGTGTGAATATTAAATAACATTATTGATTCTAAATTCTAATTCAAAGATTAAATATCAGTTGTTACTATGGTAACAAGTTGTGTTACTATGGTAACAAGTTGTGTTGCTATGGTAACAAATTGTGTTACAATGGTAACAAGTTGTGTTACAATGGTAACAAGTTGTGCTCCTATGTTAACAAATTGTGTTACAATGGTAACAAGTTGTGTTACTATGGTAACAAGTTGTGTTACTATGGTAACAAGTTGTGTTACTATGGTAACAAGTTGTGTTACTATGGTAACAAGTTGTGTTACTATGGTAACAAGTTGTGTTACTATGGTAACTCAGTGCTCTTACTACAGTGCTTCTTTCGGAAGTAGTGAAGAAGTCCTTCCTGTCGCTCCCCATGTATTTGTCTTTATGTTTCGTCAGGAAAGGGGCTTTTACATACTTTGGAAAGACATTGTCCCTCATTTTCGTGTAAAATGGTACCTGCACAGTGCACATGGTAGAGAACTTTTAGGGGTTCAAAGGGTTTAACTGTTTAAGTACTTTAAAATCTAACTGAAACTTGAAATTTCAACGAGCCTTCACTGTCACTAATGGTTGTGGTGCAAAACATGTTTCTTGATTTATTTCCTGTCACGATTATGTTTGTATCACGTCGTGACCCCCATTGTATCACGTCGTGACCCCCATTGTATCACGTCGTGACCCCCATTGTATCTGTATCACGTCGTGACCCCCATTGTATCACGTCATGACCCCCATTGTATCACGTCGTGACCCCCATTGTATCACGTCGTGACCCCCATTGTATCACGTCATGACCCCCATTGTATCACGTCGTGACCCCCATTGTATCACTTCGTGACCCCCATTGTATCACGTCGTGACCCCCATTGTATCACGTCGTGACCCCCATTGTATCACATCGTGACCCCCATTACTTAAAGTACATTATGTTAAATACCTTCCCGTGGAGGATGTAGAATATTGTGTCCTGTATCCAGGTCCAGAACCCTGTGTCTTCAGTGTCCTCTTCTTCTTCCTGACTCATCTAGGAGATTAGTTCACCATTTTTAATGATAAAGAAATTTTTGCGAAGGAGGACAGGGCTCCAAAGTCTGAAAGTGAAATAAAATTCAAATGAAGGGCACTCACAAAATTTAAAAGATGCTTTGGATGATTCAGATTACATCTTATGCTTGAAAGTGAAGACCGCAAACGAACCCGAAACATTTCATGCCAAAAACCTCAACATACAGATGCCGTGAGGTAAATTTAATATGACATGCAATGAACCTGGCACAGAATCCCACCCCATGCACGGAATACGTTACCGGTTACTTAGTTGCTTAGTTACCGGTGACTGGTCGCTGGAGAGTAATCCAGACTTTGAGGATGCAGTTTTAGACATCCCTTTAGTTTTAGACATTCCTTTAGTTTTATTTACGTTTCCCTGGCTGGTATCCTGTAAGAGCAAGTTGTAAACTTATCCATTTTTAAGGCATGATTATAAGCATAGTTCAGACGTACTTATTAGTTATTACCTTGCCAAACATTGTACAGTTGGCAGTTTCTAGTTACCATAGTAACACAACTTGTTACCATAGTAACATGACTTCAGAGTGGCAGTTCAATAGTCAGAGTCACTATTTTACTATAACTACCCATTAAATGTAGCTATTTCCCTACCTCATTCTTCTTAGTGAAATCCCTCCTGTCGTACTTCAGTGGCTTCTCAAAACCAAACTTCTCCGCCCACTTCATCATCACATGCTCCGGGATATTCAGCTTTACCACACGAAACATGTCACCTGTCACTCTGAAATCCTGGGATATTCAGCTTTACCACACGAAACATGTCACCCGTCACTCTGAAATCCTGGGATATTCAGCTTTACCACACGAAACATGTCACCTGTCACTCTGAAATCCTGGGATATTCAGCTTTACCACACGAAACATGTCACCTGTCACTCTGAAATCCTGGGATATTCAGCTTTACCACACGAAACATGTCACCTGTCACTCTGAAATCCTGGGATATTCAGCTTTACCACACGAAACATGTCACCTGTCACTCTGAAATCCTGGGATATTCAGCTTTACCACACGAAACATGTCACCTGTCACTCTGAAATCCTGTTTACACACATTAACGCTAAAAAGAGCTGTTATATGTATTTCTCCCCAAACAAACGTGAAAATGAATCCTCTAACTCTCTAAAATGAAAATAAGCTGAACTGGAAACCTCACATCGAATCACTTAATAAGAAGTAAGAAGTGCTTGTGGACGTATTAACTGCCTATCCGGGATATTCAGCTTTACTACAAATTTGAAATTTCAGTTTTTCTGACCAAGAGTATGATTGCCACAAGATAGAAAATGACAAACTCTTGATCATTGAAAATAACTTTGCAACAGTAATGCAAATGGTAACCATGGCGACGACACAATTACTGCAAACAGTTTACTGTTTAGACGTACTAACACAATGTTTAAATCCATGCTCTTTTTAATAATAACAAAATTTACGGAATTATTTATGCATAAACCATACGAGAAATGTTTAATAGATTATTCAAAAACCTCAAACTCTAGATTCAGATCTAGCTTTTTTACCTCAAACTCTAGATTCAGATCTAGCTTTTTTACAATATTGTGGAAGTTTTTTCTGTTTCTGATGTGCTTTAGTTCTGATCTGGCGAACTCTGTTTCACAGTCCTCCTGAGAATTTTAAAATTAGCTAATTAACCTTAACGAAATCGAAGTGAAACACATCGTACATACATGATACAAACTGAACTAAAGAACTACAATTTATTGTATCAATGCTGATTTGTTGATTATAACCGATAAAATATGCATTATAAAGATATTTGTTACACAGAAACTTGTTCAACAAATTACAGCACCATAGTAAAATTAATAAAATCCAGCTAAAACATCCAAGATCTCCACAACCGATAACACAGTGTAAACACAGTGTAAACACAGTGTAAACACACCCACAGTAATATCACGAGGGGATCCACTCGTTGAGACAAATTACAGACAAACCCACCTCCACCTTAATAGTAACATTACGAGGGGATCCACTCGTTGAGACAAATTACAGACAAACCCACCTACACCTTAATAGTAACATTACGAGGGGATCCACTCGTTGAGACAAATTACAGACAAACCCACCTCCACCTTAATAGTAACATTACGAGGGAGTCTACTTGTTGAGACAAATTACAGACAAACCCACCTCCACCTTAATAGTAACATCACGAGGGGATCCACTCGTTGAGACAAATTACAGACAAACCCACCTCCACCTTAATAGTAACATTACGAGGGGATCCACTCGTTGAGACAAATTACAGACAAACCCACCTCCACCTTAATAGTAACATCACGAGGGGATCCACTCGTTGAGACAAATTACAGACAAACCCACCTCCACCTTAATAGTAACATCACGAGGGGATCCACTCGTTGAGACAAATTACAGACAAACCCACCTCCACCTTAATAGTAACATTACGAGGGGATCCACTCGTTGAGACAAATTACAGACAAACCCACCTCCACCTTAATAGTAACATCACGAGGGGATCTACTTGTTGAGACAAATTACAGACAAACCCACCTCCACCTTAATAGTAACATCACGAGGGGATCTACTTGTTGAGACAAATTACAGACAAACCCACCTCCACCTTAATAGTAACATCACGAGGGGATCTACTTGTTGAGAAAAATTACAGACAAACCCACCTCCACCTTAATAGTAACATCACGAGGGGATCTACTTGTTGAGACAAATTACAGACAAACCCACCTCCACCTTAATAGTAACATCACGAAGGGATCCACTCGTTGAGACAAATTACAGACAAACCCACCTACACCTTAATAGTAACATTACGAGGGGATCCACTCGTTGAGACAAATTACAGACAAACCCACCTCCACCTTAATAGTAACATTACGAGGAGATCTACTTGTTGAGACAAATTACAGACAAACCCACCTCCCCCTTAATAGTAACATTACGAGGGGATCTACTTGTTGAGACAAATTACAGACAAACCCACCTCCACCTTAATAGTAACATTACGAGGGGATCTACTTGTTGAGACAAATTACAGACAAACCCACGAGGGGATGTTACTCCTGGTACCCCTGATCCACTTGTTAAGACCTGGCTCCTGCTCAACTCCGGGTCTGGTCTGTGAAGTGGGGCTCTATATACTAGCACAAAATCTGTGGGTATTACTGCCATTACTAATATTACTCATTTTACGACCATTACTAATATTACTAGCCTAAACTCTGACTAACGGAAAATCATCAGAATATAAGAAGATATTTAAAAGTAGAGTAACAGGCGTTCAGAAACACGCACTTATTAGTAGAGTAACAGGCGTTCAGAAACCCGCAATTAATAGTAGAGTTACAGGCGTTCAGAAACCCGCACTTAATAGTGGAGTAACAGGTGTTCAGAAACACGCACTTAATAGTAGAGTTACAGGCGTTCAGAAACCCGCACTTAATAGTAGAGTTACAGGCGTTCAGAAAACACGTACTTAATAGTAGAGTAACAGGTGGTCCCTGAGTAAAAAGCAACATCTCATGCAGTCATAAACACAATCCCTCTTTTAATGTGAACCACTGATTGTGTGACCTCAATACAGTAAAACCTTACTGGGCGGCTCAGTCTGCCATTCCACCGAATCTTTATCTAGGTTTATGAACATGATACTGATAGCCTGGGGTCCTAGGTAAAGTAAAACCCTGATTTACCGCGGCTATTTCCTTACTTTAAATAGGGCTTAACATACGTAAACAAACCCTGATTTACCGCGGCTATTTCCTTTCCCCCAAACTCCGCGGTAAATCGGGGTTTGCGGTAAATCGGGGTTTTACTGTATTCGTAAACACGCTTTACTTACACGTACACTTACCAATAGACTTATCTGGGTCTGACCGGAAGGAGTATCCTTCTCCAGGCTTATACCACGTGATTCCCATATAAGGGTATACTCAACTGCAACACGTGATGCCCATATAAGGGTATACTCAACACGTGATGCCCATATAAGGAGTACACTTACCAATAGACTTATCTGGGTCTGATCGGAAGGAGTATCCTTCTCCAGGCTTATTCTTGTTCTCCGCCGAAAGCTGAAATAAAACAGATGTAAGTAAAACTGCAGACTATTGTCAGATTGTTAAAACTACTTATAAGTAGAATGAGGAAAATGTTGTTTATATATATTTTTAAAAATTATTTAAAAAATAAAGCGTGACTATTTCTTGTTTGTAAAATTTGATTTTTAATGGCCAAAATTGTTGGTGACAGTTCAACTTGAGCAAACATTCCACAATTCTTATCTGAGTCTTTTAAAACCCACCATTACTCTCAAATATGTGTCATCAATAGCGTTATAATGGTCTCAACCAAAAGCTAACACAGCATAAGAATACGACTGTGAACTGATGAAACTTCTGAACTTTGACTCAAAGTTAACTCCCCGTCAAGGATGGATTAGTAGTAGTAATATTACTAATATTACTAGTAATATTACTAGTAATAGCTGGAATTGCATTGGTGGACATGTAATTACCTACACAGTACCATACACTATATGTCTTGTCAGCAGCTGTATTGAGCAGCATTGTTGTTTTAATCAACTCAAAGTTAAATATTGACAGGATTTTCATTCATTAGCTGAACTCTTGTATATTTTCAAATGACAATTTTCAAGTTCATTTGCATATTGGAAGATTAACTGTCCATGAAGAAGTAAAGTAAAGAATAAGTAAAGTAAAGAAGAAGTAAAGTAAAGAAGAAGTAAAGTAAAGAAGAAGTAAAGGTCAAGTATGCACTATAATGTGCTGTTGAGATAGTTGGAAATAACCATCGTAGAAATCTATCATAACTAGCTATAATATTTATAAGAGTTAAGTATCGTAAATGCGATAGTTAACTTTTTCGCAACGTGTATTTGTAGCCTAGCAACCTGAATGAGCGTATCCTAGCAACCGGCACTTACTTTTATCTTGCATCCCATACTAAGGAGAGTTGTCATACGATATATAGCCATCACCTCATTGCAGCTCTTCTGCCACTGTTGGTCCGCTTCAAAATTATCACCTGTCATTATCAATCAGTTGAAGCACAAGGAAATAATGTTGAAACACATGGAAATAATGTTGAAACACATGGAAATAATGTTGAAACACATGGAAATAATGTTAAAATACAAGGAAATATTTTAAACTCTTGGTCAAACAAGTTTAGAATGTTTTGGAACACTGGTATAGAATACACATGAAAAAATAGAGCATGAAATTTATAAATAATCTTACCATAGGATCTTCCATTGAGATGGTTTAGTTCGCCCTGTTATTTAATAATATTAATTGTTTTAAAAAGTAGCTGAAAAACTGACGAGATTGTTGGAAAATGTAATTCAAATTCTCCAACCTTCAGAATAAAATCAAATTTTATGACCCATATTAAAAATAAAAGGTTTTGCAGCCAAACAAAATTAACGCGTTAAACAAAAAATTTATAGAGATAATTTATCATTCAGATATATTCTTAAAAAGCTTGGTAGCTTCTATGTTCTTTACTATGTTCTATATAATATGTTCTATTATTTTGGTCTTCCAATGGTTGTGTGAAGCGCAGGTGGCCCAAAGCGTCACCGCTGGATAGAGACCCTGGATCTGCCTGCAGCAGCCAGAACCTCGAAAAAGGGCTACCCCGTTGGTGCCCTTTTCCAGTACCACATCGAACAGCAAGATGAAGCCTCTCCACAACAAGTCCTATCCTGCTACCTCCTCGTGGTGAAGACTGGAAACTGGATGAACACTGAACAGTGGTGATCTCCAGGCTAAGGGCAGCGAAGGGCGACGGGAGGCTCACTGACCCCCACGGATTTCAATTATTGAATCACATAATTGTCTCCTAACTCTAAACCTCGAGAGAAGAGAGGTGCAGAGAATCAGTGACTCCCCCGGCTGTGGAGTGAACAGTAGCTAAAGAGGTATTGGCCGTTTGCCTCTGACCTTGTTGCTATGACCCAGGTAAACTGGACCACGCTCTGGTAACAGGATCAGCCCCCCATGCCTGGGGTAACGAGGTAGTCAGGGGGAAGGTTAGCCCCCGTAAAAGTGGAGCCCTGGCTCACACTCTAATCTCCCTAAGCTTTGGGACAAAAGCGTATAGTCATTTATTGGAATTGGTGAAGAAAGAAGAAATAATACAACGACAGGACATCATCACAAAACCCACTCTTACTGATTAGTAGCAACAAGTGTTCTAGCGGAAGTTGTTACTCACGTGGCCAAGATGGATAAGTCATTTAACGCTCAAGTGGCGCCCGGCGTTAAGTAGGTGTCTCACTTTGCCTGATGTGCAGGGGACTGCGCATGAGACACCAGCCATTGAAAAGTTTGATGATGTCTTATAATAACACTAGGGTTAAAGTCCCTACCACTGATTTAGATGTCGGAGGGGACCGGATTGATGACTCTCTCACCCTAAAACTCCCTAGGAGAGGGGTGACAGATGATATGCCGGCTCCTTCACCCGGCACAAAAAATAACATAAAACAACAAAAAAAGGATGGGGATGCATTGGTTTCTTGTAGTGAGGTAGCTCTAGTAGGGACATTTAATGTCCGAACTGCTAGAGAAGGTTACAAGCGCCTTGAACTCGTGAGTCAGTTTCTGGAGAGTGGCATGGAGATCCTTGGGATTCAAGAACATAGGATTGTCCACCAGGAGCCTATCAAGATCGAAAAGTTCAAGGAGGGGGTTAGCTTGGTAACTGTTTCAGCATGGAGGAATGGAGCAGGAGCAGCCACTGGTGGAGTGGGCTTTCTGCTGACTAGAAGAGCATACAGCGCAATCAGCCTCATTAAACCCTATGGCTCAAGGGTGCTGACTATCTCTTTCAACGGAAATCCCAGACTCACAACTATAACTGCCTATAGTCCTACCGAGGCAGCACTAGTTGAAGAAGCGGAGGATTTCCATAACACCCTTAGACAGGCTATGAATGATGTGCCAGCGCACCACCTGCTGATCACAGAGGGAGATATGAACGCCCGGCTTGGAAAGGAGAATGAAGAAGACTCCCGTTGGTACTTTCATACTCGTACCAATTGGAATGGAGAGCTACTGAGAGACACTGCCCTGGAGTGCGATATGGAAATTACCAATATCCGCTTCAGAAAGAAGGTCAACAAGAGGTGGACCTTCTTATCCGATGGACACTTAACAAAGGTCAGATTGACTATATCCTCATACGGCGGAAGTGGAAAAACTCATTAAAGAACACTGAAGTTTACAACACTTTTCAGTCGTTGGGATCTGATCACAGAGTTGTAGTGTGTAAGATCAAAGTTAGCTTTAGGAAAGGACACAGGCCTCCGAAAAAAGTTAACTATGATTATAGTGCCCTGAAGTCGGATGGTGAGCTTCAAAAAAAGTATGCAATTGAAGTTCGGAATAGATTCTCTGGCCTGGTAGAGGAGGATGATGGGGCCACTGAAAGCTACGGGAAGCTTATGGTTGCTATTGAGGCGGCAAACAAGAGCCTTCTGCCAAAGAAGACTCGACAAAAGCAGATTGACCCCTCAAGTGACCCAAGAGTGGACAGTGCAAGGAGGGGACTGTTCTTGGCCAAGGACCAATACCATCAGGAGCCTTGTGAAGAGAAGAGAGAGGAAGTCGCCACTAAAAAGGATTTGTTAAAGGCCTGCTACAAAGAGGTAGAGGAGGAGATCCTGAAAGGAAAGATCAGGAAAGTTGAGGATACTGCTGATCGTTGTAAGAACAAGGAAAGCTGGAAGCTTGTCAACGATATTTCAGGGAGGACAAATCCCAGCTGTGGACTCGTGGAAGGGGGCAGCTCAACAGAACGTCTTGAGAACTGGAGGAAGCACTTCTCTGGGTTACTTGGACAGCCACCCACAGTCCCTGACAATAGTATTCCGATCAGGAATATACACCCTCCACTGAATATAGAGGATGGCCCGTTCACCATTGTGGAACTACGTCTTGCCAAAAAGCAGATAGTAGAAGGCAAAGCTTATGGTGATGATGGTATCTCACCTGAAGTGATGAAGAGGGTGGACATCGATGACGTCATCCTGAAGTTCTGCAACGATGCATTATGTGATGGTCTCATGCCCGATCAATGGAAGCTCAGTAATATTGTTCCTGTGCCAAAGAAAGGGGACCTCACTAAGACCGACAACTACAGAGGAATATCTCTGACATCGATAGTCAGTAAAACTCTGAACAAAATGTTGCTGAACAGGATGAAGCCAAGTCTTGAGGAAGTTTTAAGGGACAACCAGAATGGCTTTAGACCTGGGCGCTCTACAACATCACACATCCTTGCTCTACGAAGAATTATGGAGGGTGCTAGAGCCAAAAATCTTAAGGCCACCATGGTTTTCATTGATTTCAAAAAGGCGTTCGATAGTGTGCATAGAGGTTTGCTCATGAAGATATTAAAAGCATATGGCATACCAGAAGCCATAGTGCGGCTCATTGAGGGTATCTATACGAGCACAAAGGCTAAAGTAGTTACAGCCGATGGTATAACAGACATTTTTGATATCCTGGCTGGAGTACTGCAAGGAGACACTCTTGCCCCGTACTTGTTCATTATCGTGATTGACTATATCATGACAGTGACTATAGACGATGATGACTCGGACTCTGGGTTTACTCTCAGGCCTGCACGGAGTAGAAGGATTGGTGCCGAGAAGATCGCAGACGTCGAGTTTGCAGATGATGTTGCCCTTATCACTGATACCATTGAAGGGGCAAAACTACTCCTGGACAGGCTTGAGAAAGCAGCACTGAGTGTTGGGCTAGCCATGAACGGCTCTAAAACTAAGTTCATGACTCTGAACATGACAGAGGAGGCGAGTAGTCTTAATAGCTGTTCTGGAAACCAGCTGGAAAAGGTGACAGACTTTGTTTACCTTGGAGCTTGGATAGCAACAACAGAGAGGGACCTGCGGGTCAGAAAAGCTAAGGCTTGGGCAGCCTGCCACAAGCTAAAGAAGATGTGGAAGTCTGACCTTAGAAGAGGACTAAAGATCCGTCTATTTGTTGCTACTGTGGAGTCAATACTTCTTTATGGTTCTGAAACGTGGACGTTGACAGAGCAATTGAAGAAACGCATTGATGGCTGCTACACTAGAATGCTAAGGATGGCACTTAATGTGGATTGGAAGCAGCGAAAAACCAACAAAGAAGTCTATGGCAACCTACCGAGAGCAACCATGAAGATCCAAGAGCGCAGGATGCGACTAGCAGGCCATATCCACCGGCACCCAGAACTAGTCGCAAACCGCTTGCTACTCTGGGAACCAACTCATGGGGTGCGGAGTAGGGGGAGACCAGCCATGACCTATGTTGATAGCCTACGAGCTGACACGGGTCTCAACGACACTGGAGAAATGGGCGGACTTATGGCGGATAGAGTTTTATGGAGACAGCGCATCAATACTCGGACGCTGAAGCCGCCTTAAGTCAAGTAAGTCAATAATGTATATAAATGTATATAACAACTTACGTCTGGCTGCACTGTGCTTCCCAAACCAGCAAATCCTGCGGCAAAAATTCAAATTAATTATAAATGGGGAAAATTATGTGTAGTTGTAAAAGTCAAGCCAGTGCGCATTGATCTTTCAGAACAAGTATATTAATAGGTTTTTCTATCTGGTGTTAATACAATATGGTCTTTCAAGGACACTTTTTACCTTACGTAATGCCTCGTCATGTCGCTTCTTTCTTTTATATTATTGCTGTATTGTATATATTGTGAGAGTTTCAAATCGAAAGAGTAATCGGTACCTCGCATTGGTGTAAAATGTAGATGCAGACAGATCTTACCACGCATTGGTGTAAAATGTAGATGCAGACAGATCTTACCTCGCATTGGTGAAAAATGTAGATGCAGACAGATCTTACCTCGCATTGGTGTAAAATGTAGATGCAGACAGATCTTACCTCGCATTGGTGTAAAATGTAGATGCAGACAGATCTTACCTCGCATTGGTGTAAAATGTAGATGCAGACAGATCTTACCTCACATTGGTGTAAAATTTAGATGCAGACAGATCTTACCTCGCATTGGTGTAAAATGTAGATGCAAACAGATCTTACCTCGTATTGGTGTAAAATGTAGATGCAGACAGATCTTACCTCGCATTGGTGTAAAATGTAGATGCAGACGGATCTTGTTCTTTTTTAAATATACTCTCTTCCAACCTGAAACATGAAATGCAATCGCTAGGTAAGAACATATTCATTTAAATACATACATAGTATAGAGCAAACGAAACAATTTTTATGATTTGCTCCTTGACATCAAGTTGAGCACTGTTAGCACTGTTATAGTGCAGATAAAGGAAGTAGCACCATGTTATACATAGTATAGTATCTTGAGATTATTAGTATAGTATAGTATAGTATAGTATAGTATAGTATAGTATAGTATAGTATAGTATAGTATAGTATAATATAGTATAGTATAGCTGTATAGTATAGTATAGTATAGTATAGTATAGTATAGTATAGTATAGTATAGTATAGTATAGTATAGTATAGTATAGTATAGTATAGTATAGTATAGTATAGTATAGTATAGTATAGAAAAATTTCCGACAAAATTCCGACTACCTTCTCCCAGTACAGATAGAAGCAGATTTATAATTGTCCAACAGAATTATCATACTGTTATTAATCAAGCAATATAATAATCAAATTATAAATCAAATAAGGCTAAGATCATATTTATGGAAACCTTTTTGCAGTGTAACACAAAAGTTAAGGAGTTGAAGGAGTTAAAATACTAACCGAGTCTCGAGGAAAACGTTCAGTAAGTAAGGTACATTAGGTATAGTTTTATAATAGGTATAGTAAAGAGAAACAACCGTGTCAGTGATGGAGTGAGGTTAATCTTCAAGACTAGAATTTACTGTGAAATACTACTGCTTAATTTGAACATTTGCAGATATTGACCTGCAGTTGATAAAAGTGCAGGAAGTCTAAATTTGCGAATGGTAGTTTGCTTCGCAGAAGGCAATATAGTAAGAAAGAGAGGAACTATACTACTACTAGCCAAAAACTAATTCAAGCGAGTATTGCGTACTTTATAAGCTCATAAATATTAGCTTTATTCGCACTTGTTTCTCTTTCGACAAAGATGTGACGACGTCAAATTTTAATTATTTTTATTTTAAGAACACTCTTGCACATTATTTATTAATTTACTTCTCTATTGATGTATATAATAGTCAAGACGTGAGTGTTAGGGCTCTCATTGACAAATTTATGTTTAATCCTGTTTAAACCGGCCAGGTAGCGTAGTTGGTTGATCATCGGATTTGCAATCGTAAGATTGCGAGTTCGAATCCCACTGCCTGCCTAGTCGTGGGGTGAGCGTCGTTGACGCTCTGCTAAGGATCCCGAGTGGTCTATGTAGCCCCACGGTTCACTCAGCCGAATGCTCGAGAAATCGGGTGTGAGGGTTAAATGAGGAGCTGTGGGCGAAGAAAGTGTGGCATAGTGCCTTAACCGTTGCTGGCCTTAGGAACGATCCTTCGGCTTCTTGTAAAGCTCTTCCTTGAAAGTGCTGGTTTACATTGTAATGCAGGTAATGCCGAAGTAAAATAACAAAGGTGGTCGACTCATTCGATGGCCTTGTTGCGTCGCAACGAATCCTCATAAGATAAGATAAGATAATCCTGCTTACGTTACTCATTGGTGACATGATCTGATCTCCGTGGGACCCCTGATAATGACTTGGCCGTCCCAATATCTATACTGACATATTATACAGTAAAACCCCGAACGCGGCCGTTTTCTTCCTCCAAATAGGACCAAACCCCGATTTAACGCGGCTTCTTTCTCTCGAACTCCGCGGTAAATCGGGGTATTACATTTGGCTCTTACTAAATCGCTCGCCCAAAAATTTCACGTGACTTTGGTTTTTTTGGTTTTGCAGCCGTACAAAACGGTTTTACATAAACCCTAATCCCAACCCTAACCCTAACCCCGAAGCTATCCATAATCTTAACCACAACCCTAACCCTAACCGGAACCCGAGCCCTAAATAATCGAATTCACGTTTTACTAGCCTGTCACGTGACCAAAACGGTTTTTTGCCCATAACTCTCCAGGGAAGCATTTTAACCCTACGTCATGGGGGGTGATTCGGAATCAGCGTCCACGGTCCAAAAATACACTGATCTAGATCACTGTCATGCCTAAAGGGCCTTCTTACAAGAATTTTCTTAAAATTTGGGCGAGCGATTTAGTAGGAGCGATAACATTTACCCTGCAGTGGCGTAAAGTTGCCCCTCCCCCCGGCTCCCCCTACGCCACTGGGTATTACTGTACATATTTAATAGTGGTACAGCAATGCCAATCCTAATACTTGTACCACGTGATAAATCTAACTTTAAGTTTAACTTCATGTTCAAAATCAGTAAATCTGGGTAATATCTTCATTTTGAACTTGTCCATGCCTGTAAGCAGTCAGTTAATCTGAGTAGTGAGCAGGTGGCATTATCGAGCCCTGCTAGCGTTGAAATTGAAAGTATAATCAATAATTATCTTCCTCTGCTATAGTACAGCTGGGCAGTGGCGTAACTTTGCCTGTTGGCGCCCCCCACTCAGTGACGAAAAGCGCCCCCCCTAAAATTTTTTGTCCCTAAAAAAAAAAAAAAAAAGAAAAAAGGTCGGGTACTTTTTTCTCGCCCCCCTACAGCTTTTTGCGCCCCCTGAAGCAAAAAAGGGTACCCCAAATATATTTTTAGCGTCGACCGAACGCTAAATTGGACAGGGAAATACACAAACAAGGCGTTTTTTCAGTGAAAGGGCCTAAAATTCAGGAAAATTGCGCCCCCCTTATACGGCGCCCCCCCCCCCCACACAGCGGGGTCTGCGGGGCCCTATACTATATACTAAGTTACGCCACTGCAGCTGGGAGGATTGATAAGTTGACGCATGAACGATGAAGCGGTTCATTGTCAACGGACGAGATGTATTAACAGTTAATCTGTTCATTGTTAACAGTGCTGTAACAGTAACGTTATTTTGTCGAGAAGAAAATCTAAGTGCTAAGGTTTGAAAATTGTTGTTATTCCAGTATAACAAATAAATTTTCTAATCGTGTAAAAATCGTGTAATATATCTGATCTCAACCGTCAATTTTAAATCAGTGCACTATTGACTATACAGTAATTACTTCTATCGTTGAGTTGTGAGCTGTAAACCTTTAAGTAAATATTATATTATTGTGGACGATTCTGTCGGAAAATTGCTATGTTAAATTTTCACCTTACCAAGATTCGTCAATAAGTCAAACAGTAAATTCTAAAATTTGTACACAAAACTAGTTTAATACCATCGACCCTGACCGAGATAAATCATGTGCTGCAGAAAATGACGTTTTTATTTGTCCGTAAAAAAGGTGTAAAATTCTACATGTAGCACATGGTCCCTCGATTCAAGGCCCAGATTCTAGAATTTAATAAATAGGTGATATTAAGGCACAAGTATTGCAGCAAGGATGAAACAACACTTCAGAATACTCTCCTCGATTAACCAATCAAACTTAACTCTGGAAGTTGTTCTGTATTTTCCGTTTTCGGGAATATGATCACAACATCGTAGGATTGTTTAACCTGATTGTTTTCTCCACCAGAAAGAGTCCCATATCAACCAACTTTCCTTTTTACGGTTCAACAGACTATTTGATGCGTGCTTTGGGAGGCGGTACGATGTTTGTGGGTGTGTGATGCTACGTCGCCAGGGCCTTCGATCATCATTGTTTTTACTGGTCACGCGATGTTAAATTCCAAAATCACGTGAAAATACGGTACGTGCTCGATTTGAGTGGAAACCTTTGATCGCCGAACATAGTCCCCATAACACTAGCACAACTGCGCGTTCCGGCGTGACTCTAATGAAGACCCTTTCGACAGTGACGGAGGTTTCGCACACTGAAAATTAACTGCTCCTTGTAGAATTAACGAGATAAACTTTAACGATTTTGTAATAACATTAACAAAAAGTAATTACATGTATCCCAATAAGGCAAATTAGCACAAAATAAAATACTCTGAATTAAGATCAAGTATGAGCAAATCAGCAACTTTTAGAAATGGGCGATCAAAGATAAAGAGACCCATCAATTATAATTAAAGCTCTCTATGAATTATATTAATCATATCTAACACACTACGTATAAAATAAGTTACATTTAGTAAAATAAGATTTATGACAAGTTAAAAGTCGATCATCTCATAAAAAACTTAAAGTAAGCTTGCATTGCAATTTGTGAGGGAAGGGGCACCAGAAAAGTATTATATGATATCACCAGAAACGATTATTTTTTCATCAGCAAACGGGTAGACAGATTTCAATACTTCATGACTCTTTCTCATTTTAACTCTTTTAAAATTATTTTCACTCGGGTACATTGTCAAATGCAAGCATTTAAGTGCAGCCATCAACATCTAAAACTAGGGAATAGACTAGATGTAGGCCTCTGAAACCTGGAATATCCTAAAAAATACCATCAAAGTCTAAAAAACGTGATCGATATTTTATAAATATATATTTTATATAAATATATATTTCAACTTTCGAGCAGGTTGTCGTCCTTCAGGTAAAAGAAGAGGTAACAGGAGTTCTTGCGCTGCGCGCGCACGTAGTGCAGGTCTATCACGTGCATGTTTACATCGTCGTAAAAGTACCACTGACCAGACTCACGGACATCGCAGATGTAGTGGCCACACTCTCGGGATTCTCCTGAGGGGTTGCTATGGTAACGCTGGTGGTTGCTGAGCTGTGGTAACTTATCTTTAGAGAACCGAACAAATTAAAATCACGTACACCGGCGTACACACCTATAAATTAGCCAAATATCAATATTTTTGGATGAGACAGACTTTGTATAAAAGGTAAGTTTTAACTACATGCTATTTTAACTACATGTTATTTATTATTCCCTGTGATAAACCTCTCAATATCCTATAACATCCCGTACCAAGGCGATATAACAAACCACGCACCAAGATGGGAGATAACTGCGTGTAAAGAGTAGAGGCCTTTAGTGCGAGTACGTAAGTTGTGGGGTACAGGCGGAGTGTTGCTGTCCGGTATTGATACTCTGCTACCTGTGGGGAGTAATTAATTAATTAATTAGGCTAATTACTGGTGTTTTGACACGTGACAGTGACTGTGGGACTTCATCGGTCAATTCAGCAGGCTGATCGATGTGTCACTATTAAAAAAACACATTTTTGAGTGTCCTAGTAAAATCTAAAAATTCGAGCAGTCCTGTACAATCGGCACTACTCGGCAGGTGGCAAATTTAAAGAAAGGGCTGAATTTTCCGGAAATATTCAATAAATTGTGTCTCCAGGTTGTTGGCTGTGATTACGTGCTGTTTTGTCAAAGCATGGAGCCTCTTTATTAAATACAGTCCAGTTCATTTGCCTTTTATGGTCTGATTGTTCTTTTCTAAACAGGAACAAGATATACATAAAGATATAAGAGAAAGATCTGACCTAATTTTATTGAATTACCCAAGAGTATTTATATAGTTTATGTATTTTATAGATACATTATTATATATTATGACAATCTTGGCAAAGTAAATTTTCGGGTTTTGGTTTAAGACTTCTAAAAATCCTTGCTATTATTACTTAATGTAGTATTTACACAAATATCTCCAGATTTATCTGGAAAGAACAATAACATTATAATTTAAAGGATGCACCCGATCAAGGAAATGTATTTCGTACCATTTCAGTGCTTAGTAGTACTTACTTTGGCTGCCCTTGACAGTGTCCTTGCCCAGTTTAGTGATGTCTAGTCTAGAGGGGATGAGTATACTGTCCTGCCGCTTACCTTCCCGCGATCCACCTGAACACAACATATTGTTAACATTGTTAACTATGTTAACTATGTTAACATTGTTAACATTGTTAACATTGTTAACATTGTTAACATTGTTAACATTGTTAACTATGTTAACATTGTTAACTATACTATATATATATTATATATATATATATAACCAAACTTAATGAAATATCAAATGGATAGATAGATAAAATCAAGTTTTATGCAGCACAATTATTTAGATAATTAGTAGATTATTTCTACTATTATTAGATAATTAGTAAATATTTAATTTGAATTTTGATAATTAGTAGATATTTAATTTGAAATAAACCAAATACTATTATCTTATTTAAATCTGATAATAACTGGAAAAGTAATTTCTCTCAGCATTTGGAAATATAATAACATTGTCGTGCCACACATTTGTTTTTGCAAATATGGATTTGGGATAATATGAAAGTTTGGCGCTTTTCTATTGTGATCATATACGTTGTGGTATCCGCAGGAATAGTTGGGCCATAAATTGAAACGGGATATTATAAGAAACAAACATTTAAAACTCACAACTATTTTGTCTGGTACACATAAAACATGTGCCTGGATAGTGGATAACTACACATCATGTTAAAGAGCCTGGATAGTGGATAACTACACATCATGTTAAAGAGCCTGGATAGTGGATAACTACACATCATGTTAAAGAGCCTGGATAGTGGATAACTACACATCATGTTAAAGAGCCTGGATAGTGGATAACTACACATCATGTTAAAGAGCCTGTATAGTGGATAACTACACATCATGTTAAAGAGCCTGGATAGTGGATAACTACACATCATGTTAAAGAGCCTGTATAGTGGATAACTACACATCATGTTAAAGAGCCTGGATAGTGGATAACTACACATCATGTTAAAGAGCCTGTATAGTGGATAACTACACATCATGTTAAAGAGCCTGGATAGTGGATAACTACACATCATGTTAAAGAGCCTGGAAAGTGGATACTGGCTACACACCATCTTCTATTGCAAAATATATTTAAATGCCTGGCAGATATGTATATATATTATCTATATCATTATATTGAATATTTTAAAGTTTTAATAACTACCTACCTTAAGATGTGTTTTATAATGGAACGCCTATAAAAGGGCTAAACGTTACCACGGTGGTCGTGAAGATCGGACCGGGGTATCGTGAAGCAACCACAAAGTTACCATCGTTACTAGTTACTAAGCAACCACAAAGTTACCATCGTTACTAGTTACAAAGCAACCACAAAGTTACCATGGTTACTAGTTACTAAGCAACCACAAAGTTACCATGGTTACTAGTTACTAAGCAACCACAAAGTTACCATCGTTACTAGTTACTAAGCAACCACAAAGTTACCATGGTTACTAGTTACTAAGCAACCACAAAGTTATCATGGTTACTAGTTACTAAGCAACCACAAAGTTACCATCGTTACTAGTTACTAAGCAACCACAAAGTTACCATGGTTACTAGTTACTAAGCAACCACAAAGTTACCATGGTTACTAGTTACTAAGCAACCACAAAGTTACCATCGTTACTAGTTACTAAGCAACCACAAAGTTACCATCGTTACTAGTTACTAAGTAACCACAAAGTTACCATGGTTACTAGTTACTAAGCAACCACAAAGTTACCATGGTTACTAGTTAATAAGCAACCACAAAGTTACCATCGTTACTAGTTACTAAGCAACCACAAAGTTACCATCGTTACTAGTTACTTAGCAACCACAAAGAGCACAAGGGACTGTTCAAGTGTGATATGACGTCAGTAGTATAATAAGACCCCCATCTTCAAAGGGCCACTGCTTTATTATTACAATTTTGTACGTACAAGATAATGTTTGTAACGCAAATGTACTGTTATATAAATGAGAATAGCACAATATTACTGGAATCTTTCTGCACGATAAAGGAATGCTGTTCACATTTACTCACTGCGCAATAAAGCATACGGCTGTATGATAACTTACTGCGCGAGAAAGCGTAGCGCTGTACGTGTAGCACCAGAGCCTGAGGTAATTGTGAGAACCTGTGCTGCACTTGAGCTGTGTCGTGTCCGCAGGAACTACACTTCAACTCCACTTCATCTGTAACAGGTAATATAAAGTTAATTAATTGTAAGTTAATTGGTACATTTAGTTAATTGGTCAGTTCATTGGAATAGTTTTAATAAACACAGTAATTTTAGATTATCAGAGTTCATGATGTAATAATAGCAAGGGTTTTATAGTTTTATACTGTACTGTAGGTTCAAGAACTATAAAGCTATAATGAATTGGAGCAGAACCAGTAACCACAGGGAATTAATTACAACTATTTAATTAATTATAACCTGAAACACAGGTGCAGTGTTTATTAAACATCCAACTGATGTATTATAATGTAAATCTAATCAGGAATATTGTAACCACAAGATTCCTATAATCTCATATAACATATAATATGTATAATTTATAATAGTAACCTGTAGCAAAGTAGTCCTCCAACAGTTCAGCTAAGTTGTGAGGCTGGAGATTACGGCCAGGAAGGTTGAGGGAGAAATCATAATACTTCTCGGTCTTCTGACCACCTGATCTGCAGCCTACACAGCGTAGAGTGTGGATTACCTGGGTTTGTTGCTAATTACCTAATTAGCTAATCAGGTAATTAGTTACATTGATACATTTATAATTTGTTAATTGATAGATAATGAAATGAAATGGAGGAAGAAACCTTTGATAAGTAAAATAATGCAACGTATTGTAAATATTATTCACTTAATTGATTGATAAAAATGATCGAGGTTATTATATTATAATATTTTAATGAATCAAGAATAATTTGATATATGAATTGAAAAATATTGATTAAAGTAGCAAGAAGGGGGGGGGGGGGGCAATGGGTATTTTTTTGTGAAACTTGATTTCGAGATAGCAGTTGACCAACAAACTAGGACCAGTGACCAAACTTTTGATGGGGTCCCGGACCCCAACCGCCAAACGGTGCCCGTGGGGCAGCCACGCCCATATTTGGTCCAATTTAGCCAAATACCCTGAACATGCCCAAAACCCAGGTTTATGGTGCTCTACTTGTAGCTAGTGGTCTCCTGAACTCGTATATGAAATTTCATCAAGATTGGACAAAAATGACTGAGTTATGAGCCAAAAACCTTATGCCCATATTTGGTCATACGCACCAAATTTGGTAGATTTCGTCCCATAAATTGGGCAAATATCAATATTTTTGAATGAAACTTACTTTATATGAAAGGTAAGCCTAAACTACATATTCTCTGTAAGTTATAGCTTTATATCTGTTTAAATGTGGATACTAAGGCGAAAAAAACACAAAAAATGAACTAAATTGCCTATATCTCGGTTCGCGATATTCGCGGAATTGATCTCATTAAAGTTGTAACAACTCAATCAGTTTTCAAAATTTTTGCATGAAATTTTCGGAATCGACTCGAAATCGCATTTCCACCTTATTTTGAATACGGATTTTTGATTTAGGCCTCAAAAAAATTTGGCGGCCAAATTCTGAATTTCTGTAACTAAAAGTACATACTGCACAGTACACATAATACACAGTACATACAGTACATATTACACACAGTACACACAGTACACACAGTACATAGTACACACAGTACACAGTACACACAGTACACACAGTACACACAGTACATAGTACACACAGTACAAAGTACACACAGTACACAGTACACACAGTACATACAGTACATATTACACACAGTACACACAGTACACACAGTACAAAGTACACAGTACATACATTACACACAGTACACACAGTATACACAGTACATACTGCACAGTACACATAATACACAGTAAACACAGTGCACACAGTACACACAGTACATACTGCACAGTACACATAATACACAGTAAACACAGTGCACACAGTACACACAGTACACACAGTACAAAGTACACAAAGTACACACATTACACAGTATACAGTACACACAGTATACACAGTACACACAGTACAAAGTACACACAGTACACAGTGGGCCAGAATAGGGGGTCATACTGTAATAGACCATCAGTGATCAATTTAGATCATTTCAAACATTATTTTTTACTTCAAATCAGTTGAATATTGATTTTTAAACAAATTTTGGTCCTTTATAAGTCACAGAAAAAATTTTTTGGCTCATTCCATAGAAATTTTTCATGGCTGAAATGTAGGTCTAGAGGCATCCAATTCGAGTTTTTGCTAAAGATAATCGTTGAATGTGTTTAGAATGTTTTTAAATTGATAGTCCTGAGGCTATTGATCATTTTAGTTTTTGAATTATGAAAAAATATTGATCGTAGCCAAAGTTATGTCAAATTGAAACCAGAAAATTGGGCGCGAATGCCAGAAATTTCTGAAATTTTCAGAAAATACCAGTAAAATTCCAGAAAAATAGCATTTTTTGATGATATTTCCAAAACAGACCACTTTTTAGTACCCCATAACCTCATGGCACCAGGCCACGACATTGAGAGCCAAGAAAGATGTTCAAAATGGGGTTTGTTTGAGAAAAAATAATTTTTTTCAAATCTGCAAGGTAAGTCTAAATTCCATCAAATTTGGGCCTTTTTTCAACTTTGGAATTTTTTTCTGAAAAAGACCCAAAAAAAACCCAGAACAGTTCTTCTACCATTGTTTAGAGAATCGTCTGAGCTTTCAGATGGTACCATGCATTAGTGGGGCAACCTGAGGCAAATAAACTTTTTTTGGCCAAATTTAAGCAAAAATTAGTCAAAAATGAGGCCTAAAATTGAGTGCGTGCCAAAAATTCAGCTTAAATGATATGATTACATGGTTTTTTGCATGAATTGAAGCAAAGAGAGTACTTTCACCTTGATTAGGAGTCAATATACGGTGTTTTAAGCCAATTTTAGAAATATAATGATGGGTTATGCCAATTTTGACTGCCAAAAGTGAAAAAATTGGCAGTCAAAAAATTTCGTAAATTCGCCGACGCGCTGCGCGAAAGCCATTTAATCAATTCAATTATGGTTTTTTGCATCTAATAGCCAAGATTTTTTACTGCAATACAAAACTTACTTAATTCCTTTTAAAAGAACTCAATTTTTCGTCAATTGTAGTATGGTGGCCCACTGTGCAGTACACACAGTATACAGTACACACAGTATACACAGTACACACAGTACACAGTACACACAGTACAAATTACACACAGTACACACAGTACATACTGCACAGTGCACACAGTACACACAGTACAAAGTACACACAGTACACACAGTACACACAATACACCGTACATACAGTACACAATACATACAGTACACACAGTACACCGTATACACAGTACACACAGTACACAGTACACACAGTACACAGTACACAGTACACACAGTACACAGTACACACAGTACATACTGCACAGTGCACACAGTACAAATTACACACAGTACACACAGTACATACTGCACAGTGCACACAGTACACACAGTACAAAGTACACACAGTACACACAGTATACAGTACACACAGTATACACAGTACACACAGTACACACAGTACAAATTACACACAGTACACACAGTACACACAGTACATACTGCACAGAGCACACAGTACACACAGTACAAAGTACACACAGTACACACAGTACACACAATACACCGTACATACAGTACAAAATACACACAATACACACAGTACACACAGTACAAAGTACACACAGTACACAGTACACACATTGTGCACTGTGTGAGGTAGTTTAAACTATTGGTTATCAGTGTGTCTTACTAATAAAGGTTAACCATGTAACTATTATATTAGTTTAAAATCTAATATCATTACATAATTACGACTAGTGTTATTGGATTACTAAAAATATTAAACACCACCAGCTAACACTGATTCTGCCGTAGTGGGATCCACTGTGCTGTGTGTACACTATCAATGCAAAACATTGGAGAAGATCTAGTTTTGAGATTACGAATAATCAAGCTCTAAATATCTTTTTAGGGTGTCAAGGCTTGGTGGAAATATTAGAATTTGTTTATTTATTAGTAAGTGTGTGTTTATCTTACCTCACACTGGAAGGTCCTAGAGACAGGACACTTCAGCGAGTGTTTCCTCTCCTCCCGCAGAACGTCTAGAAACTTGCCCAGGAACTCGTGTGCGTCCTGCTGTTTGGATCCTGAGGTGGTTGTTATTGGTTATTATTATTGGTTATTATTGGTTATTATTATTGGTTATTATTGGTTATTATTATTGGTTATTATTGGTTAATATTGGTTATTATTGGTTAATATTATTGGTTATTATTGGTTATTATTGGTTATTATTGGTTATTATTATTGGTTATTATTGGTTAATATTGGTTATTATTGGTTGATATTGGTTATTATTGGTTATTATTGGTTATTATTGGTTAATATTGGTTAATATTGGTTATTATTGGTAACTATTGGTTATTATTGATTATTATTGGTTATTATTGATTAATATTGGTTATTATTGGTTATTATTAGTTATTATTATATTTTGTTTCCTTAGAAACTAGGTGCTATTTGTTATATAATGTTTTTGTTAAATATCTAAATTATTTGACTGTCGAAAAATAACATTTTCCAATAATTTTAAACTGTCAAAACGTAGAATCATGTTGATTTAAACACAAATTATTTAATATACTGCTTCAGCTCCAGTAATCAATTTACCGAAAGTTGGTTTATCAGCTTTTTTTATCAATAAACTTTCAAATTGTTACACAAACACATCATTTTATTTCAAAGAAAATTCGCCGAATGACCAGTACATGCATTGACAAGTGAGCGAGTGCAAAATCGAATCTGACATTTATAATAAATTAAATAAATTCAAACATTTATTACAGGCACCGACTTTGAAAATGAACCCAAAAAAAGATACATTTCAGTCATTCATGTGAAACTTAGTATGAGATCAATTATTATGCACTTCTGTTATATATCGGTTCAGAATTTATAAACAAATATTAGGAATATCATCAAAAGCTAGGTGGAAATAAAATATTTTTAGAGTATTTTAAAACATTCTGCAGAAAACGAAAATTAAATAAATAAAAATTACATTGATGTTAAACGTACCTTTAAACAGGGATGTAGCCTCCGAGATAAGATTCTTTACTTTTACCAGAAGTTCTCTTTTCTCTTTAGCACCTAAAATCATACCATTCAATAATTGCAAGATTAGGAAAGATTATACATTGTATCATTGTGAGATATTATTTATAGCTTAAAATTACTCGATCATTTCTATATTTGTACAATCCTGTGTGTGATTAAGCCCCTGGAAGAAAGTCACATTCGTTAAAATTAATACATAACTGTGCATCATTAAGCTTAAGAATCATTATCAGAACACTTGAACAATACAAAGACAAATTAATCAAGATTCGTTGATTATCTGAAATAAACAACCAAACAATAGTTTTAGAAAAACATAAAAAGTGTAACCTCCACAGATAGCTTTGCGTTGGAGTAGAGCAGCTAGAAAGTTAAATAGAGTAGGACTGAAGGGGTTTGAAGGGGCATGAAGGAGGGTATTAAATGAGGGCACCGTCAAAACACACTGGGGAGGGGGAGATTAAAAACAAGTTAATATAAAATAGTGGTTAGTAGGCTTTAAGTAAAACCTATTATTGGTCAGAGAATTTCTTGGGAGAGAATTTTTAAACGTCCTCGAAATGAGAGAGGAAATCAATAAATAATTAATTAATTAGAAAATATTGGAATGATATGTAGATACCAGACAAACTGATTAATCAATAATTAATAATTGATAACCCAACGGCCAACAAAATTGTATCTAATTAGAAAATACCTGAAGAACACAGTTCATGTAGCATGTGTTGCCGAGATTGATGAAGCCGTGAGGTTTGGGAATGCCTGGGTATACAATACCTGCATCAGATTCACTCCCTGAGGATACAAGTTTAGGAAGCGGGGGGGGGGGGGGGGGGCCGGGGGGGGGGGGGGGCAGGGGGGCACCAAGTTTAGGAACACCTCCCAACTGAATTGACTCTCAACTACAACTAAAGTGAATTAACACTTTAACAGTTTTATTATATAGACAGGACAATTTAACTTAATGAATATTGAACTTACTCCTTCTGGGTCGATCAGGTTTAGTATCGGAACTAGTTGTACTGGAGGTTGTACTAGAAGTAGTCTCTCCGCGGGTCCGCACGTTAGCGAGTGGCTCGCGCGGGCGCAGCGTGCGCTTCTCCAGCGCTGTGGACTCGCTCTTATCACTTTCCTCACCAGGGGTGGTGTCTGATAGTGGGCTGTTGTTTGGAGCACACTGAGGGAGGGTTATTAAGTTACTAGGGGTTGCTGAGGGAGGGGTTACTAGGTTACTAGGGGTCACTGAGGATGGGGTTACTAGGTTACTAGGGGTCGCTGAGGGAGGGGTTACTGGGTTACTAGGGGTTGCTGAGGATGGGGTTACTAGGTTACTAGGGGTCGCTGAGGGAGGGGTTACTAGGTTACTAGGGGTCGCTGAGGATGGGGTTACTAGGTTACTAGGGGTCGCTGAGGGAGGGGTTACTAGGTTACTAGGGGTCGCTGAGGGAGAGGTTACTAGGTTACTAGGGGTTGCTGAGGGAGGGGTTACTAGGTTACTAGGGGTCGCTGAGGGAGGGGTTACTAGGTTACTAGGGGTCGCTGAGGGAGGGGTTACTAGGTTACGAGGGGTCGCTGAGGGAGGGGTTACTAGGTTACTAGGGGTCGCTGAGGGAGTGGTTTCTAGGATACTAGGTTACTAGGGGTCACTGAGGATGGGGTTACTAGGTTACTAGGGGTTACTAGGGGTCGCTGAGGGAGGGGTTACTAGGTTACTAGGTTACTAGGGGTCACTGAGGATGGGGTTACTAGGTTACTAGGGGTCACTGAGGATGGGGTTACTAGGTTACTAGGGGTCGCTGAGGGAGAGGTTACTAGGTTACTAGGGGTTGCTGAGGGAGGGGTTACTAGGTTACTAGGGGTCACTGAGGATGGGGTTACTAGGTTACTAGGGGTCGCTGAGGGAGGGGTTACTAGGTTACTAGGGGTTGCTGAGGATGGGGTTACTAGGTTACTAGGGGTCGCTGAGGATGGGGTTACTAGGTTACTAGGGGTCGCTGAGGGAGGGGTTACTAGGTTACTAGGGGTTGCTGAGGATGGGGTTACTAGGTTACTAGGGGTCGCTGAGGGAGGGGTTACTAGGTTACTAGGGGTCGCTGAGGGAGAGGTTACTAGGTTACTAGGGGTTGCTGAGGGAGGGGTTACTAGGTTACTAGGGGTCGCTGAGGGAGGGGTTACTAGGTTACTAGGGGTCGCTGAGGGAGGGGTTACTAGGTTACGAGGGGTCGCTGAGGAAGAGGTTACTAGGTTACTAGGGGTCGCTGAGGGAGGGGTTACTAGGTTACTAGGGGTCGCTGAGGGAGGGGTTACTAGGTTACTAGGGGTCGCTGAGGGAGTGGTTTCTAGGTTACTAGGTTACTAGGGGTCACTGAGGATGGGGTTACTAGGTTACTAGGGGTTACTAGGGGTCGCTGAGGGAGGGGTTACTAGGTTACTAGGTTACTAGGGGTCACTGAGGATGGGGTTACTAGGTTACTAGGGGTCACTGAGGATGGGGTTACTAGGTTACTAGGGGTCGCTGAGGGAGAGGTTACTAGGTTACTAGGGGTTGCTGAGGGAGGGGTTACTAGGTTACTAGGGGTCACTGAGGATGGGGTTACTAGGTTACTAGGGGTCGCTGAGGGAGGGGTTACTAGGTTACTAGGCCTAGGGGTCACTGAGGATGGGGTTACTAGGTTACTAGGGGTCACTGAGGATGGGGTTACTAGGTTACTAGGGGTCGCTGAGGGAGAGGTTACTAGGTTACTAGGGGTTGCTGAGGGAGGGTTACTAGGTTACTAAGGGTCACTGAGGATGGGGTTACTAGGTTACTAGCGGTCACTGAGGATGGGGTTACTAGGTTACTAGGGGTTACTAGGGGTCGCTGAGGGAGGGGTTTCTAGGTTACTAGGGGTCGCTGAGGGAGGGGTTACTAGGTTACTAGGTTACTAGGGGTCGCTGAGGGAGGGTACTACTAGATAATACTAGTAGATTATAAAAACTGTTGGGGTGGATCTTTTGATTGTAAGTTTCGTTTTGTTGTTAGGGATTCCTACAGAGGAAATTGGAGACATGATCGTTATTGCTGTAATAAAACAAGTACAATCCGTACTTTTTCATTTCCATTATGCTTTAATAGTGACCACTACAATATTTCTGTACAATTGCAATGTATAATGTACAATGTACTATGTGCAACACATCGACAGCTCGCAGTTTCGATCAATAGAATTCCATTCTCGTTAATACAATAAGAGTTGCAGTAAGCTATTTATTATAACGCAAGTACAGAGGTAACTGCCCACACGCAACCCTTTATCTCGGTAGAAGCGAGGCTGAGAAAACTTTCTAGGTGAACTTTTTAAAGGGCCTTAAATTTGTAAACAGCTTCTAACCGATTATTGTATAATTACATGTATATTGTATATTTAAATGTATATTGTATAATTAGATGTATATTGTATAATTACATGTATATTGTACAGTTTGTATAATGTATATTGTATACTGCAACTCTGCCAATCTGCCAGCATCAAGATATGGGCGTGAATCAGTCTCCTAACAAAAAATACAAACACACTATACTTATACTTATTTACTTATTGCTATTATGTATTACTGGGGGGGGTCCAACTACAAAAAATACGAATACGAATTTCAAATTTTAGGGGTGCGTTCGTATTTTTTCGTATTTTTTCGTATTTTTTACCAAAATTTTTTACTCTAGAAATAACGAAATATCCCAGAGAAATGGATCTATAAATCCATTGGTATTCTGCGTTGTATCTTTGTATATATACAGTATACACTGTATGACATCAGAGAAGATAAATAAGACGCAGCAAAACTGGTGAACAAATGAAAATACAATACTACGATTACCTACTAATTAATAATTGGAGTTTAGCTGCTTGTCAATCTCACGTAAGCGTAAATGTCAAAATCACTGGGATATTATCACAATTCAGATATTATGATGTATTAATTGTGATTTATAAAGGTCTTTGATGGCGATGGCTACATCACAGAATATTATTGCCAAATACGCATACTTTTAAAATCTGGTAAGTTGGGTCCCTAAAACGAAATTTAATCAGCTTCGGCTGAACCCATTATATATTATAATATATAGACTATATATATGGCACATTCATATTAATATTCTATCAGATCTTTCTTTAGATAAACTTATTACACAAAGTAGTCATGGTTATAGTAACAGCTTAAATTCCTTAGGATTAAAAATAGAGGAAAACTTCAAATTCTCCTAGTGATCTTCAAAACTTCTTTTGATAGGTAAATCTTACCATCTACATCAGACTTCACCCAAACATGATAGTTCTGATGGGTAGAACAAAAGGAGTTAGTGGGTACACGGCAGACAGACGACCTGTCAGCCTTGCTGAATATATGCGATGTTGACATGAATTGTCGAACCAGCCATTGTCACCAACAGATACACGTTTACAGTCTTTTCCAAGCGATTCACATGGCTGAGAAAGTGACACCCTGGCGATACTGTAGCCTTTGATTCTCCTTTGGCGTGTATGACCTGCCATTGATGACCGACCGTCGTTCATGAACTTCTCAGCAGCAGTATCAACATGGTACCAACGGCCGTCGGTTGTGAGAACTCCAGTTGACTGGTTATAAATATCCATTTCATCATCATCATCATTGGGAGCCTCAAGCTCAGCCTCTTCCCTGTCATCATCATCAACTAGAGTTGCAATGCACATTGTACTAGATAATGAACCATCCCTTCAAGGCCAGTTATAAGGTCCTGGAACGTTAGTCGTTAGAGCCGTGATAAAGTGTTTACCTTTAGCCTTCCACTTTTCGCAAACATGATCCCCTGAAGAGGAGGAGGAGCCAGGAGGACTGAGGAGGAAAAGGAAAAGGAAGAGGAGGAGGACTGAGGAAGACTGAGGAGGAAGGCCAAGGGGAGGAGGAGGAGGAGGAGGAGAAGGAGGAGAAGGAGGAGGAGGAAGAGGACTGAGAAGGAAGACGAGGACGAGGAGGACGACCATGAGGAGGACTGAGGACGAGGACTGAGGAGGGGAGGAGAACTGGGGGATGACTGAGGAGGAGAAGGACTGAAGAGGACTGAGGAGGAGGAGGAGGAGTAAAAGGATGATGACTAAGGAGGAGGAGGAATGAGGACTGAGGACGAGAGCGAGGACGAGGAGGAGGACGACTGATAAAAAGGAGAAGGAGGAGGAGGAGGAGGACTGGGGAAGGACTGATGAGGAGGAGGTCTAAAGACGAGGAGGACTGAGGACGAGGAGGACTGAGAAGGAAGACGAGGACGAGGAGGACGACTATGAGGAGGACTGAAGACGAGGACTGAGGAGTGGTGGGAGAACTGGGGGGATGACTGAGGAGGAGAAGGACTGAGGAGGACTGAGGAGGAGGAGTCAGGAGGAGTAGTAAAAGGATGAGGACTAAGGACGAGGAGGACTGAGGACTGAGAACGAGAGCGAGGACGAGGAGGAGGCCGACTGATAAGACGGAGAAGGAGGAGGATGAGGACTGGGGAAGGACTGATGAGGAGGAGGTCTGGAGGAGGACTGAGGAGGAGGAGGAGGAGGAGGAGGAGGATGACTGAGGAGTAGGAGGAGGACTGAGGAGGAGAAGGAGGAGGCTGGAGGGGAAGGAGACTGATGAGGAGGACTGGGGGAGGACTCAGGAGGAGGACTCAGGAGGAGGACTGAGGAGGAGGAGGACTAAGGACGAGATGAGGAGGAGAATGAAGAGGAGAAGGAGGAGGAGGATGAGGACTGTGGAGGAGGACTGAGGAGAAGGACTCATGAGGAGGATTGAGGAGAAGGACTAAGGACGAGAACGAGGACGAATATGAAGAGGACTGAGGAGGAGGACTGATGAGGAGGAGAAGGAAGAGGAGGAGGAGGATGAGGACTGGGGAGGAGGAGGATGAGGAGGAGGAATCAGGAGGAGGAGGAGGAGGAGGAGGAGGAGGACTCAGTAGGAAGAAGACTTAGGAGGAGAAGAAGGAGGAGGAGGAAGACTGAGGAGGAAGAAGACTTAGGATGAGGAGGAGGACTGAGGAGGAGGACTCAAGCCAATAATAAGCATGTGTCACGATACAAATGTACTTGACTATACATTTAAGGTGCAGTGTACTATATTAGTGATATTATGGTATGTTTAAAGACCGGACCACAAAATATAACCCGGTACCTAGTGTTGTACTAATACATAATAACAAGTTACAGGGATAAAATCAATGAGCAGAAACAATCGATTTCACAAGAGGCGAAAGCACTCGGGTCTGGGAGTACATGATAACTCCAACTAGTAGTGAGCATACTAGCCCCTGCAGTGGAAAAACACATAAAACATACTAATGGAATGTCCAATTGGTTCGTTTTCTCATCACAATATATATTAGCATACGTATTATGTAGGGGTTCTGGTTGAATTATATCACTTCTGAGAGGTTTTAGAGATCGATTCTGTAAATTTCTCATTTTTCCGATTTTTCCGATTCCGATTTTGGCCTCATCAACCCTCATATCGGAAATCGGGTTGGACCCCCCCCCCCCCCCCCCCCCCCCCCCCCCCCCCCCCCCCCCCCCCAGTTAAATGGACCAATTTCCAATAAAACATAAAATGGATCACAATATAATATCCCAAATTTTAATAAAAACCGATAAAAAGGGAGCGAATTTCAAAATGTTGTGTGGGTTCATCGTTTTGTTGTTGCACCCCCAAGTTTTATGTATGATATATGATGGTTTACATATTATTTTAATGTTTCTTCACTGCTTAGTTGAGCTTAGATCTGATTAATTACGAAGATGTGTGATCTTCTATTTATCAAAATGATGATTTGTAAAAAATACGAAAAAAAAAGGAAAAAATACGAATACGAATTTGAAATTTTAGGGGTGCGTTCGTATTTTTTGTAGTTGGACCCCCCCCATTACTTAATAGCAATCACACGTTATACATTAACAATTTCAGTGCATGACTAGTATTAATAGATATTATATTTAAACGGATACAGTTGAAAGGAGGTAATCCTGGAGATGAAATCGCCACATTATTACTTAAATCTAACAACAAGCTGCAACAAGTTTAATAATAAGGGCGTGGCCGAATGGGTGTGGCTGGACGCGGTGTTATCAGCAAGTAAATTGACAGACTGTTGCGACTAGTGCTATTTCAAGAATCCACTATAGTTTCAGATGAAACAATTTCTACAAGATCACACAGATCATTATGGTCAAATTACAAGTAAAAGCAGTTATCAGTATAGATCATAAAGAAAGTTCGTGCAGAACTTTAAGTGTATAATAAAATTGACGTAAGGGGAAGTCAAGGGGTATTTTGGGTAAATTGGGGGACATAATTATGGGGGATTTCAAGAATCCAGTCAGGCATTCCCCAAAATACCCCCATGGCTTCCCAGTTCCCACTAATAAACACTCACCTTCATGAAGATACTAGAATCTGACAGATCGCCCAGATCACCCAGCTCGAAACCCCCGGCCTCGACCTCATTACTTGTGTGCTCATCACTTATTGTAACCTCAGTTTTCACCTCCTCACTTTTAGGAACAGGCTCAATCTCCTCCTCTAGCGGGGCCAGGTTGTCATGTGTACCGTTTGTCAATTTTTCCTCGATCTCAAAATTTATATGATCTACGTTTTTGTCCACAACCACCTGCATCCCATTTGAAATACCACTGTCCAAGTTAGTTACCATAGTTACCAAGTTTGGGGTTATATTCTCAATATCTGAACTTCTTCTATCTACTGATATCACATCAACATCCTCATTCAATTTCAATGTTCTGGCAGGACTGGTTACTATAATCGTCTGGTTGCTATGGTTACCAGACTGGTTACCATAGTTACCGTTATCGTTCTCATTGTTAAGAGGAGATAAGGAATCTGAGTACAAATCCGTTTTTTCTGGTCCATCAGAGTCCAGGAGATTTCCTATGGAATCTAATTCGTCCGATACTATCGTTGATTCAATGATAGTAGCAGGAAGAAAATCAGAGTCACATTTCTCGAATTCCTGAGAGATTTCTACAATATCTGGTTTGGTGGTGTGATTGTAGCTGAAGGCCATGTCTCTGTTCCTATCTATCTTCTTCAAGGGCTCCCTAACCCCGTTATCCTGTTGTACACTATTCACTATCTTCACATGATCAGACCTCAGTTTCTGCCTGTTCCCCGTATGCCTGAACGTTGACTTTGCCTGAGCAGCCCCAATATCTAAAGTAGCCTCATCCGGTACGAAATCATAAGACTTGCTCCTCTTAACGTAGTCCTCATCCACCTCCCCACCATTATACAAAGTGTGCTGTATCCTCTGGAGGTAGCTGGAGAAGCGTCTGTCTGGGATGCTGGGGGAGGATTTTAACCGGGACCTTCTGCTGTGGAGGGTGTTCAGGGTGGAGCGTTTACAGGAGGCGGTGGAGGAGGCGGTGGAAGAGGCGGTGCCGTCACTGAGGATACGGCGCCGCTCTTTAGCCGCCGGCTCTTGAGAGGAGGGCTTTAGAAGGTCGTTCTCTTGTGAGGAGTTTATTGAACTGGAATAATTAGAATTAGTTAGAGTGGTCCCATATCCAAAAACCCGCATTCTCGCATTCTAAGAATGTAGGAAATTTTTAAAAGTAGGAAATTTTTGACAAAAAGTAGGAAATTCGAGAGCCAACTCTGAGAATTTTCGATAATATTTCAGTAGGAATTTAAGTGAAAGAGCAGACTAAAAGTTGCTGGACCGTTATTTAAATGTCCTCAGTCAGGGATCCACTGATCCAGTCTATCAAATTTCGTTTCACAGACCAAAGTTTGTTGCTATTAGCTACAAAATCTGTGCATCAAGTAACCACTAACCAGATGCTAATTATTGGGGCATTTTTGCCAAAATTATAAACTCTTGATACTTCATGCTGTCTCCTATTTCGTGCTTTAGTTAAGCCAAGTGTTTAGGGATTCTAGAATCCAGACAATTTATCCCAATAAAAATTGAAATCAGAAAATAGTATGCTAAAATCGTTCTCCATTGTCAGATTCGTTACAGGAGGCCAAATCTAGTTTAAATTTCCAAAATTTTCGGGGGCTTCGCCCCCAAAAGTAACCTAGGATTATCTATTAAAAAGCATTCTGGGCCCTAAAAAGGTAAAATTGAGAATCTGGAATCCGCCATGAAAAATCTTTGAACCGCGCGAATACAAAGACTTTTTATGCGAGCGAAGTTGAGTGGGCCACAGAAAACGAAAAAATTGAGAATGTAGGAAATTAAAAATTTTTTGGATATGGGAGAGTGGTTAATGGTTATAGATTAGACTAAGTTTATTTTCATTATTTAAATACAAAGCTAGGATTGTTTCCTTCTTTAAATTTGCAGTTATAAAGTCGCCTTTTCTTTGTCATGATGATGAGAAATATGTTAATATTTACAACGATATCTGAAAGATAGGGTAGCTGAAACCTAGTGAGCCTGCGTTTGGAGCGGCGGCTGACATCAGGGAAGCTAGGTAGAGGAGGGGAAGTAGCTGGGTAGTTAAAAGTGCAGTATTTGGGGTACTCCACTCTCTTTTCCGGGCGGCAAGTGGCTGCTGTCAACTGAAAATATTGGAAATATTAGAAAATATTAGAAATTATTAGAAAATATTAGTTATGAAAAGTGGAACTCCAACCAAGCAAATGATGGTCCAAACTTTGATTAATTGTTTATACAACATTCAAATTTGGTGAAATAGAGGTTTGCGTATTCCATTCCTGTATATTTTACAATTATCAGTTCACCTATTACTTATAAAATCGGTCGTAATTAAAAAGAATTAAATTAAAAATGTCTGTTACATTTGCTGCAGAGAAATCTAAATTCTTATAATAAACATTTCTGACGGTACTGACCTTGCCCCTGAGTTCATCATAGGAGCTCTGAGACGACACAGTAAACTCAGCTCCGCAGTTGTTCGGCTCAAACGCGGATACAACAAACTCCCGCGGCGGGGTGGAACCAGAGCCGTGCGAGGAAGCTATTGATAAGACATCTTGCGAGGTACTGTCTGTGAGAGAATGCTCTTGCGATGGCACGTCCCCGTTTAGAAGAAAACCCTTCACCTAGGATACATTATTATCAAGACTAGGATACATTATTATCAAGACTAGGATACATTATTATCAAGACTAGCATACATTATTATCAAGACTAGCATACATTATTATCAAGATTAGGATACTTTATTATCAAGACTAGCCTACATTATTATCAAGACTAGCATACATTATTATCAAGACTAGCATACATTATTATTAAGACTAGGATACATTATTATCAATACTAGGATACATTATTATCAAGACTAGCATACATTATTATCAAGACTAGGATACATTATTATCAAGACTAGGATACATTATTATCAAGACTAGCATACATTATTATCAAGACTAGCATACATTATTATCAAGACTAGGATACATTATTATCAAGACTAGGATACATTATTATCAAGACTAGGATACATTATTATCAAGACTAGGATACGTTATTATCAAGACTAGGATACATTAAATTTATCGAGACTAGGATACATTATTATCAATACTAGGAAACATTATTATCAAGACTGGTTTAACACTTTAAGTACAGTTTTTTATAGCTGTCAATAGCATTTGCTAAGCTTAGCAATTTAAAACCTAAAAAAGCTGATAAAATATTGTTAAATTGTTTCTAATGTCCCATATAATACACTTATTAATATAGTAATAACTCCTTATATAGTAATAACTCCTTATATGGTGATACTAATCTAGCTGTGTAGGTAGTTGCCAACCATTAAGTAGTGAAGGAGAGACAGGGGAGCTGCCCATGCTGTGGTAACCGCGGTGAAGTGACATTTTCTGTTTTAGTGAGGAGCGACCCTGTGTAAAACATTCATCAGCTAACTCATTAGGTTAATTAACTAACTAATTAGGTTAATCAACTAATTCGGTTGATTAGAATTTCAAGTTTACTATGAAAGTTGTTATTTACATTGTGTACAGCAGCGAAACCTCTCTATACCAGCTTTCTTGGGCTTTGATAGATCAGGAAAAATAATAAGTTCAGTGTATGGAGAGTCTCCATACACTGAACTTATTATTTTTCCTCTCCATTGGAAAGGTTCACATGGTATGACGTCATGTCACGCGGTATGACGTCATGTCACGCGGTATGACGTCATGTCACGCGGTATGACGACATGTCACGCGGTATGACGTCATGTCACGCGGTATGACGACATGTCACGCGGTATGACGTCATGTCACGCGGTATGACGTCATGTCACGCGGTATGACGTCAAGTCACGCGGTATGACGTCATGTCACGCGGTATGACGTCATGTCACGCGGTATGACGTCATGTCACGCGGTATGACGTCATGTCACGCGGTATGACGTCATGTCACGCGGTATGACGTCATGTCACGCGGTATGACGTCATGTCACGCGGTATGACGTCATGTCACGCGGTATGACGTCATGTCACGCGGTATAGAGCAGTTTTACTGCAGTTGGGGGAATGAAGCGTGATTTACTTACCGACCCAGCAGAGCTGCGATTAAAGTGGTTTTTAGTGGCTGTGGTAGGTTGTTCCTTTTCTGGAATCTCTTCCACGTCAGCCTCGTTTATGACTCGGGTTTCTTCGATGCTTGCAATGCATCTGAAGTATCAAGAGAGTACGTGCCAACTGCCAAGTTAATTATTAGTTATTAATTTAATAATTTACTTAGTTATTAATTTAATAATTAACTTAGTTATTAATTTATTAATTAACTTATTGATTAACTTATTAATCAACTCATAAATTATCATATGAAAGCTTCCAAAGCACAGTACAACTAAACTTCACTAATTCTTCACAATGTGTTTCACTCTTAATATTGTATACCTAACTGGTGGAGTAATACAGCCAGCATCTAGTGCCCTGTTACTCCCAGCGAAGCTGCGTCTGATCGCCTTGTGAGCATCAACAAACTCAGCGCTCTCCAAACTACCCAGACTTGAGACTGAACGGTCGTCAAAGTGCTCGAATGTGCTCCCTCGTGAGGAAGATTCGGGAGAAATATCAATAATGATCGGTTTGTCAACTCCAGTTCCTGAATTAGTTGGTAACCAGTGGTAACTAGTGGTAACTAGTGGTAACTAGTGTTGTGAACTTACAATTTAAGTCATTGATTAATCGATAAATATAAATTAGCTTATAACTGCATTATACACACATATACACAGGGCACACGCAGTTTAGTTAGGTGCTAATTAGTTAGCAATTAGTAACTAATAACTTAATAAGTAACTAATTAGTAACTTTCCTTTTAATTTACGATAGCTCTTCGTTGTAACAGGGGAATCTACAAGCAACAATGTTTGATAAAATGTACCGTTGTAGGTTGGCTTGGTGTCAATGTCTTGAAGCTTCTCCTTCAATTTCTCATCTTTAAGTTTTTCAATCAGATCAGGGTCAGTTTTGTTGTTGAAACAAAAGTCAAGAACTTTTGCAAAATATGTTGGATCGGAGGGAAAATCCTTCAGTTTCACCTGAACAAAAATATAAATGATTGACTGCATTATTGGAAAGAAAATTGATATTAAAACACTCAAACATTCATAAGATTTTGGAACCACCAATCACTGTGAGTAGAATTTTGCACAGGTTGTGACTTGTTATTAACAATGTTGGATTGGGAAACTAAATCGTATAACTCTAACCTGATTTGTGTCATCAAATTCAATGACAATAAACCCAATCTTGTCACCCCTCTTCCTCACTGTTATCTTGGTCAGTTGCCTGACAATACTGTATTTCCTAGGAAAATTACGCTTGTGCAGGACAACCAAACACCACAAGTCAGTGACATCAGCGTTGTCACTTGCACAAAGGTACACATCGCCCGGTGTAAAGGGGATTATGCTTCCCTCCGTACTGAGTGACACTGAACAGGTCGTCTGGATAATGACTTGGCTGCTATCCTCCATAACATTTTTACCTCATCCTAAGAAATAAGTAAGTAGAATGTAAGTTTGGTGAAGTTAACATTTTAACTTGCAAATTAGAGAGATTAGTTCCACCAAGAAACCGACAAGAAAATATCGTGAAAAGCTTCAAGTTTACAGAGATATAACAGGTTGAAATGTAACTTGGTAAAAATATTCAATGGGATTGTATTGTGTTTTACCTGCCATATTTTTAAATCAATACTGTTGTTATATTTTGCCATCCTCTGTATTTTACAGTTCAGATAGATTTAAAGATTTAAAGCTAAGTTAGAAATGATGGATTCCAGGCATCAGTTTATCTAAGATACAATTGGTGCATTTCAAACTTGCCAGCATTTTGTGGTAGCAGAGAAAAAGAATTTCATCATTTATATTCTATCCTTAAAAGGAAAAATAAGTGTCAATGAGGCATAACTAAAAGACGCAGCGCCATGGCACTTTTGTTGATGTAAGGATGTCAGTTGTGTAAGGATGTCAGTCTTCCAGTACGAAAAAAAACGAAGAAATACCTGCAACAAGATACTGGAAACAGAGTAAGGATCATTTGAACCTCTTGTCTTCTTGACTACAGGAGGCCCAGGACCAAGCTGCACGAAGATCATAAAGAGGGTGTGGTAGCAGGCCAAAATATCAGATAAAAGATATGAGGAATATGGTCACGTGATAGGTTTCATAAATCAAATGCTTGGATGTTCCAGCCAGTGTTTTTTATAATAAACTAGAAAGTTCGTGGTAACAGAGATGAAGCTAGTAGTGTTCTTTGAAAGCTAGTTTTATTTGCATCAAAAAATTGTCATCTTAACTGAAGATACAGCTGATTTAAATGTGAAACACTTTTAACACAACGTTATTGCCACAAAACCGATCAAAATGCTGTTCCAGCAATCTTTGCACGTGCATGTGCGCATTACAACACTGTTGCTATGCAACCTTTCCGTTTATAGCTAACTTCCTATTTCTCATCAAATTTGTATGTGGGCGGTCATACAAACGAAAAATGACAAACAAACATAATCTTTTGAATTATAATAATAAATATGAGTCATTATTGAAAGTGCAGGGTTTACTGCATCCATTGTATTGTTTTAATCATGAAACTTCGAAATTGAGGGGAAGCCATGATTATGGATTGGCTTCCTATTTCGGACAAATTCTTTTGTACTGGTGTTTTCAGTTCCAGTTCTGGATCACACTAAAGTTGCGTTTCAAGAGTACAAAATATTGATTGAAATAAATTTTCGTGCACATACAGAATGAATGGTTAATAATTTAATATATATGTAGACCAAGGTCTGTGCACGGGATGCTTCCTGGAAGAATCCAAAATATTAACTGTACATGGGGTCATCATAAAAAATGCTTTGACTCTGATGCACAAGATAACTTACATGCTTGGCCTTCTGCTATCGTCGATAAAAGACTTATTCCCTTAATAATAATGATAATAAATTAAAGTTATTTTTATACAGCACCAAAAGGTTAAATAATTGAAATTTAACCCCTATTCTCAGCTGTAAATGATACTTAAATGACAGTAGAGATTGTGCATCTCGCCTTGGACGGTGGTGAAACTATCAAGAAAACAGGTCCTATATTAGCTATTACCAAGCACAACATTAGTCACATAACTTGCCCATCTAGTATTTTCTCAATAAGCATCAGGAAACAATGAAGAATGGCCACCTCATCTGTTACATTATTTACCCGGGCTACGTAAATCAACAAGATCACACACCGTCACAATTGACGTTGCATCCCCCCCCCCCCCCCCACACAACATATCAATGGGCCATTGTTAGCCCCAAGCGTTTTAGTCCGTCATTCCTGCCACTCAGCATTGCCTACTGCAAAGTAGAAATTTTTCTGAGACTATAGAGAAACTGACCTTGTCTCACTAAATTCAACCACTTTCCATAATAAAATACTAACAAATAAAGTTTTTTGAATAATTATATTCAACCACTAAAGAATATTTCCTCAAGTTTACTTCTATTTAACTAATTCGTGGTTTAAGATTTTATTTATGAAAGGAATGTAAAATAAAACTTATTGTTTCATTGAACTACCGAGAATTACCTGCGGAATAAATAAAAGTAGATGATTAGCTCACTAGTTTTAATACTTTCAACACTACTATATAACAAATAATTTGAGGGTCATCAACTCTGAAGTCCTAATCCCCTCCAAAACAAAACACTTAACGGGAGCCGACCCCAAGTCGGATCTATTTGGTCAGTATTACTTATATTTGATTTGAGAATGGCGACAAATAGGAAGAATTCAGGTACTCCTAAAACATCTAATAGCTTGTCTCGCAACATTTTAGCTGAATCTACAGTGGACAATGAAGATCAGGAAAACAGGAAACATAGGGACAAGAAGAAATGTCCATGTCAACGCTCTTTTAACGGTAAAGTTTACCTCATTGACTGTTCTAAGTGTCATCAAGAGTGGCATGTGGACTGCCTGTCTATGAAGGGTATAACGAGGTCAGCTATCAACTCCATGGTAGAATGGCTGTGCCCATACTGCTTCGTGGCACCAGTATCAACACTGAAGAAACAGAGAGGTGAATTTTGTTACAGCTGCAGGAACACAAGGGCTTTGCAACAGGCCAACTCAGATTTTGAAGCATCTACAGCTGTTAAGAATCTCGAAACTGTCAGTGCACTCGTGGCATCAGCAAGCTCAGCAGGCTCAGCTCTTGAAAAATTTGACTTCGAACAGTTCTCTAGGAACCTTGACACTCTCTCCCAGTTCGACGTTCACCTTCAACACCTGCTTCTTAAAGAGAACTCCCTTAATGGGCTAAATAATGAAATAAAGCTTCAGGACAAATCATTAGAATCAATCAATACTAATATTGCCGAACTTCAGAAGGACCTGAAACTTCTGTCATCCAGACCATCTACAGAACCATCCTCACCCTCAGCTTCATCTGAGCAGTTTCTGAAGGACATCTCTGAACAGCTCACTGTAATCTGTGCCAATGAGCACACTGCAGCTGCAGGCATAAGTGAATTGAAACAATCCTTAGACTCATTACAGCCATTGCATAATCCTGGCCCCTGCATTCCTCCCACCCCATTGCATCCAGGACCTCCTACTCAGCACCTTCGTTCTCCAGTCCCTACAGTCCCTGTGCAGCTACCCAATCATGAGCAGAAACCTGTGGAAATGTTCAAAGATGACTACATTGATCAGCAAACAGCAAATGATTTAGGAGAACTTTTTGTTAAGGACAGCAGTCACTTCAAAGTTGAGAACGACCGCTCCTGCCTAACATATGGGGAAAGGTATGATTACCCAGGTTCCAAGTCATCTGAAAAGCCACAGGCAATACCATCGGTTCTCAAGGAACTCATTGACAAAATCAATAATGAGTTCTGCCAGGGCGATCTACCTCAGATCAACAGCTGCTTAGTAAATCGGTTTGAAGGAACAGACAGCAAGCTACCTAGACACTCTGATGACGAGGCTACCATCCATCCAGAGTCTAAAATATTTACTGTCTCGCTTGGTTCTGCATGTCAGGTTTCTTTCTCTGACTCTCACACAGGCACTGATAAGCACAAGCAGCAATGTGACCCACGGTCCTTGTATGTTATGACACGTCATAGCCAAGCACTGTTCGACCATCGTATTGATGCAGGTGATATAGAAGGGCTACGTTACAGCATCACACTTAGATCCGTGAATTCGTTGAACAGAAATGCCACATGCATCATCGGGGATTCAAACACTGGAGGCTTGAAATTTGGTACTGATCCTGCTAAGTCATTCGGCAAGTGGTTACCTGGCAAACGCATCTTCGCTCCGGTCATTGATAATATAGATCCTTATGTCACGTTGGGGTATAGAAACTGTGTAATATTGTGCGGGGTCAACGACCTCAAAAACGAAGACGTCAAGAACCAACATGACATTGAAATTATTTATAACGCATTAGCTTCAAAGATTGCACAGATACAATCTGTCAATCCGTGTATACATGTTTTTGTTTGTCCAGCAATTCCCTCTAAACGTGCTGACTTAAATAGAAAACTTATATATTTTAACAGTTTGATTCGACGTAGGCTGCTCCCGTCCAATTTTGGTGTCAGTTATGTGGATGGATTTGATGAGTTCTGTGATAGAGATGGTCTACTTGACCGCTCTCTCTCTCGCGACCTCAACAAACACCAAAAACCAGACTTCCTTCACCTCAACTGGAGGGGACTAGCAAAGTTAGGTCAATTTATTCGTAACACTGTTCTTCTCAGGATTAACGGTGGTATCGACAAAAGGAAGAGGAGGTCCACAAAGGTAGACAGTAGATCCTTCAGGGATGTGACTGCTGGAAGAGAAACTGGTCCTGTTGTTCCTGCTGCTGCTAGTCAGGGTCACGTGGATGGCTACCAACCACATGACTCCCCTCATTAAGGAGGTATGTCTTGTCTGTTCTAAGAACATAGTCATCGGCCAAACAATAGTTGAATGTTTCCACTGTGACTGCATATTGCACCATAAATGCTATCGCAAATCCAATACAAATAGCCAATCTAATGAGTTTTACTGTACTCGTTGTATCCATTTAGACAAGGTTAAATACAACCCATTTAAACTACTCACTGACAATGACAACGACGACAACAACCTAGACGAATACACAACCAAAATCTCGAATACTTTAAATAATTGTAACTCATACACTGCATCTGACCTTACCAATATTCTCTGCAACCAAGTAAAGAAACAATCATCTATTCTCTTTCAAAATATTGATGGAAATAAATCAAATTTTGACAACCTTGCCATTGAAACCTGTAGGTACAAAACAAAATTCTCCGTAATAGGCCTAGCTGAAACCAACACTGGGAAAGAATTAAGCAACCTATTTCAGCTCGACGGTTATAATAGTTACTATCAGGACACAGCACCTAACAAACAAAAGGGCACTGGAGTAGCCCTTTATGTTGACGATAGATTAAATGCTACAGTAATTGAAAATATATCACAAGTCACAGAAAATCTAGAAATACTTGTCTTATCATTAAGTAACGAAGATCAACCTGTTAATGTAGGTGTTTTGTATCGTCCACCAAGTGGCTGTATTTCCCAAGCTCTAGTTGAACTTTCTAACCTTCTTGATCACATGCCGAAGTTTAGTTATCTAGCTGGAGACTTTAATATCGATCTTCATGATAAAGATAACAAAAATGTACAAAAATATGAAGAAATATTGTTCAGTAAAGGATTTTGTCCGTTAATATCTATTGCTACTCACGAAAAACCAGGCTGTAAAGCATCTTGCATAGACAACATAATTACCAACGACATTGAGAATGTTATTACTTCAGGCACCCTAAAAGAACGAATAACTCACCACTCGCCTATTTTTAACATATTTAACTGGAATGTTGAAGTCAACTCTGGAAAAACTTCTATTAAACAGTATTACGATTTCTGTCAATCAAATGTTAACGGCTTCCTAGTGGATCTTGAAGATGAGCTTAAAACTAAAATAATCCATAACTTTACTGAATTCCATGACACTTACAAAAACTGCATCGAAAAATCGTTTAAACTAGAAACCCCGAAAACCTCTAAGAGAACTGTTAAGGTTAACCCTTGGATAACTCCCGGTCTCATTTGCTCAATTAATAATCAGCATAAACTGTACGAAAATTGGGTTGAGATAAGAAATAGAAAATGTAAACTCGGGGAAACTGATAACAAGGGCGGGATTTGCCAGTGCCCTGAATGCTCACTAAAACGTAGTCGCTACCTTATCTACAAAGAATACAGAAAAGTCCTAAAGAAAACACGTCAAACAGTGAAAACAGATTACTTCTCTGGTAAATTTGCAGAAAATAGCGGGAATAGTAAAAAGACCTGGGAACTAATTAATAGTATAAGAGGAAAACGGCGGCGTGAAATAAAGCCGCTGTTCACCATAGACAACGTTAAGATAACGAACAGGAGGATCATAGCAAACGAATTCAATAAGTATTTCGTATCATTGGCCTCTGACCTAAATACTGCTTACAATGAACTTGGTCAAATGAACATAAACAATCTACCTAGTTTCTATGACTATTTACCGCTCTCAAACACCTCCAGCATTTACATGCATGACTGCACAACAGACGAGGTTAGCAAAATCATATCTGAACTTAAGAACGGTAAGGCAAGTGATATTCCTATTCATGTTGTAAAACAGTCCTCAAAAATAGTCACTCCTCTACTTACTGTACTGTACAATGAATGTATGAAAGATGGCATATTCCCTGATGACCTTAAGATTGGAAGGATTAGTCCAATTTACAAGAAAGATAACCAGGAACTCCTTGAAAATTATAGACCTGTGTCGACACTTGCAGTATTTGGTAAAATATTTGAAAAAATTATATTCAACAGATTATATAGCTTCTTTCATTCACAGAATTCCTTGTATGAAAACCAGTACGGATTCCGTAAAAATCATTCGACTAGTTATGCTTTAAATTACTCAGTTAACCACATAGAATCACGTCTCAAGAAAAAACAACACGTACTTGGAATATTTATTGATCTTAGCAAAGCTTTTGATACAATCTCACATGAAAAGTTACTGCATAAGTTAGAAAATTATGGGATCCGTGGAAATGCAAACAACCTTATAGCAAGTTACCTGTCGAATAGATACCAGTATGTCTCAGTATTAGGTGAAGACTCTGAGAAACTGCCCGTTGTCTACGGAGTGCCCCAAGGGTCCTGTTTAGGTCCCCTGCTGTTTATCATCTACATAAATGACATCCGAAACTCATCAATTATAGGAACGTTTATACTATTTGCCGATGACACTAACATATTTATTGAAGAAACATGTGTCAGAAGACTGTACGAAAAGGGAAATGAAGTTTTAGCATCTGTTTATAAGTATATGAAACTAAACTTATTACATATTAACATTAAGAAATGCTGTTTTATCCACTTTAGACCGTCACGTGCCAAAGAGGAAGTAGAAAATGACGAGAACATATTAACTTTGAACAATGTTGTCATTAAAAAAGTCCAAGAAGCTAAATTTCTAGGTGTCATTATCGATGATCAACTTAATTGGAAAACTCACACACGGTCACTTAACTCAAAACTTAAATGTGAAGTAGGTAAGTTATGCAGAATACGACACATTGTCCCTAAACAGTATTATAAGGATTTATACCATACTTTATTCGAATCACATTTGGGATTTGGAATATCTGTATGGGGTGGTATTAGCAACAACCGACTCGAACCTCTCTTTAAAACACAGAAAAAGTGTATAAGAATTCTATTTGGGGATAAAGAAGCTTACTTAGAAAAATTTAGAACTTGTGCCCGGACACGACCATTTGGTGAGCAAAGACTAGGTGTGGACTTTTACAAAAAAGAACACTCTAAACCCTTGTTTAAGAATCAGAAATTGTTAACTGTTCACAACCTGTATAAGTACACTTGTCTCTTAGAACTATTCAAAATTAATAAGTTAGAGGAACCATTATCACTGTACTCATCATTTAACAGGTCACCACGACGAGAGGATTATTTCATCACATCACAACCATCCTCACAATTCATCTACCAATCATCCTACATGTGGAACAGCTGTCGACAAACATCAAGTAAGATAAGTTTTAATACTCCGACAAACGGGTTTAAGAATACATTGAAAATTGCTTTACAAGAATTGCAATTCAAGCATGATACACTTGATTGGTGTGAGCTTAATTTTGCCACGAATAAGCTCAAGTTTTGATTAATGTGAGTTACTAAAATAACCACTTATCTTTCCTCATACATGCAACCACTGCACTCCAACTAAACACATTATTTACCACAGTCCACACACCATACTCCACAGATGATATATTTATATATACACACAAACACACTAGTACCGAACAATTGCACTGTAAAACATGCTCACGATACACTCAAAATTAGAAATATTCGGCTCGTATATGAAACTTAGCGACTTACACTCAGTGTACACCCAGTGTTAACCAGTATTACACACTAGTAAATTCTACGTAACGCGCGAAAACAATAATTCTGTAGCGTTTTCATTGTCACATTTCACGTCGACGGGATTAAACGCGCGCGCGCGTAACAACTTATCTTACTGCTAACTCAGCGACTAAACACACAACGACTTTGACATTTGACAGATGACTAAACAATTGTGAGTTATGACGGACTTAACTGTATGGGTCAACTACTGAAACTATATTGTTTACTATCTTATTCATTATACTGGACATGAGATGACGAAGTATCTTAAGCAGCACTTTATACCCCCACTTAGAACTTGATTAGTCACGAACAATAGAATCATCAAAAACCAATACAATAAAACATCTTGATCAATAAATGCCTAGCAGCACCAGACAGCAGCCGTGTACCTTTTTCGACTCCGTGGAGTCCCTGATGGACTTTTGTTTACTTTTGTTAATAATCGGACTAACCTTTCTTTCTCGAAACATGTATCCTATTGTATTTCATTATAGTATTAAGATGTGAAGATATACTAGATATTACAACGAAATAGAGGTATACCAAATTGGCCCTTGATATGAACTATAACCGTGTTGATGGTTTTAAATTTTGTATGTTGTAAGCACTTTAGTTTGTGAAGCGTTTACTCCTCCCCCTCAGCAAGACAGCTAGATTATAGATTAATGATAATAATTGTCAAATGTCGTTATATATTATATAACAGTTATAAATGTTCAATAGTTGTAGAGCGACTTCAAGAGTAGTGGTCCACAGGGGTCCGAAAAAGCCGTACAGGCACTTGGGTCCTTATCCTTGTCACTAATCTCAATTGGATTCGGTTTACACAAAGCATGAACATTTAGACGTACACATTGACACGATATTTATTAGAAAGCAAAAAGTATAAAATAATACGTGCGTGCGCGGCTTGAGCCGCGCCGCATAAGAACGGATGCGTGCAGGGGCTGGAGTACGCTTGTATGTAAATTAATGAAATGTTGCATTGTAAATATTTAGAATTGACGATATATTTTGATCTAAAAGTAAATTTTACAAAGCTGGCTTTGGATTTAGGTAAGATTATAATTTATTTTTTAAAAAAACCACGGATAATTTTAAATGTATTTCTATTTGTCGTATAATCATAAACAATTTAATCATGTTTTTAAGAATGCGCGGCTTTGGCGGCCAGTTATTGACTTATACATTAAATTGAATTTTAAATAGAAATGTGAATATATTAAAATTTAAAACTTTCAAAACGGAGGCTTATAAATATTATTATATTATGATTGTAAAATAAAGGATACAATTTTAAATTTGTTTCACTAAAAATTTGTTTCACTAACCATATGCCACATTTTTCACTGCCCATTCACTATCACGATAGCGCTTGCAGGTGCTGATAAGACCTGGGCTTATCTACTTTTATTTATTTTATTTAACTACGGTTCAAACAGAGTACTATACAGAGCACTATACTATCGACTCTGGACTCTGTCCTGCTCACTAACCGTTAATTACCAGCACAAGTAGCTTTAAACAGTGCGTGTGATCATCTGTCGTATCAAATCAACTTATTTTCATTATGTTTTTAATAAATAAATCATGATATGCAAGTTTTAATTTTAAAGATTTTGGTTTTTTAAACAATAAACAATAAAGGTTGCATCATAATTTTCAACTCTCATTTTGTGTGAAAATGGCCACGGGCCTAAATATTACATATCAATCAATTACAATTCATTAACATTACCAATATTAAAAACTGTCCAAAATATCTAAGAAAGTATTCTCTAGCCAAAGTAAAGGGCTCAATATTTAAATCTCATTTTTACTTTGTAGCGCGATGCGCTACTGTGCCGCGCCGAGCTGCCATGAATTGACATCGTCAATTAAATTTTTACTCATATTAAATAAAATTACATTGTTATTGGTTATGTGTTATGTATCATATGATTTCGTAAACATTGGCCAGTTTACCAAAAACCGGTCCCCAAACAAACAAGTTCAGAATTAGGTCTTTATTTTTTGATGCTTGTGTTACGTCAATAAATCGACACTCCAATGAATGTGTGCTAAAAGAAATTTGTTCATGTCCTTTTACAAAGCCACTTAGTGTAACGAACTTTTTCAAATGTTGCCGCCTCCCTATCCGGGATAAGTCGGTGGAATGGGTGCATACAGAACTGCACAAACCGAACTTCCGAACAAATTTGTTATTATTTTAAAGCTAAATTACATTTTATTGCTCTTGGAAGAATTTTTTTGGATCGGTCGTGGTTTAATTTTCCGCGAGTTTTTGTAAAATTTGCTAATTTTACGTTTTTGCTGGTCAAAAGTAAAAATAAAATAAAGTAACAATTATGACATAACATCATCACTTGTATTACCTGAGGACCCCAGGCTATTATGTTCATAAAGATTCGGCGGAATGACAGGCTGAGCGCCGCCTTGACCATTGTTAATGATCTGGCCCGGTTCACATAGCCATGTGCCTACGCGTACTGCGTGACGCGCTTGTTTCACAAGTAGGTCGCGCGCTACTGCAAGCGAGAGGGCTCTGGTTAGAGCAATGGCCCGGCGCGCGCTACTTCGTAGCACTTGCCGTCGTGCAACATTTCGAGAAGAAAGCGGCGCGCGCTACTTCGAAGAAATTTAGACGAGTAACATCCGTCATTAGATCGCTAGATCGGCGAAATGCACCATTGGGCCTTGCAGAGCTGCGAAGGATTGACATCGTGAATCAAACTTAACGGGTGATACTCGTAAAATATTTGTTCCATATACGACGAGTCCAACTCGGCGTGCGTCCTGGTACATGGTAGGTTATAAACCTACAAAGATTTACTATGGCTTATAGGTTTAGCTAAAATGCCAGTCCACACCTTTGAGTTACAATATTAATTGACGATGTCAATTCATGGCAGCTCGGCGCGGCACAGTAGCGCATCTCGCCGATCTAGCCAGGAATTGATGAATTCCAGCAAGATACGCGCCAAAAGACGCGCAGTTGCGGAGTGATGTCAACGATTACTTTACACACTGATATCATTATAATTTGGCGTGACACACGTGTAATAGTAGAAATTACTAAGCAAGAAGTATACTTTTAAAGGATTGACTTCGTGCAAACTTTCAAGACGCTTATCACATTCGACTAAAAGAACTTGTAATAGATTCATGATACTTTTGAAATAGACCATTGATAACAGTTTTTTAATCAAAAGGTGTACACATGAGATAGCGGACATTAACCTTACAGTTACACAAAGTTAGTGCAATTTCAAGTGGGAAAAGGTGGTAGACATATCACAAAATGTATGTATGTTAACTTTCATATTCTAATAATTTGATTACATACTTTAAAGAGAACAAACAGTACATGATGGAGTCATTCGTATAAACTATTGGCAAATAGATTTACGAGAAATACACAAATCGTTCACCATGATTCCTAGCTTTGAATTAACCCGGGGACCCCAGGCTTTGTGTTCTCAAACAAAGTCGTTATATTGATATAAGACTTTAGTTAATTTTAATAATATTCAATTGATAGGTGTATGAAAACTTAAAACGGGGTCCCCAGGTTATAGGGACCCTACGACTAAATCGATTAGATATTTCAAAGATTTCGATACGAGGGATTATCATATCTCTTACTAGCTATGTATTTTCGTATAATACAGAATGACATTAACTGCGGAGCACCGTACTAAGTTTCACAACAAGGTCTATACTAAACATGCAAAGATGATTTATCGCTCAAAACTTTACTAATACATAACATACGTACTTCAAGTAGTCCTTAGTGACTATTTAAAATCCAAACCCAAACTAGAGTGTAGAGCGTATGTTGAAAACCCTAATCCGTACGAGAAATTAAACCAACATCCTTATTTGGTCATACCACCTGGTCATTATAAAGAGTTTCATAAAACCAAAATATATCCAAATAAATGTTGATCAATTAGGCTTAATTGACGTTCATAAGGCTCAATAACAACCAAACAATTTTTCAAGTTCCAACTTGAATTGCTCCAAGAGTTTATTGTCCTATTCTTGCTACAAAGAGACTTCTTCGCTCTAGAGGTAGGTATTCATCAAACAAGGATAGTGGGATAAGCTCTCCAGTCAGGTACCATGTGTGCCTGTTGAGGACTATCGTGGTGATGGCTGATACTCTGTCCACACTCTTGTACTTCTGAAGACTCTGTAAGAAACGGATGTCGTCGGAGGCTGCAGATTCAAGGAAAGAAGCGCTGAACCAAGCTCTCAAGTAAACGAAGACAAGAAAGTGAACACGTTTCTCTTCTTCGTCCAGTGAAATGGTATCTACTAGATAATCTAGTGAAGAGCCATCTTCTTAATGCAGATGGCATGGTGGACGGTGGTCAGCTCCAGGTCTTTGTATCTGGAAGACGTATCCTTTCTTCATATCTATGCTTTCTCCATGTATCAGTTAAGCAAGCTCTAGGAATTCCTTGTAATTTCCTGGGCTGGTTGTTGAGTTGGTGGATGTGAATAATAAAGGATAGAAGGTCTCCTACTATAATATATACACGTCGTTCCTGTAGCAAGTAAGGATTATCTGTTTGACATTGGACGTAAAGTCTCTTTTGATCTTTGCTGCTTGCTTTGATCGGACTGAGGCTCTGTGACGACGTGCAGTGGACTCTGAGAGAGATAACATATCCCCGTGTCTTCACCGAGCAGTGAGATGCAGTGTCTCCTCAAACCGTCACTGAGGGAAAGAAAATAAGGTACTACGTATGAAAATGAGAGAAAATTCTATCATGAAATTACCAAGGAGATGACAGTAAATTATTCACAAATCTGATTTATTTTTAATTAACGATGAACATGCAAGAAGGCTTTTAGTTTTAATAACCAGGGTTTTAGCCAGGCAGGATAGTAATATACTAATATAGTGAATACCTGATTTTGAGAGATACAACTGCAGCAAAGACTGATGGCAAAACGAATGAACTCCGCAAATTTCTGACCAAAAATATATCGTCTTTGTTTATTGTTGATCCCCTCCTGAAAATTAAGTGTGCGTTTAGAATTTAATTCTATATAAAACCCATTTATTAGGGCTTCTAGCATAGCCGTTCTGTTTAGCGTAAAAAAGATTGGGATTTTAATAGGGGGGGGGGGGGGCGGGTTCAACTACATCTTTGTACACTAATTAAGCGTACATTGACCCCCCCCCCCCCCCCCCCCCCTTTAATAGCTAAGTCTAATGATATCCCAGTGTGTGGCTATATTGATATTGATTGATGTGGCTATATTGATATTGATTGATCCATGTCACGTGTCATTTGCACATAATATAATCTCTTAAAACTATTAATACTAAGGTAAACATCCTTCATACGTATTTCTTAAAATTTCGACGGAAATAACCACTGAAAACCGTTCACTTTACCGTCTGCACTTGACAATTCACGTGACGTACCTAAGAAAATACCGAAGTTCCCCCCCCCCCCCCCTCGGCTCATCATGATAGCATGATCAGGGTAACATGAAACGTAGATAAAAGTGTTTTCTAGGAAAAAAGTCAAGGTGGGGGGGGGGGGGGTCAGGCCATGATTACGTAATGATGCTGTCAGGAGGGGGGGGTTGGGTATTGATTACGGTTGATTACGGAAGGGGTGAGTGGGGTAAAATTTGCTCAAATATTGATTACGTAATATGTGAACGACCCCTTTGCAGTTAGTGATCAGCTATAATAATTAATAGTATGGTTCATTTTACAAGTCTCCATGGTAACAAGAGTTTACACTGTAAGTGTTAGTGGGTCCGGGAATCTTTGGTGGCAAATTCTACGGTGGCGTCGTACAAAAACAGTCACTGATCATTAAACTTATCGGCTGATTAAGTAAAGTAACATATTTTACCAGTGTAACATATTTTACCAGCGCCTCAGCACGCCAGTGATAACAGCCGGAATAGTAGCGCGGGCAGACTTACAAAACAATGCCAAAGGAAGTGTATTTTATATGAAACTTGTATATAATTCTGTCCGTGACCTAGAACGTGATCTGAGCCGCGCGCACGTGCTACTAGTATCAAATACTTGAACTTAAAGTTAACGGTAATTAGATTGGAGTGTATAATGTTAAATGTGTGTAGGGAGTTGACTAAGCTCCGAGCTGAGTGTATAGATTACAGATCTGAGTGACATACTAACTATTAAATTTTACCTGAGATTTTCAAAGAATGTTCCATGGTTCCTCGAATTCACATGGTTTATGGGCCCAGTACTGAGCTTTCACAGTTCGTGTGGTAAGAATGTGGTAAGAATGTGGTAAAAAGTGGTAAATAGTGGTGTTGCCTTGAGATCTAAGATGAGAAGTACGGACTCGTTTCGGGGGAAAAGTACGTTATACTTGTACGCAACTTTAAAAAGTCCGACTCATAAGTCATACGACGTACGGTTCAGATAGAATTTTTTGTTTTTGAATTACGCATAGTTAGTTCAAAGCAGAACAAAACAGCACTGCCGTGAAGAAAATGACAAGTTAAGCGGTATAATATTACACTGCCTACAAGAAAACTATAGCTCGTTCTCGTGACATTTTATCTCTGTAGTATTTCGATCATGTGATAATCTGCACATGATCGAAATACTACGTAAGAATGTAAGTCGCTGTCGGCCAGGAGTCGCCGAAATCCTATTTACTATCATGATAACATAGAAAAGTGTACTGTGCGAATATGTTAAATTTCAGCATTACCAAGTATAATTAGTTCACAGCCCACGGCCTATACTACCAACCTGCTACCTACCACGCCCTATACCAACCTGCTACACAACCTGAAGGCTTTGATTTGCTTCTAATTTAAGAGCTATAATGTGTATGAGAAAAATCAACAAATTACTATAATAACCTAGGTTTACGTGTTTACCTGAGTTATCTATATCGTTCGATAGCAACTCCATCTATACATCTAGTCAGCAAGCCATTACTCATACTGTATTCCACCAGTACTTGCGATCCTGGTTGCAGCGTTCACATGTTTTATGGGCTCAGTATAATGAGCTTTCACAGTTCATGGCTTCTACCTTGCGATGTCGTAGAAGGTAGATCATTTCTTACTGTCACGGGCTAACCAGATGGCATAGGAACATTGAAGAGCGACCAAAGCAGCCTCATTCAGTACTTTCTTCTTCGTTCTCTTCGTAAGTTCAAAGTAGTGGGGTAGAGCTGGAACAGTATGCAGTGCCAAAAGCCCTTACACCCAATCTCTACCGTAATGAGCTGAGCTTTCCAACCGCAACCATCGTTATTGTAGGCTTCTATAACTTTAGTGTTATCACTGCATTCTTCAGGGCGTGTCCCTTTGATACCTGAAGAGACTTGTAAACTAAATTGATAATTCAGTACGATTATAATCATTATAGAAACGTTGATGAACCACGTTGATGAATCTATTTATTATAATATAGTATTATAATTATATGGTGTAATAAGCAGTTACATCACTGCTTATAATGTGATAACATTATTTTCACAACTTTGAGTTGTGAAAACAAACTCGTTGGATAAAACGAGTTATATCCCGAGGTTTGACCGAGGGATATAACTCATGTTATCATATTATAAGCAGTGATGTAAATGCATTCTCTGATGATCTACGAAATGATGCTAGCGAATGCAGCATTTACATCGGAAATTAACGACCGATAATATTACTACATATAACATTCCAGAGTCAAACTTTCTAGAGGACACATCCTTATCTCTTAAAATTGTTACAGGTCGCTGAGATGTTGCTAATTATTTTAAATTGGTCAAATAAGCTCAGTGAAGCTCACACTCACACAAAACTTGCCACAAATGTTTGACTACTTGTTATTGACATTCTGTAAAATTTTGAAGCAAAAATATTTATCAGAACATAAGTTATGCCACTTTCTGTTTTTAAAATAATTAGCAACATCTCAGTGACTAAGGATGGACCAGGGAGATAACAATAGTTATCTCCCTCCCAGTTATTGTACCTCTATTTAATGCATTATATTAGCGTAAACATGAGTGAGATAACGACTTTTACATTATGGACAGTTACACACTGATCATGAGAGAATAAGCAGTTATCTCAACGAGTTTCTACCCTTTAACCCATCGGCCATCACTAAGCTAAAATATATTAATTAAATCTGAAAATCACTTAACATCTTACCTAACAATTGCAGTCAGGCTGATTGCGACATCATTAGATGAGAGAAATAATTGAAATTGAATTCAGCAAGAGACAAGATTCGTCTAGACAGCTGATCAGAATCTAATACCATACTTCCTGCAAATTTGGTAGTTATAAAGTCATATCAACCTAGGAAATTGTTTCAGTGTTTTTTCTGATTCTGCCGTGTTGATCATCATTTCAAAATGCCTCAGCCGTACTAAAACACAACCTACGATTTGAAAGAGCTCCCGTATGTTTGTTTTATGTGGGCAACATCGTAGAATGCACACGCTATACACTATGGTTTCAGAGCGGATACTAATCTCATGCTGCAGTGTTAATATAAAGCATGAAAGTACAAAAGGTAACAACATCTTATCGACTACACAAATTCAGGTTATTAAATGATAAAACAACTTCTTATCTACTCCAGCCCTAATGTCATAACTGATCACATATTATCTCACCACCTCCCTATATTTACAATATTTGACTGGGAAATTAGCAAGACCAAAAATATTCACAAGCACACTCAATATTATGACTATTATAAATCAAACACTGATAAATTTGCTGAAGTCTTGGGTAACAAACTAGACAAGAGGAAGTGTGTCAAACAGTATATATTCATTCAATTAATCAAGTGATGCAATACAAACTAGACAATGAACCAATTATAGATTTTACTAACTTTCATGATATCTTTAAAAACAGCATTGACGAAACCTGCAAACTAGCTGTACCCAAAACCACTAAGCGCACTATCCAGAACAACCCCTAGATTACTGGCGGGATTATAGCCTCAGTAAACCACTGCCATGGACTGCATGATGACTGGGCGAAAGTCAGGAAAGTTAAGTGTAAACAAGGCGAAACTGACACAAAAGGGGGCACATGCCTGTGTTCTATCTGCTGTAATAAAAGAAACCGTTATGATGACTACATATAGAATATAGAAAGGCTCTAAAAAAGGTTCGTAAAAAGGCTGTATCTGAATATTATTCTGACAAGTTTCTTGAAACTCAGGGAAACTCCAAGAAAACCTGGGAACTGATAAATAAAATTCGTGGCAAACAGAAACGTGATATCAGACCTATATTTACCATAGACAATGAAAAGATAACTGATCGCAGAGTTATAGCTAATGAATTCAATATAAGTATTTTGTATCCCTAGCATCTAACCTTAATGCAGCCTACACAGAACTAGGAGAGATACAAATAAATCAGCTTCCAAGTTTCTGTGACTTCTTACCTAAATCGAATACAGCTAATATATATCTACATGACTGCTCACCTAATGTAACTTGCCCAAGCGATAATCATGTTATTGTATGACTCCTGTCTCCTACATTTAGGCTGTGATTAAGAGGTAAATAGGGGTGTGATAACCTAAGACTAGGAGGGTACAAAATTACGGCCACGGTCCTTTGAAGTTTCGATTGTTTAATATTTAGCTGAAAATACGACACCGATAATAGGTAAATACCGATTAAACGATTGGTATTGGTCAATATACTCACCATGTATAATCAATCTCAGCAATAATGGATACTAATCCGAACAGCCGGCCAGGTAACATAGTAATGTATCTCTTGACATATTATATTAATGATATTGAAATACGATATTTTGGGGAAATATGTTATGATCGGCCTATGCTGCTCAGAAGTAGAACCTAAATAGTCGAACAAGCCTATTAAACCAATTTCAACATTCAACAACCATGCTACTTCATAAATCAATGATTGAAAATTGAAATATCAAAATTGGACAGTGATCTTGACTTACCCTTATTATAAGGGCCTTTAAATACAATATATATATATGTACATATATTAAATCAGTTTCTGTATAAAAGCATTTAAACAATAAACCGGCGTTGACAGTTTTGAAGTTCCTGTAAAAGAGGACATTAGTTTCTAGTAACTGAACTAACTTACACAAACTCAAACAAGTCAGTCGAGTTTCTGTATTTGCTTAATAAGCTGGTAATCGTACCGTTCCCAATGTAAATGAAAAGATTCCTGACCTTCAATTTGCTGAGTAATAGATCATACGGAATTAATGAATTAAATGGTTTCAGCCCAAGATTGCTTAATTACTACAAAACACAACAGGTTCTTAGTTCTAAAACGACAACTGTTCCATGTTCTATCAAAATTGAGAAGAAACGTAACTAAAGCTCAAAAGATAGATTCTTGATATCTCTTCCGTTACGAAAATCAGCTGGTTCATAAAATTAATGAAGAAGATTCGCATACACGATTTAAAATAAAGTAGAAACGTAATCGAAAGACAAACTGAACAAATGAAGGGTTCGTCTTGAAACGAGCTATATATAAGAGTATAACGTAGCGCTCGACTCCAAATAGAATTCAAATAAAAATGCGCTCTGGTAGTTTCAACTCCCAGCAGCTGGGAGTTGGAAAACTGGAATTCACGTTACTGTCGCTGTGAGAAGCCTTATTGAGTGCGCGGCGCGGCACAGTAACGCATCGCGCTACAAGTTACAATATCAATCTCACAGAGCTCGTAGCAGTCTAAAAGTGTAGTACTACAATCTCTCAACAAAGCATTAATTGACGATGTCAATTCATCTCAGCTCGGCGCGGCACAGTAGCGCATTTCGCCGATCTAGAGAAGTCTCATTGAGTGTGCGGCGCGGCACAGTAACGCATCGCGCTACAAATATTACCTTGCACGCCAGCCCCAATGCGCGGCGCTCTTTTCTTGTAGCGCGATCAGCGCGATGCGCTACTGGGCCTCGCCGAGCTGCGATATATTGGCATCGTCAATTAACAATGGACAAGTATTTGAAATCGACTATCGCCGCGCCCGTTATATCAATATTGTATATTAAGCCTTCCACCTTCACGTTTTACGTGACGTGCTATGCCTATGGGGTCGTCCACAATTATAACGTAATACATTTTTTGGCCATTTTTATCGGGTGATACTCGTCAAATATTTGTTCCAATTATTATCAGGACCGTCGACGAGTCCAACTCGGCGCGCGTCCTGGTAGGTTGTAAACCTACAACCCCCCTCCCACTTCCGTAATCAGTTGTACACATAGCTATTGTGTCAAAATTACACTAGCGTAATCATTTGGAAACCCTCCCCCTCGGCTGATTACGTTATATGTAAATGACCCCTATTATATTTATAAACGTGAGGGCTTTTGTTAGACTTAGAGCAACTCGCTTCTTTCCGTGGAAGAAACTCGAAAAGATCCCTGCATGCCCACACAGAGATTGGTGTGCAACAAAAATTATTGTGCTGTTAAAGTGCACTTTTTTAGACTTTAAACTAAATATCTTCTTTTTCCCATCAGTCTCCATATAGTACGTTTCCAAAGGCAAAACAGGGGTAGCTTTGGTAAGAACAAAAATGTCACTTTTTTGGCTTTTTAAGGCTATTTTGTACTTTTGCCTTTTTATGTATGGTGTAAACTGTAAACAAGTGTGGACAAGTGTAGAACAACTAACAAGTGTACCCCCGTCCTAAGTATGCTCGCGTCGCATAAAGATGTTGTTTCTCTGTTCTCTTGTCTCTTACCTGGCACGCCCTGTGTCTCATATAGTTATACAATATATTGTCCTGACCATTATAGTCACATCATACGTCATGATTATGAATTGCTGCATGGAAATGTACCAAATTCTAAAGTAACTGGAGCTAATCATAATTGTCCTAAAATTCACATATCATTTGAATGGACTTATAGAGGAACGATCCACCATGTCATCCTCGGCCGCATAACACTATATATAATTATATAACAGTATAACACTGATAATTATGATTTAAGGCTACACTCTGCAATCGACTGCACTCTACAGTCGTACTAATTTTGTACCCGTTACACAATTTAGAATTAGCGTGTTAAACCTGCCTTTTAATCGTTGATGAGAATGAACTGGTCAGTAGCTCAGACAGTTTGAGCATCAGTCTACTATAACTAGGTAATATGTAGATACCGTACAGCAGTAATTACATTTGTATTTGTTCCAAATTTTGTGTATTTCTAGCTCAGTTTAGTAGAAAGGGGTCGTTCACATAATATTACGTAATCACCGAGGGGGAGGAAGGTAGTTACTAAATGATTACGCTAATGTAATTTTAACACAATAGTTAAAACTGATAAAGTAAAAGAGGGGGCATGGGGATGAGGCGGGGGTAAAAATAGGCCAAAAAGTGATACCGTAATATGCAAACGACCCCAAGGCCTAAGTTGTCATATACGTTGTATATGACCCGCCGCGCACGAGTGCACGGCTCCCCCTGTATCGTAAGAACGATACAGTTAGTGAAACGACCGTGGGGGTCACGACGTGATACAAGGCCAAAGGCTGGTTGAAGATGATCAGCAAGCTGATAAGGTCCGAAACTTCACTTTCAAAGCTTTTTCTTCTCAAAATGGTCTGGATTCTGTGGATAACACAATTATTTTCATTCAAAAGAGCTCTGGCTTAGACAAACTAAACAATTAATATCCAAACGGCAGAGCCAACAGGTATTGCATTTAGTATCAAATTAATACAAATCACATGTTGTAACTCTAGAACCAGGTCATAATGACACGTGACATCTTCTAAAACTCCTCAAAAAAAGATCTAAAATGTCGAGCAATTAATAAGGTCACACTATTCTATACTGTTGGTTCAAGGGACAAGAAGCTGACCAACTAGACATTGTAAACCAGTTACATTAACAAATACTACTAGAAAGCTCTCTCGTATATATATAAAGTGCAAGTGGTCCCATCAAATATGATATCTCTTAAATATAATTAATTATAATTAATTATAAACCAATCAATCCTCATTCCTTAATTGTATGTCATGTATTTAGGAGTGGAGGAGAATTTAGCGTAGGATTTGATGACCTTGTCCACTGCGTCTCTGAAATCTTTCTCGGTCGCAACCTGAGGTTGTGTAAAGTATGAAAAATTTGAGATTATCAGTAAAATTGCCATATTTATGTCAAATTATGTTTACTCTCAAATAAATCCTCATAGATTGGTTCAAGGTAAGACTATTAGAATAAACATAATGATAAATGTCTAACCTTTCTCCTGGACCTGATAGCGAACATGCCAGCCTCCGTACACACGCTCCTTACCTCCGCACCGGTACAGTTCGGACACAGCCTGGCTAACAGCTCAAACCTGCAAAGTTAATTAGTTAATTAGTTAATTAGTCGGTAATTTAACTTAAATTACTTATTTATTTACACAGCCTGGTTAACAGCTCAAACCTGCAAAGTTAATTAGTTAATTAGTTAAAAGTTTATTAGTTAATTAGTCGGTAATTTAACTTAAATTACTTATTTATTTACACAGCCTGGTTAACAGCTCAAACCTGCTAAGTTAATTAGTTAATCGCTTACTTAGTTAATCGCTCACTTAGTTAATTGCTTACTTAGTTAATCGCTTACTCATACTGTAAGTGTAATTACGCGGCGCCACTATCGGATCAAACTTTCAAAGTTAATGTTATAAGTAAGTTATTTACTAATAAAATAATCACTTCTACAGGCGCAGCCTTGTTATCAGTTCAAAACTTCAAAGTTGGCCGTTGTCAGCGCAAGTTGACTTTTAATTTACATCTAAACCGCGTTAAGTCTCGCTGCGTTACAACAGGCGTTACAACAGGCTCGCTGCGTTACAACAGGCGTTACAACAGGCGTTACAACAGGCTCGCTGTGTTACAACAGGTGTTACAACAGGCTCGCTGCGTTACAATATTGGGAATATTACAACACGTGTATCGGTTACACTGTAAAAAAGATAATTCTGACGCGGTTTAGTCGACAACACAATTTCATGGCAGTAATGAACTGTTTAGTGCTTATTTTCCTTACACCGCCTTGAACTAACGCTTATACTTTCATAACATAATGAGGAAAAAGATCCTCTGGTGCCTAATTTTTGCTCAAATATCCACGATTATTTTTAATTGATAAAATGTCTTGTCTACTGGGGAATTTAATTTGTCTGGTCAGTTCTCACCTGATATCACGCTCACAGCTCATAGATCTGGCGTGTATCTTAAAGATGTGAGCTCGTCCCTCCAAGTCAGGCAAGCCAAACTCCACTCTCCTGTCCAGTCGACCTGGTCTAGTGAGGGCTGGATCCAGTGTGTCTGGTCTGTTTGTGGCCATCAACACTTTGATGTTTCCTGGACAATTGTTTATGTTCAGTTCTTCGGTTGTAATCGAGAATAGGTCGTTAAAATTAATAAAACAGCTCCTTGGATATTTGCGATTTTAGTGTCGCAAGGTTTACACAGAGACCCTATCCTATCTCATTTCTCAAGGACAACAATAGATTTTAATCCCTTCCAAAACTTTACCTCTAGGGTCGAAACCGTCAAGCTGGTTGATAAGCTCCAGCATAGTTCTCTGTACCTCATTGTCACCGCCGGCACCGTCATCAAATCGAGCTCCTAAATAAACCAAATAGTTATTTTACGAAATGTTAAGTTATGTAAATATAAATGTTATTTAACAAAATATTAAGGTACGTAAATATATATCTATATTATGTTATTTGACAGAATATTTAAAATACCAAAAAGCAGTAGACAACGTCAGTGTCTGGTCAGTAAACTAAAATTTAACACTGCAAAATGTCTTCCACTCCGCCACTGTTCGGCTAAATACCAAAATACTTCAAATATTTATAAAAAAATAAAATTTATCAAAATATGTCCTATACTATACTGTTGGTAAATAAACCAAAAACATTTTTTAAATAACAAAATAAATTGTATAGTTTACCCACCTCCAACAGCGTCGATCTCATCGAAGAAGATAAGACAAGCTTTCTTTGTCCGGGCCATCTCAAATATCTCACGTACCATCCTAGCGCCCTCTCCAACGTACCTGAATACACAATAATCAGCATTCACAGATTATTAAAATTGACAAGAATTTGAACCGGTGGGAATGACAAGTTTCCAAGTTTAAATGCACGTGCATTGCGCAGTGACGAAGGTTAAACTCACTTCTGTACAAGCTCGGAGCCGATTACTCTGATGAAGCACGCATCTGTCCTGTTTGCTACTGCTCGAGCACACAACGTCTTACCTGACGTGGTGTTGTTGTTAAGAAATAGTTATTTTACATTTTATAATTAAAAAGATATAAATGCAACCTGCCAAAACCAGTGGTGCCCGGAATTTTTCAACTCGCATTACGAGGATAAAGAACAAGTTTTAAGTTAACTGTTTTGTAGATTTTGACATTTGAGACACAGTATGAAATATGTTTTATATACTGTTTTGAGGGTATTCACAATTGAGTAATCAAAACGAGAATTGCTACGCGATATTTTTATGTTTTTACATTATCTGGCTTCGCGAAATCACAATAATTCGTGACTGAAACTTGGAATTTTGAGCCATGAAGTATCGAACTAAGTTAAACACCGGGCCAAATCGAGGAGGAGACAAATTCTCGAGTAACGAACATATTTCATGACGAAGTATTTATTATGCTACAATAAAGTATAGATAAGTTACTTAGTACTATGAGAGCTATGTCTTAAATAAACAACGACAATTTAACATTCTCCTTTACGTGGAATGTTTTATTATATAATACATAGTGCTTCACCAAAGATTGTTTCTTTTGCTTCTTAAATGGAATTCACGTCAAAGGGGCGGGAGAAATAGCGGATAATATCAGGGAACTATTAGTTTTAACATGCCAACTCGCCAAGATGCCAGCTGAGACAAGATTCAAAGCCGATTTGATTTGCATTTACATTTTACAAGTGTCAAGTTAGAGATATGTTTTATTGCTGTTTCTATAAAACGTTAATAGATTGTACAATGTACATGGTGTATTGGTAGTGTCATGGTGACAGAATGGCTCAACGCTCTAATACAAATTAGAACGAAATCTAAGTAAACAATTGGCAAGGTCTTTAAACTTTGAAGAGACCCTGAAATCAGGGTAAATAGTTTCTTGACATATTGTGGCAGTAAGCACAGGTAAGGCTGTTAACGCGATAGTTTTAACATTTAAACAATTTACACCCGCATTCATGGGAGGTTGCTATGGAAACGTTGATTCCAGAACAGGCTTGTTTGCTAACTTGTTAAATTTGTTGTTCCAGGCTGATGCAGAGTGATCATCTTCATTTCAAGACTTGTTGAGTTACTTAAAGTTAGACCGCGCTAGTCTCATTTGATGAAGTCACTCAGAACATGTAATTACAGGTAAAGTCTTATCAGTATTTTACTGTACGACTTACCCGTACTTAACTTTATTAGCTAACCAACCCTCCTCTTCTTCTTTAACAAATCCGTGTCCAAGAAACCGAAATTTGACACATGTTGTTACTATGGTTACACATGTTGTTACTATGGTTACTGTTGTTGTTGACACATATTGAGGCCAGGCCAGTCTTATATCCTTGTTTTTAGCACATACCTTGTTAGATAACTGCAGTTATAACATAAGTTACTATTATGTTACATATTTGCCACTATTATGTTACATATTTGCCACGTTCCTGAATGCTTGAAATTGTTGAGGTTGTTTAAGACAACGTTGAGATTTTTAAACAACTGTACAGATATAATCGAGATATACACGTTTGTGGTAGACCACACTCTCCAGTTTCGATCAATAGACGTTTATCACGGTAATTATAATTCCTTCCAGCACTTTCTTTGAACTTATCTAAGATATAATGATTAATGAACAATCCACTATTTGCAACACTTCTTAGAGTACGGAAGATATGTCTTTAAATGAGGAATATATCTGGTTACTATGGTTACTGTTGTTGTTGGTTACTATGGTTACTGTTGTTGTTGGTTACTATGGTTACTGTTGTTGTTGGTTACTATGGTTACTGTTGTTGTTGGTTACTATGGTTACTGTTGTTGTTGTTACCAACAAAATCAAGGATTAATACCACGTGTCAAAACAAATATGGTTAACCTCCACAGCAGTAACCATAGTAACCAGATATACAATATCCATATCAATAAATTGTGAAGATATGACCATCTGATGCCATATTATTAACAAATTTGGGACTTTAAATTTGACAGGAAAATATTTGTAACACCTGTAGGGACGTATTGTTACTATATTAAAGTCACTGTTGTGACGGTACATTCGAACTAGACAGAAACAAAGTGTGAAGGGCCTGAACGGAGCCCCTTGGTTTCAGTTCCTTATTTAACACTGCCGTACAGCAAGGACATCCACCGGGTTCTCCAAGGATGGGCACATAGCTCACTCCACAAGATGCCTCTGTCAAATGTTGCTTATATACCAAGGATCTACAGGAAATATTTCCTTGTAAGTTTAGAGGGCGATCTGTGAACAGACAACTACCTCATTCCCAACTATAGGAACCAGAATTCCTATACTATCCCAACGAGCTACACCAAGCATAGTTTTTAATAAAACAAGTTGTCCCAGTTTGGTTATCATGTTCATTTTTAACAGTGAGAGATTGTAAATGTTAAAATACTTTCTATGGCTTACCTAATACCTATGCTGCGCGAGTTGTCATAAACTAGCACGGGTATTTGTTAAGTTGTGTAATAACTAACTAACACGGGGTAACTAACCTTAGTTTAACCTTAATAATACTACAGTCTACAACATCTTAATGCTGCCATAACAGTACAGTAAGCTTGTTGCATGCAAACGCCACATTTCATACTTTACCATTCTTAACAATATCACAATGTATGTAGTAACGAAGTAGTTACACGAAATATTGCAGATAATTATAACAGATTCTTAACTTTACTACTTCTCAATTCCTCCCTCTTAAATTTCGATACAAGTTTGTACTTCAAAGGCTTGTTGCTAATTTTCTCCCTTTCGTTCACATCACGTATTCTACAATGTTTAATTTGTAGAGGAAGAATTTGGAAGCTCCTAGACACCATAATATAGTTCAGTGTTCTTTCCAACTGTAGTTTTTGTGGCGTTTATAACTAACAATGCTTCTTATCGTAAGCTCTAGAGTCTAGACGGCGCATAAATATACAGCATATTTTACATTTATTCCCTTTATTACAGTGTTTGATTTATTATTATGAGCCATGATATTTTATTTGTGTCATAGCATTCCTTTCTACAGCTGAAAAGTGATGAGAGAGAAGCAGGAGAAGTCTTAGGAATATAATTTTGACACGCAGATCTAGTGACTCATTTCAGTCAACTCTTGGTTGATTTGATCAGTTTACCGTTTCATAATTTATAGTTGTCACAGTAGTCAGTAGAGATAGTAACCTTGGTTACACATGTTACAGTCGTCAGTAGAGATAGTAACCATGGTTACATATGTTACAGTCGTCAGTAGAGATAGAAACCTTGGTTACACATGTTACAGTCGTCAGTAGAGATAGTAACCTTGGTTACACATGTTACAGTCGTCAGTAGAGATAGTAACCATGGTTACATATGTTACAGTCGTCAGTAGAGATAGTAACCTTGGTTACATATGTTACAGTCGTCAGTAGAGATAGTAACCATGGTTACACATGTTACAGTCGTCAGTAGAGATAGTAACCTTGGTTACACATGTTACAGTCGTCAGTAGAGATAGTAACCATGGTTACATATGTTACAGTCGTCAGTAGAGATAGTAACCTTGGTTACACATGTTACAGTCGTCAGAAGAGATAGTAACCATGGTAATACACATGTTACAGTCGTCAGTAGAGATAGTAACCATGTCAGTAACCACGTCAGTAGAGATAGTAACCATGGCCATGGTTACACATGTTACAGTGTCAGTAGAGATAGTAACCATGGTTACACATTTTACAGTCGTCAGTAGAGATAGTAACCATGGTTACACATGTTACAGTGTCAGTAGAGATAGTAACCATGGTTACACATGTTACAGTGTCAGTAGAGATAGTAACCATGGTTACACATGTTACAGTCGTTAGTAGAGTTTTCACACGCTAGCCTTGATTTATTCATTTAACTGGGAGAAAGGAAGGAATCAATGCATATTTAGGATAAATGAAGTCATTTACAACTAAGGTCTATTCTAGATGACTTGAGGATTTAAACATGGGTTAAAAAAGTATTATAAATATTTCCCAATGGGTTTCTCCCTCGCATTGAACGCACAACTTTAACAACATACATATATATATATTTCAATTGGGCACTCAGTGACTGAGCTATTAAGGCCAACGTTTGCACACTGACTTTTGGCCCACCCTGTATATAATATATCAATAATACTACATAATATGCACTATATTGTTACAGTTAGTCAGGTAGTTGTTACTAGTATCACACTAATATGCACTATATTGTTACAGTTAGTCAGGTAGTTGTTACTAGTATCACACTTCAAACTATCTGAGAATATGTCACACTAATTTCCTAAACTAGCTGTCGGGAGATTGTAAGGTTTTACACTGGATAAGGTTGCGATACGTTACAATATGTGTCGGTAACACGACTCCTGTCCGACAGCGACATCTGTCCGACAGCGACATCTGTCCGAATCAGGGTACCAGAAAAAAACGACAACAATCTGTCCGAAATTGTGACCTGATTTCAATACGACACATTTCCAATTAGAGACATGATCTAAACTGTTACTTGCTAAATTGTATACGTAACATGTCCAATTTGAGATATGATCTGAGCCATAGTTTACTACCACAGTTTATTTTCATTTGATGTCGATAAATTGAACAATAGTTTCAATGTTATTTGAATGTTATAAATTAATTCAATATAATACAATATCACAGAATCAAATCTAAAGCATAGTCAAATTTCCGATAGCTTTAAGGAAATCCATAGGGTTGCTGTAGTTGTCGTAATCATCTACAATTCTCTGAAGTTGTCGATCATAACGGATCCATTTGGGTGCACGTGGCTCAGGTAGTTCCCGCCCGTCTCTCTTGGTTTTCTTCACGTCTGTAAGGGCTTGTTCTGCTTTAAGGCAATCAAGGAACTTCCAAATTGTGGGCTTCGAGCAGGACAGCATTGAATGGAATCCGTGATGCCAACCTTCTGCGATGTTGGATGAGCGAGGAATCCTCATCTGTGCAGCTTCGTGTTGATTCCACATGTAGGGAGCGAAGTTAGGATTGGTGGTTGGTGAGTGTGGTCAGGAGTAAGAGTGATCAGTTGTTTGTCCACGGTACGGATGCGGGCTCTGCAACCCTTTCGGAAATCCGAACATTTCCAGTAGGAGGTGTCGTCTCTTCGCTTGTCGAAGACGTATCTGAAGCCATTTAGGACAGGGTTGTCCGAGCCTTGTTTGCGTCCAGGGATAAACTGAAGATTGGTTGTCATTGTGGATTGCGATAAGTGATCTACATACTGCTGTCCTATATGTACTCATGTCCTGTGATGTGATCGACAGCTTGTTAGGGTACGGCTAGCACGATCCTGTTCTCAACTAGTCGATCACGTATCGATGGATCAGATCTTAAGCGATCACATCAGCTTTAGAACGTCACGAGATTACCTGTGAGCTTGTGAAATTCAAATACGAATGTGAACCGAAATTACAATATGATCCAAATTTCGGACAGATGTCGCCAAAAACGACTCCTGTCCGACAGCGACATCTGTCCGAAATCCCTAATTCAGCTTTCGGACAGATGTCGCTGTCGGACAGATGTCGCCCAATCTATGTGTCACGATACGTTACAATATGTGTTTCGTTTGCTGTGTGGTACTGTTAGTGCGTAGTAATAACTTGCCGTGCGACGGACTGTTGAGGCGTACACTTTTTGTTTCGTGAATTTGTAATGTATCGTTTTTTGTTGTTTTACACAGTTGTTTACGGTGAACTGTTTTGGGTTAAATAGATATCAGTTCTTTTATTTGGAACAATGGGATTACTAAAAGTAGTACGTGAAGTTAGTAACCATGGTTGCACGTCATGATATCGTACGTGGAGTTAGTAACCATGGTTACACAAGATATCGTATGTGGAGTTAGTAACCATGGTTACACATGATATCGTATGTGGAGTTAGTAACCATGGTTACACATGATATTGTATGTGGAGTTGGTGGATCACATCTAATTTGTATTTATAATGCTTTTGGACACGAAGGGAAACACACAAGCAACGTAAGGCTTGAAATCTTCGTAAAACTAAATCATTAGTGCCTCAAATTATTTATTATATAGTAGCGTTGAAAGTATTAAAATAATTTGTATTTATTTTGTAACTAACATTATAACACCCTAGCAGCAACATGGCTACAAGCGAGCAGCTACTAGTTACCATAGTTACACTACTAGTTACCACAGCTACAAGCGAGCAGCTAACAACAACACACAGTTTCACATCACCAACAAGCTCTGCTTCGTATAAACCTCCAGACAAAATAATCCTATTCGCGAATACTCCTGCACCAGAGCCTGGGTTATTCATCAATCCTGGTAATATCTACGACATTGATACAATAACGAGCACTGAGATGCTGAGTACTAAGATGTCTAAGACAGTGATGGTTAACAACACTACCCTGAGTGAGGAGGGTCCGGAGAACATGGTGGAAACTATGATAACTGGAGATGGGTTTAGTGGGCCGGCTGATGTTGCTTTGGGGTGCTTGGTGATTGTGATGTGTGTCGTCGCTCTGACAGGTGAATTGTAGGATATTTTGGAATTAATATAAGTTATAGAAGTTATACCTATTTAAAGTTATTTTAATAACATCCTTTAATCAGCTCTATTTTATAAGCAAAATGCCTTAGCATGTATATCCTCTATATCAACTGAACAAGATCTGAATATAGGGAGTACTTAGTATCTTGGTCTTAGTAACAACTTTTTATTCTTCGTACCATAGCAACCCCCTGTGTTACCATAGCAACCACATTTTCTCTTAGGCAACACCTGGTCGATGGCGTACTTCATGGAGAAGAAGAAGAAGTCAATACATTCCCTCATGTACAGCTTTATGAGCATCATCGACATCACCTCCTCCCTCATATCAATCCCTGTCATTGTCACACTCTTCAGGTTTATAATAGTATATTACCATTACATTAATTAATTATTAGTTAATTAATTAATATAATGGTATATTACCATTATATTAATTAATTATTAATTAATTAATTATAATAGTATACTACCATTATATTAATTAATTATTAATTAATTATAATAGTATATAACCATTAAGCTTCAAAATTTAATTGAATATTATTTATTCAGATGTATATTCATTGTCTGATAAATTGGTGATAAACAATAAAATTATCTTTTCTCTTCAGTTCCCGTGTTCCTGTGATGTTTGGTAACGGAGCCTTCTGTCTCATCTGGACTGTCCTGTTTTACTACCTTCTCAGGATTTCAATCTTCCTGGTTCTTCTCATCAGTGTGACTAGGACAATGGGAATGACTTTCCCAGTACACCGAGTGAAAAGAAGTGCTGTGATTTTATCACTAGGGGTTTACAGTGCTTTTATCCTTATCATCGATATTATTTATCTTGCAACTGGCTTGTTGGAGATGAGGTATAGAAAAGAGGATACTTTCTGTGAAATGTTTGAACCAGCAGGCGCACAAAACCATGGACCGGGCAGGTTTTAAACAATTAATTAATTTTAAATTAATTTTTCTAAAGATGCCGGATAACTATAAAATTTTAAATTCTAAAGCTATTCAAAAATATTACTATATAAGATAAGTACTGGACATTGTAGGGAGTATTGATGGTGCGTGGTGTAACCGTGGCGGAATTCTTCAGGTTTTACACGATTCTTCTGAAGCTAGAGCTGATTGTCCCGTCAATTCTCGTTCTTGTTAGTTTTATTGTTGCTACAGTGCTGCTTTTCAAACAGATGGAGGGCCGGAGGAAGATGTTGAAGGATGATACAGAGTTGAGGTTCGACCATAGTTACACAAATAGTTACCATAGTTACCCAAATAGTTACCATATTTAGTAGTTACACAAATAGTTACCATAGTTACACAAATAGTTACCATAGTTAGTGGTTACACAAATTAGTTACCATAGTTACACAAATAGTTACCACAGTTACACTACTAGTTACCATAGTTACACTACTAGTTACCATAGTTACACTACTAGTTACTATAGTTACACTATTAGAAACCATAGTTGCAACTATAAGTTGTTGCAACTTGTTGGTAAAGTGCTTTTCTTTGCTCATTTACAAAAATTCTAGGTTCGCAACCGTCACAGTGGCTCTCTTCACTGCAACATTCCTTATCTGTAATCTGCCATGTTTCTGTATTCAACTCATCTACTTCACATCTCTATTCCATCCGGATGTGCAGAGAAACGTCAGAGGTACTGTTTATTTACATTTTTTAACTTTTGATATACCTTATTGGATGATATGCCTTACAACCTGTTTTCAATAAATTAAAGTATTATTCGATTATTGTTAAGACTATTCTGTAGTTACCATAGTTACACAGCTTTCATATTTAGTAAATAAACCTAGGAGAGTTTTTCAAACAAATAACTAAATTGTGTTTCTCGACCGGTCTAACCGAACCCAATAAAAATTACGCCATAAAGTAGCTTTCCAAGGCTAAGTTAACCAGTATCATTATAAGAATCATTAACTAACACTATGTGTGATTAATAATAATCAATCATCTCCAGTTTAACCAATTAACCGCAGGTAACGAGGGTTTCAAATATTACGCGCATCTGATCACAGTGTTCCTCCTCCCCCTCCTCAACTCTTCACTAAACCCCTGTCTGTATCTCACGAGGATGCCGCAGTACAGAACCTGGAGCTCCAGTCGGTCTATTGAGATCAGGATTAAAGGAAAAAGATGGACTTTACTATCAGCTAAATCCCAGTCCTCCGTGGCGTGAATACGATGTTACCATAGTTACACTACTAGTTACCATAGTTACACGGTCATGAATACGATTATACGATGTTGTCACATTGAAACGTTGAATAATTCCTTTCCTGATAAGAGCCTTTTCCTTGTCGCATCAAACGGGATCAATAGAAATTTACCCAAGATAACGACGCAATTAAGAAGCAATTAGTTTACAATTAATATGGCCGAGGCAAAGAGCAGTCATTCAGGGTATTGCTAGAGTCGGAAATTGGAAAAACTTATGAAAAATTCCTTTTTTTTATTAGTGCATGCTATCAAAGACGTAAAATCTTTTGTAAACTTATGATACACTCACCTACAGCAACCAACCTATGATAAATGAACAACTCAAAAACACTTCCCATATTATGTTCAACTAAAGCCATTTCTTTTCAACATATAATTGATTATCTGCCAAGTTCGTTAATAACATTGATTTTATAGTTAAAACGTGAGATTTGTGTTTCAAATTTACTCAAACGAAAATTTGATGTGAAAGTTAATTGAACTTCAAAGTAAACAATGAAATAAGCAAAGTGCAGGCTATTTTAAGTCTTTTCAGAAAGGCACGAAGAACCATTAAAGTGTAGCCGAATGTTCGGTGTAGAATGTATAGTTATTTTTTCACTTTTGTTCCCCTCACTTTCTGCGTCATCCCTCAGGAAAATTTCCAATTAGGTCTATGCCTAATTAGTAATTACACCTGTTAATAACAAGTTGTTATACATATATTATGATCTAAATATTTGTGAAGAAGCTCAAGCTTCTATTCTTCCTCCAATCAGATCAGAGCCTGAAGGTTACCCTGGTTACCCTGACCGAGCACCTGGAACAACTATATCAAGAGACCTTCAAGTGCTGTAAATACAATAGCATTACGGAAATAGGCCGGTTTGTACTCATGCCATGTCCCCAAACACCCCAACTGTAATAGTTAATTATGTGACTGTAAACTGACACCTCCCTCTCCCACAGCTCTGGTGACGTCATAGTCACGTGACCACTGTCTCTCAGACGAACAGCTTCATGAACCCCAAACTAATTCTATAATGTCCCACCTGGTTGCAGTGCACTGCAGTGGTAGGCTCGATTATGAGTCAACAGCTCCTCTGCATTATACAGTATAAACTTTCTACAGTTTGGTCACCTTTTGTGTCCCCGCAGTGAGAAATCAGTGGCGTTACCAGTGCGTTACCAGTGCGTTACCAGTGCGTTACCAGTGGTAACCAGTGGTAACCAGTGCAGTGGTAACCAGTGGTAACCAGTGTTTATTAGTGGTAACCAGTGGTAACCAGTGGCGTAACCATTTGGCATATTAGATTTCATATATGCTAACTTCTTATGCGTTCTAAAAATTCTAGATGTAAACAGTTCCTTCTGATATTTTATCTACATAAGCGAATTGTGACCTTCAATAACACCTGTTACTCTTAGAGTCTTAGTAATGTTTGAAGTTTGATTTCTCCCCGCAAATTACTTGTGAGAGTATGCTACCAGGGATTCCTTCGGGAACATGTAAGATTATATCCAAAGTTTGTTCGCCAATGGGGTGTGTCTGGAAGTCAAAGATCTTCAAGGTGGGTGCTACTTGTGATGAACTCTAGAAGGATGGGGTGGTAATACTCGGTCTGGCCGTCTGGAAGCCCATAGAACTCCAGTTCAGAAACCGAGTAAGGAGGTGCGGCTACTGATGAGAAGCCTCCTTAAAGTTTATTTGGGTTAGAAACGACATCTGGGTCCCTACCCTCGCACAAGATTATTCTCAATTTTCTTGTTGTGTTACACAACTATACTTCTGTATACTTCAGTGATTGGGCTGATGACTCCAGTGAAAGGGCTGGTCACTCTAGTGAAAGTGCTGGTGACGATGAGAAAGACCATAAACCAGGGATTCCTTCGGGAGCATGTAAGATTATATCCAAAGTTTGTTCGCCAATGGGGTGTGTCTGGGTGTCAAAGATCTTCAAGGTGGGTGCTACTTGTGATGAACTCTAGAAGGATGGGGTGGTAATACTCGGTCTGGCCGTCTGGAAGCCCATAGAATTCCAGTTCAGAAACCGAGTAAGGAGGTGCGGCTACTGATGAGAAGCCTCCTTAAAGTTTATTCGGGTTAGAAACGACATCTGGGTCCCTACCCTCGCACAAGATTATTCTCAATTTTCTTGTTGTGTTACACAACTACATTTTTCAAAACCGGGGTTTATAGCATGGTTGTCAATACGAGTAAAGGGGCGTAACAATCAACTTTTCATATTTTTGCGACAGAATCCTCTGATAAGTAGTAACAGTATGCTATCTGCACAGTTACAATAAATAGTAACCATAGTTACACTACTAGTTACCATAGTTACACCTGCACAGTTACAATTCTCAAATTTAATATGCAATATGCTAAAAAAAAGTTTGCGCAGTGTTTTGACTTCCCTCTGCACACAGCATATATAATACTGGCAAATTACTAGTTAATCTTTCCACCAGGAAACATTTTATTAAACTGTGTGAAAACAGACCTGTCAGAAACTTACTTTATTTAGAAGCCGCCAATGTGCTCCTTCATAAATTTACCAATGTTAATTTGTTGTAGTTTGCTGCTTAAGTTTCCACTTACTGGTAGCCTTTTGCAATCGAGTTTGTTACTGTCACCAACGTGTAGCCAATATTTGCCGAAATTAGTTACATAAGCCACGTTTTAGCTATTTTAGACCCCTCCCCAGTTAATGCCCGTCCCTTACTGCCTCCAATTTTAGCTATTTTAGACCCCTCCCCTCCCCCGTTACTGTCCGTCCCTTACTGCCTCCAATTTTAGACCCCTCCCCCGTTACTGACCGTCCCTTACTGCCTCCAATTTTAGCTATTTTAGACCCCTCCCCCGTTACTCCCGTCCCTTAATGCCTCCAATTTTAGTTATTTTAGACCCCTCCCCCGTTACTGTCCGTCCCTTACTGCCTCCAATTTTAGTTATTTTAGACCCGTCCCTTACTGCATCCAATTTTAGACCCCTCCCCCATTACTGTCCGTCCCTTACTGCCTCAAATTTTAGTTATTTTAGACCCCTACCCCGTTACTGTCCGTCCCTTACTGCCTCCAATTTTAGCTATTTTAGACCCCTCCCCCGTTACTCCCGTCCCTTACTGCCTCCAATTTTAGTTATTTTAGACCCCTCCCCCGTTACTGTCCGTCCCTTACTGCCTCCAATTTTAGTTATTTAAGACCCCTCCCCCGTAATTACTGTCCGTCCCTTACTGCCTCCAATTTTAGCTATTTTAGACCCCTCCCCCGTTACTGTCCGTCCCTTACTGCCTCCAATTTTAGCTATTTTAGACCCCTCCCCCGTTACTCCCGTCCCTTACTGCCTCCAATTTTAGTTATTTTAGACCCCTCCCCCGTTACTGGTCGTCCCTTACTGTATCCAATTTTAGACCCCTCCCCCGTTACTGTCCGTCCCTTACTGCCTCCAATTTTAGCTATTTTAGACCCCTCCCCCGTTACTGTCCGTCCCTTACTGCCTCCAATTTTAGCTATTTTAGACCCCTCCCCCGTTACTTCCGTCCCTTACTGCCTCCAATTTTAGTTATTTTAGACCCGTCCCTTACTGCATCCAATTTTAGACCCCTCCCCCATTACTGTCCGTCCCTTACTGCCTCAAATTTTAGTTATTTTAGACCCCTACCCCGTTACTGTCCGTCCCTTACTGCCTCCAATTTTAGCTATTTTAGACCCCTCCCCCGTTACTCCCGTCCCTTACTGCCTCCAATTTTAGTTATTTTAGACCCCTCCCCCGTTACTGTCCGTCCCTTACTGCCTCCAATTTTAGTTATTTAAGACCCCTCCCCCGTAATTACTGTCCGTCCCTTACTGCCTCCAATTTTAGCTATTTTAGACCCCTCCCCCGTTACTGTCCGTCCCTTACTGCCTCCAATTTTAGCTATTTTAGACCCCTCCCCCGTTACTGTCCGTCCCTTACTGCCTCCAATTTTAGCTATTTTAGACCCCTCCCCCGTTACTTCCGTCCCTTACTGCCTCCAATTTTAGTTATTTTAGACCCCTCCCCCGTTACTGGTCGTCCCTTACGATTGTAGGACTGAATCCCTACCGGACGGAATCACTACCACCCAAATATCACTACTGGTAGTGATTCAGTCCGGTAGTGATTCAGTCCTGAAATATACCTCAATCCCTACCAGTTGATCTTAGTTCACTAGTCTAATATCATGACGTGATCTGAGCCGGTGCTCTCATGGAGTGCTTGCTATGGGGCCTGTCAGACATGTGATCCACAGACTTACGTACGCAACGAGGAGCCCTAACGAGAACTGGTTCGGATCAAGTCATCCATAATGACCTGCTATACGACAATACAGTGATGTGAACCGTCCTTCACATGCTCGGTATCTCAATCAGCTAGCGGGAATAATAAATAAACCCGCAACGCCTGTGTTTATCTTGTACCACTATGTCTTCCTCATCCATCGAGTTTATTCCTGGCAGAAAGAAAGGCAGCCACAACGTCCTCTACGATGGTCACCTCTACCACCTTAACAGAAAGAGGGAAGACAAGACCTACTGGAAGTGCAACAAGTGCAAGTCCCGCCTGATCCTTGTCCAGGACACCTTCTGTTCTGCTACCCCTCATGACCACGAATCTCAACCAGCAGAAATTGCAGCCCACCGCTCCAAGTCTAAAATGAAGACCCTTGCAGCTACTACTGAGAACTCAACTAAGCAGATTGTTGCAGACTCTGTCGCTGGACTATCCTTCGAAGCCAACACCAGAAGATCTATCCTCCTTGGTACTGCAGTGATGTGGACCAGGCGTGGCGGCTTCTCAAACCTTCTCTTCCTGCTGAGATGACTGCCTTCGCAAGATACTTTGAGTCGACATGGATCGGAACCACCTCCACCCCTCCTCTCTTCAGGCACGACTCCTGGAATCACCACGAAGCGTCCCAGATGTTACTACCTCGCTCCAGCAACATCGCAGAGGGTTGGAACAGCGGCTTCGCCTCCTTGGTCAACTGTCACAACCCTTCCATCTGGAAGTTCTTAGAGTGCATCAAGAGGGAGCAGGCTTTGACAGACATGAAGATCACCAACATCCTCACCAGAAGACCCTTCAAGAGAGCAGCAAAGTGGGAGAAGTTTGACCTGGAGATGCAACGTATTGTTGATGATTATGATAACTTTGGGGATGTTACCGAGTTTCTGAAAGCTGTTGGATCTAAGATTTTGGGTTAATGCTTTAATGTTTACTTATTATTGTGTGATTTAAATTACTGTATCAGTATATTATCTATTATTCTTTGACCAAATTTCTGCATAGTCAATTATCACGAAAAATCTAATAATAATTAACAAAAAATAAAATAATTAACTAATGAAATACGAACAATTATGCCTTTATTGCAAAGTTCAGTAGGGATCACATCAAAGTGGTTAGGTTTAGATATTAGCGGTAGTGATTCAGTTGAGGTATATTCAGTCCTAAAATATACCTCAATCCCTACCAATAGTGATTGGTAGTGATTCAGTCCGTTAGGGATTCAGTCATGTAGTGATTCGGTCCGTTCACCGCCTCCAATTTTAGTTATTTTAGACCCCTCCCCCGTTACTGTCCGTCCCTTACTGCCTCCAATTTTAGACCCCTCCCCCGTTACTGGCCGTCCCTCACTGCCTCCAATTTTAGCTATTTTAGACCCCTCCCCCGTTACTGTCCGTCCCTTACTGCCTCCAATTTTAGCTATTTTAGACCCCTCCCCCGTTACTGTCCGTCCCTTACTGCCTCCAATTTTAGTTATTTTAGACCCCTCCCCCGTTACTGGCCGTCCCTTACTGCCTCCAATTTTAGCTATTTTAGACCCCTCCCCCGTTACTGTCCGTCCCTTACTGCCTCCAATTTTAGCTATTTTAGACCCCTCCCCCGTTACTGGCCGTCCCTTACTGCCTCCAATTTTAGCTATTTTAGACCCCTCCCCCGTTACTCCCGTCCCTTACTGCCTCCAATTTTAGTTATTTTAGACCCCTCCCCCGTTACTGGTCGTCCCTTACTGCCTCCAATTTTAGTTATTTTAGACCCCTCCCCCGTTACTGTCCGTCCCTTACTGCATCCAATTTTAGACCTCTCCCCCGTTACTGGCCGTCCCTTACTGCCTCTAATTTTAGCTATTTTAGACCCCTCCCCCGTTATTGTCCGTCCCTTACTGCCTCCAATTTTAGTTATTTAAGACCCCTCCCCCGTAATTACTGTCCGTCCCTTACTGCATCCAATTTTAGACCCCTCCCCCGTTACTGTCCGTCCCTTACTGCCTCCAATGTTAGCTATTTTAGACCCCTCCCCCGTTACTGTCCGTCCCTTACTGCCTCCAATTTTAGCTATTTTAGACCCCTCCCCCGTTACTCCCGTCCCTTACTGCCTCCAATTTTAGTTATTTTAGACCGATCCCCGTTTCTGGTCGTCCCTTACTGCCTCCAATTTTAGTTATTTTAGACCCCTCCCCCGTTACTGTCCGTCCCTTACTGCCTCCAATTTTAGACCCCTCCCCCGTTACTGGCCGTCCCTTACTGCCTCCAATTTTAGCTATTTTAGACCCCTCCCCCGTTACTGTCCGTCCCTTACTGCCTCCAATTTTAGCTATTTTAGACCCCTCCCCCGTTACTGTCCGTCCCTTACTGCCTCCAATTTTAGTTATTTTAGACCCCTCCCCCGTTACTGGCCGTCCCTTACTGCCTCCAATTTTAGCTATTTTAGACCCCTCCCCCGTTACTGTCCGTCCCTAACTGCCTCCAATTTTAGCTCTTTTAGACCCCTCCCCCGTTACTGGCCGTCCCTTACTGCCTCCAATTTTAGCTATTTTAGACCCCTCCCCCATTACTCCTTGTATCACGTGGTGACCCCCACTGTCGGTTCACTATATAATAGTATCGTCTTCGACAATACAGGGGGAGCCGCGCACTTCGTGCGCGGCGGGTCATACAACGCAGTGATGCACGCCGGTTCATTTTTCGCCAACCGGCGGCGGCGTGCCCAAAATGGCCCGGCGTGGCGGCGTTCGGCGGCGTGGAACATAATTTTGTCAAAATTTAGGTTTGAATTTCCAGGCCCACAAAAATTGTGGCGTACGTGCGTGCATGAAATAATGATGTAATAAGTGTGGTTTTTACAATTATATTTGGTGGTTTTTACAATTATATTTAAGAAAAATCAAATTCCTAACATTGTCGTTGGACAATTTGGATCTCCTAAAGTTCAAAATCAACCCCGACTGGCTTCATACTCTTTCTATTTCCTTTCACGCCACGCCGACTTTTAGACCTCTCCCCCGTTACTGGCCGTCCCTTACTGCCTCTAATTTTAGCTATTTTAGACCCCTCCCCCGTTACTGTCCGTCCCTTACTGCCTCCAATTTTAGTGCCAGTAAAAAAACTCCAGCTCTCTAGTTAGGTGGAACGTAAATAACCAGATAGAATTTGAGGATGATTTAAGCAGTACAAAGAAGAAGTTTAACAACACTTGCTACTTCGTAATCTGCATTTAGATAAAAAACTGGCTCCGAATTGGCACTCTAACTAATACATTAAACATCACCTGCTCTTTTTACACTTATAATATTACAACACCGCGTGACCACCTTATAAGGAGTGTAGCATTAGTTTAGTATGTAACACATGGCATAGTATAACTTTGGGACATTACTCTATGCAGTTTTAATTGGTTCAGATCTTATTTTGATAGTTTGATAATTGATACAGCAGATCTTTAGCGGTTAGAAATCATGTTTACTGCTTTACTGTTTTATAAATTGGAATCTACCATTATAAACAATGTATATTATGAAGGAGTATATTTATTAAACATACACTTGTGTCCAGGTATCCTCTTCACTCGACGGCAATATACTCCTTCATAATATAAATGATATCTTTCTCTGGTTTTAAACAGTGCACTTTTCTAACGTTTCATGTGGTGTAATTGAAACTAAACCATTAGGAAAATTCGTTTTCGTATCATAAACTAAGCACATAGTATGTATAATGTATGTTTATTCATTATATATTCAATTCGATTCAATTTATATAAACAGAAATTACACTCACTTTAATTATCTGATTGCAATATTTAGTGATCTATATTTTGGCCCCCGATATTACACACCTGATGAATAGTACTCTCCCCCACTATCTATGTGTGCTTATTGTTGAGTTGAGTTATCGAATGAATTTGTCTGGTGACATTTTTTATATTAAAAAAATCCTTTGAGTACTATCTTCTATTTACATTTTGGTCGCAGCTATTTAGTTATTAATAGTGCAGTGCATACATTTGTTGTTAAGTTTATATTTTGTTGAGTTGAGTAATGGAATAATTTGACTAGTGACATCCTTTGTTTCTTTTTGTTCATTATCCCTTTCTCGTGTAGTCTCAATCTTATCCACTTGTAGTCTAAATCTATTTATATGTTTAACCCTTATATTAGGTAAAAGTATTTATGCAATAATTCAGACACCCACCTGTGCTTTTAACTCGCTTATTATTAGACTAACTAACTAGTAGTAGTTATAACTTATATATATATATATATATTATATATATATATACTAGAAAGCCCGTGGTCACAGGGAGGAAGGTAATAGTATTATTTGGGTCACTGTGTGGGTCACTGTGTGGGTCACTGTGTGGGTCACTGTGAGGGTCACTGTGTGGGTCACTGCGTGGGTCACTGTGTGGGTCACTGTGAGGGTCACTGTGTGGGTCACTGTGTGGGTCACTGTGTGGGTCACTGTGTGGGTCACTGTGTGGGTCACTGTAAGGGTCACTGTGTGGGTCACTGTGTGGGTCACTGTGTGAGTCACTGTGTGGGTCACTGTGTGGGTCACTGTGTGGGTCACTGCGTGGGTCACTGTGTGGGTCACTGTGTGAGTCACTGTGTGGGTCACTGTAAGGGTCACTGTGTGGGTCACTGTGTGGGTCACTGTGTGGGTCACTGTGTGGGTCACTGTGTGGGTCACTGTGTGGGTCACTGTGTGGGTCACTGTGTGGGTCACATGTCCATGCGAATCCCCATGTTTCACAACACAATATCTGCAGTAAGAATAATATGTATGTGGAATGTGGATCTCTCAGGTAAGACCCATATTCATTATTCACGTACCGTCAAAGCAAGTCATTGAGCATTAGCAAGCGCGACCCTAATTTAAATTATCATCATAATTATCATCATAATTATCCAGCGTAATTACCCTTTTTATACAGAGGATAATAGGCGGCTAGCAGGACGACCAATTTATAATTATGTATCCAGATGAATTCTAGTAATTATCATTTTATAATCAAGTAATTAACACGCAAGCTTGAAGCACCGTGTGAAATTAGAGAAGCTGACATTGGGGAACCGGTCAATAAGCCTATGTACGTGTATGAGACCAGGATTCATGAATTATTTTCTTACCCCATGCCTGAGCCCCTAAATTCATTAATGACCACGATTATGCAGCTGTATTACAGGTGTGCATGCCGGTTTAGTTTTCGTCACCGGCGGCGCCGTGTATAAAACGGCACCGGTTTTTTCTGAGAGCGTTTTGTGATCAATCTTCTAAGGCATTTCTTTTGGGGAACTAGGTGCTGGTTTTTTATCTAGCAATCTGTTTTTTCTGAGACATGCAGTATGCACTAGTCTGTACAGTCTTAAGTCAGTCTTGTAGGGAATATCTTAAATTCCAAGTTTGGCATTCTCTGTAAACCTAATATATTTCATTTTGGCTTGGTGTGGTCAGGAGTCTGCTTGCAATATAACTTAAACTCATGAAAATAATTATTTACATAATTATCTACATAATTATCTACATAAATATAAGGTGTTAATTGTTTAAGTGCCCTCGTTCAACTCAGTACCCACAAAAACATGCGTCATTGGGGCCGGGGGGATATAAGTAATAAGTATACTTTTATTATATAGTGTATGCTATTGTTAAGAGATAAATACTTCACGTCATTTTCACTATACTACTACTAGCTTATTAGCCCATCTTGGTCTCCAACATTAGGAATTTAATCGCTACACAATATGATGGGTTTCGCGTTGGATAAAAGATCTGCGTAGGGCCCTATTATATCTGTACAAAGGATAATTAGCTATGTGCTTATAGTCTGTAGTTGTTTCTCCTCTATAATAATATTTGTCTCACACATGACAGCAATGTGTTGATATGTTACTTTGTTGTAATATTATATGGTATATTAGTATAAATATATATGGTATTTTAGAGATATCTTAGTTTTAGTATAACGTTTACGGGACGTAGAATTTAGTATGTGTTTCCGGGTATTATATAATAACCAATGTTTTTATATGTTCGTATTTGGGAGTTACACATTTTGAGTGTAAGTCGGTTGGCTGGCAGAACTACTGTCAGACTAACTGTCTGTAACGAGCCGTCCGCTCACTTTGCACCTGACTTACAGCCAGGCCTGTGGTTGGTCCTCGCGACCACAGGATGACTGTCAGTGGAGTGCTCAGCGTCTAGACAGTGTCTAGACGCTAGTGCAGGCTGGCTGCGTTAGGCCGACACGCGTTGTGGCGTGACGTAAGTTTTGGGAGCATACCCGGAGAGCCGGATGTGGAGAGCTCACTTCTTAGTTGCCCCTTAATCATTTTAAGGGATTCGAATTGACGGTAGCCAGTCTTACTGAGCACTACCATTTGTGATTAGACACGTCGTGTGATCTATTAGTCACGTCAATTGTTTGGAGCGAACACTTGGAAGTTTTATCTGTTGAAGTTCACTTTGTATTACTTTTCCATTTAATTAATTATCCTTTTTAATATACTCGTTTCATTTCTACCTTTCGGTACGCCCTGCCGTTCGTGCTTCGTGACTAGAGCTTGACCAGCATACACTAAATACTAAGAAACTCCGTTTTCTATAACTTAGCAACAAGCCTTAGCAACAAGCCTTTAACAAGCAGGTGCGAAACACACTTGAATGGATCTGGAAACATTGATATTATGTTGCTTAGCAACAATCCTCTATAGTCTATATGTTGCTGGTGTAGAACCTTCTAATAATAACCATGTTCTTTAGCCTAAGTTTGGGGCCAGGGAATTCAATATATTTGGCAACTCAATAATTACTTACGGACCTAATGCCAGGTTTTAAGTGATAACTGGACCCCGGCCCCCATCCCCCTCTCCCACCCCCTGGCCCACACCCCCTCCCACACACCCGCGGCCCCCACCCCCTCGAGATCACGAGATATCTAGTACTATAACTGTTCAGTGTAACAATGGGAACAATGTTTGTTAAACAAGGGAACTTCTAGGTGTCAAGTGACTCATCTGTTTCCACCAAATAGTTACTTCAGTTTCGTTTAATAGCTGCTTAGTTCGTTTGGTCAGGGTGTGGTTATTTAAAAGAACTAAGGACACGATACTTTGTAAATATCGAAATATAAAAGTAAAATATTGGTTAAATATTTAAAGCTTCTCAGCCTTTTAACTTGTTTATATGTTAATTAAAACTAAGTTAAATTATTTAAATGAACTCTGCAGCTTGTGTGATATATTGAACATTATTCCCTTGTAGCTGGTCGTCGTTCTATTATACCTAAAAATGTATGTAATCGCCATATTTTATTATTGTGTTAATAAAGTAGGATTAAATGTTTAAATATACCTACGCCTGTAATTATAACTCAACTTTCCGTTAGCAAAGTTCAGAAATTCTGCAGACCGCAAAGAATGCAGTGATTCAACATTAACAGTTGCTTCAATTAGAATTGACATTTGGCTTAATTATAATTCGCAAGTTTCTTTGTCCATCCTGAATATTATTCCAAGGAAAATGTCTTAAATATGAGCATATCTTTTTTCTAGACACGTGTAATTTAGTTCTTTGGTTGGTTACTTTAAATTTGTGCCTTTTACAATGTTACAAAGGCTACATCAAAAATATCTCTTCAGTTTACTAAATATTGGAACAGCAGGCCTCTGCGGTACATCCGAGTTGGGCTTCAGCCAGATCTATCACCCAATAAATTAATAAATCATTGATTTACAATTTATTCGCTACAACCGTCTACTGGATAGCAATTATCGTGTACATAACAGGACATTGCAGTATCCTCCACTGACACCCGTTATCCATTCGTTAAAATGTAGTTCATAAGTAAGATTTTCACGGTAACACGAGTGTTCACTGTAACCACAGTAAGTCCACCGACCCGACTGGGAGTCGACTAGTATTGAATAAGGCGGGTCAAATCAAAATGGTTAATTTGGAACATTGTTCAGTTTTAGAGCTTACTTATCCCAAACTTCAGCTTACTGACTACTTATCCCGAAACGGTTGAGCTCTTTAACGCATGGCTAGCTTTATTGGGCTAGCTATATTACTATTACTATTACTAATGGGAAAACAATCAGGCTGGAGAAGAAAGATTAAATTGAAAGGAAACCAATTTCATATGTGCTCCTTCATAAAACAATCTGATTCCGAGCAGATTTCATATGAGGAAGCCGACTGAAAACGTCTCTCTAAACTTCGGCAAATAATTTATAATGGCTTTCACTAAATTGTTGAGTTTGGATAACTAAACGTTTCATTATGACAGCTGAGGGAACTTATCGATACCACCAGTATCGCTGACTGTACTATATAGCTTGGCTCTTGGGTCTGGACTTACAAATTTGTAGCACCGAACAACGAATAAGGGTCTGCCCACACTACGCCTCTATTCCCCGAAGGTCTGCCCACACTATGCCATGTGGTGACGGCCACGGGCCACATGGCGTGGGTCAAAAAAACCGGATTCACACAACGAGGCGCGTAGTGTGGGCAGAGCTCCCGCCAGTTGGCGTGGAACTCTCGGGGAATTCTGGCACGGATTTTAAAAACTTAGAACTATAAAGTAATTTTAAATTAAGTTTACTTAAATCAGCCTTATCATTACAAGCACTTTGTCTTAGTTGAACACCTTTTCCTTGCTTGCTTGCCTCCTTTTTAGTAAGATTTTAGTATGCACCGTGTTTCAAACAAAGACCGTACTGTTCACATGATTATTAATGATTGTGCATGATTATCATTGTACAGCACCATTTTAGATATTGTTGCGTTGTTTTTCTCGGAATTCAGTGATTTGTGACCAGTAAAGTTTTGTCAAAACCTGAACTTTGAGGCTGAACTTAAAGGGTCATTTAATATTTAACAAGTAAAGACCTTAATTCGACCTCTCTGAACAATGCGGTCTCTAATGTAAACAGCGTGACTTAAGTAACCGAAAATAGTTCCTTAATAATATTTATGAAATAAATTATTTTGCTTTTGACAAAGCAAATTGGCGCATAATGCAAGCCTTATGATAATGTTTTTTAAAAAGATTAGATAGCAGCGTTGTGTTTACACAAAGTGACAATGTTTTGTGTGACACTATGTTTTCTGTGACACTATCTGTCCTTAAGAACTATAGTAACGTTAACACTAAGCAGTCCCACTAAGCATGATCACCACGTGATGCCCATATAAGGAAGTAAAGGACCTAAGCAGTCCCACTTAGCATGTTCACCACGACACCCCCACCTGAAATGACGATATCGTAGCTGTGATCCGGACATCTGTTCCAGCACAGGATCTAGTTCTACACTACTACACAGTCTCTGAGGACAATGTCACTCAGGATGATGGTGAGTGGCCCGATGTTCCAGCCAATATTTGTTTTAAAATATTATATTATTTTTATCTATCAAATGTCAAAACTCACATAACATGCATTAAATACTGTTGAAAACTATTCAAAATGAAGCTTAAAATAAAGCAAAACTGAGCAAGTGAGCAGATTTAAAGTGGCCTTTAGGATTGGTAAGGTTGTAACCAACTTCTAACAATGCAATTTCTAAAATAGTGCAATTTTTAAGCCCTGGAGAGCTTCACTATGATAACGGAGAGCTTGGAGTTTAGTGAGACTGGGGATGTTGCGGTGGGTTGTGTTGTCATAGTGATGTGTGTCGTCGCGCTGCTAGGTAAGTCTTAACTTATCGCATATTATAGCATATTATCGCATATTATTGCATATTTTATTAAGTCCCAGGCTGATTATACCAGTTACTTAAATTAGTTTACATTTCTATATACTCAGAATTGTGGCCCTTCAAATGTACCCCCCAAAGGTAACGGCCTATCTGTAACCTAGCAACTGTAACCTAGCAACTGTAACCTAGCAACTGTAACCTAGCAACTGTAACCTAGCAACTGTAACCTAGCAACTGTAACCTAGCAACTGTAACCTAGCAACCCCCTCACAGGTAACAGCTTATCTGTAGCGTACTTCTGGGAACAAAGGCGCAAAACAATCTACCCTCTCCTCTACAGCTTCATGAGCATACTCGACATCACCTCATCCCTGGTCTCCCTTCCGGTCATTGTCACACTCTTCAGGTTTATAATATTTTATTACCATTATATTAATTAATTATTAATTAATTAATTATAATAGTATATTACCATTAAGCTCCAAAATTTAATTGGATATTATTTATTCAGATGTATATTTGTTGATTCATTGTCTGATAAATTGGTGATAAACAATAAAATTGTCTTTTCTCTTCAGTTCCCGTGATCCTGTGATGTTTGGTAACGGAGCCTTCTGTCTCATCTGGACCGTTCTGTTTTACTATCTTCTCAGGATTTCAATCTTCCTGGTTCTTCTCATCAGTGTGACTCGGACAATGGGAATGACACTGCCAATGTACAAGACAAAGCAGAGAACTGTGTTGTTGTCACTGGCGGCTTACTCCGCAATCATTCTGATTGTAGACACAGTATATCTGTCCACTGGGATGCTGCGGATGAGGTACCGGGAGAAGGAGGCATTCTGTGAAATGTTCGAACCGGAGGATCTAAAAAAGTACACCACCACAACCTCTATCTATTTCATCTTCATAAAACTGGAGATAATCGTCCCATCAGTTTTAATCATCATTAGTTTTATAGTGGGAACAATGGCGCTAGTGCGGCGGATTAAGTGCTGTAAGAAGATGAAGAAAGATGAGAGCCAGTTTAGGGATGCTTCTGTTACAGTGACCCTCTTTACAGCTACCTACTTGGTGTGTTACCTGCCGTGTTTGTGTTTGGAGGTGCTTTATTTTGTCTCTTTGTTCTGGGATACGAGAACCATCCGGGGGTGATTATTAATATAATTATAATTTATAATAATCGATTATAATTATTAGTATATTCTATTTTATAGTTTTCGTGGTTTATTTTCATCCTTAACTTCAAAGAGCAGGCTTCGAAGCAAAAATTTAAGTTAACTTAAATTTCCGGATATTTTCCTGATCAACTATTATATTGTTAGGCAAATTAACAAAGTTAAACATTTAACAACTTTCTCAGGACACAACAACTTCAAATATTACGCGCATCTGATCACAGTGTTCCTTCTCCCCCTCCTCAACTCCTCACTCAACCCCTGTCTGTATCTCACAAGGATGCCAAAGTATAGGACCTGGAGCTCTAGGATTAGCATTCAGGGGAGGAAATGGAGTTTATTGTCAGCTAAATCAACAACATCGGTTTAGGAAGGTAACACGTGATGCCCATATAAGGAGCTAAATCAACAACATCGGTGTAGCGGAGGATAAGTGAGCAATGCATGAGAAAAGATTGAGAGATAACTGCACACCGTCCCCACCCTTAGAATACCCTCCCCCTGACTTAGTAACCACTAGTAACCAATAGTAACCACTAGTAACCACTAGTAACCACTACCCCCTGACTTAGATCATGGTTGGAGATACGGAGTAGGTGTCATTTTGGAAACTTATTTTCGGATAAATCCTTGATCGCCCGAGATAAGACTTGCTTCTGAAACAACAGAACGAGTGATACAAGCTTAGTACATCATTACTTACCTCTACAAAAAACTATGATATTTTGTGTGCTGATAGAACAATCCTATATCGATTTGAAATGATTAGTTTCCATTTTGCAGATTCAAAATAATGTTTATATTTTTTCTAGAAAATTAATTCCTTTTTGTGCATGTTATTTGACTCGATTGAGAAAGTTTGTTGTGTAATTATTAATATTTGAAAATAACTTTCGTCAGAATTCGGTTTACCCCTTGAAGAAATTTACTGTTCTACTCCGCAGCAAAAAATTCACGAAAAATTGTAAATTTTACTTGCGAAACTAGAGTCACAAATTAATTAAATGTTATATTAAAAAATCAATCAAGTAACTTTTAATCATTATCTATTATTAAATTAAAATTAAATAAACTCACCGGTTCCCGGGGGTCCGAACAGGAGAACACCTTTGGGAGGGTCAATACCAAGATTAACAAACTTTTCCGGGTGTAAAAGGGGAGTCTCCACCACCTGGGAGTTACATGTTACATGTTACATGTTACATGTTACATGTTACATGTTACATGTTACATGTTACATGTTACATGTTAAATGTTACATGTTACATGTTAAATGTTAAATGTTAAATGTTAAATGTTACATGTTTCAGAACTGAATGTGACTCTTAAGTTACATGATATGATGTAGTAGACTAATAGAGTCGAATATTTCTGGACAAGTGCCAAGTGATCTAAAATTAGTTTTTTTAACAACTAGACGGCAGTCAGTCAATAACATTTGTTCAGCCAATTACCATTGTATATGGTTATTAGCTATCAGTAAATGACCATAAACGGTTAGTTGTATAAAAACAAACAATTACCTCTCTAAGTTTCTCAATCTGTTCCTTACATCCACCCACGTCATTGTAAGTCACATCCGGTTTCTCTTCCACCTGTTCGGAACATGTTGTTTTATGAAACTCGAAAACCATCAGGAAAATAGTGGGGGTCCTAATTTTCATAGTTTGAGAAAGGAAACAGCACTGCCGTGATGATGATCGTATAGGGTAACATTGGAAGTTACGTGCTTATTGTCCGAGAGTTAGGATTAGAATGCAATGCTTGTTCTAATTTTCAAATTGTTTAATTTTAGGAACATTCCAACTATAACATGATCATTGATTTCGGATCAAACTCGAATTTGCAATCATCAGATGCATTTCAAATCCTTCGAGAAGAATAAATAATCTAAAAAGGCACACCATGTTATTGTACATTAAAGAAGTCAAGTTAAAGAAGTCACATACTTTTAGAAAGCAAAGCAGTGCTACAAGAAAATACCTGATTGTTTCTGAATAGACTCAGTGAAGACAGAATCTAATGGAAATATAATCTGTCTTCACTGCATCTATTCAGAAACAAATAGAAATTTGAATGAAAAACTATCAAATCATGAGACTTAATAACACTACACGAATCCACCAGATTACGCAAAGCAGTGCTACAAGAAAATACCTGCATCATAGTAACTGTAGGATCAATCTTGGGCGGCAGAGGAATGTGAATCTGGTACTTGTTCCTATCTACCCCTACTCGCATTCCCTCCTCAATATCCGTGGGGGCTACTCTGTCTCCTAGATCTACCACGAACTTAGCAAACTGCTTGACATTTATTATGTACTTGGCGTCTTCTCCTTCTGCGTTTATTATCTTTGTGCACCTGGCTACCTGTGTAGGCGAGGTTTAATGTTGCGGGGGTATTGATTGGGTGCGAGATTTAGCGAGGCTTAATGTTGAGGCAGCCACTATATTAACGAAAATCTACAAGTAATAGAGTAAGAACTTCTATCGAGTTAATCTAGAATGTAATTAAGACAATGGAAGTTTTCCAACAATATCTCGACAACTTAAGCAGTACAGAAGTAAAAATGAAAACGTAGACTGTAGAGTGAGAATTATTTTCCAAAATATATAGAGCCGCAAACAGAGTGGCAAGCAAGTTTGAAAATAGAGCATCTTAATAACAAGCTACGCGTTGGTTAGATCAGAAACACACAAACAAGTTATCATATATCTCACTATAACTTAAACTACTAATTTAAATCACAGAATTGGGGGGGGGGGGGGGGCCAACCATATTAAAGTATACTAAAATGTAGGATTTTTCCCGATTTTGACCCGGGGATATACTTTAATATACTTTAATATACCTACAATATACTTTAATATATCCCTACCTCCTTGGAGGCCTACATCAAAAATTGTTGCCCAAAATAAGCTTGCAATGCAATTCTTAATCGATTCCAAAAAGTTCTTGAAAAAATATTGAAAACTGATGGAGTTATTTCAATTTTAATGAAGTAATTTTGGCTAGTATTCCGAACCGAGATATTATGTGCAATTTTCCCAATTTTGTTCATGGAGGTCTTTTTACTTAGTATCCACTATATTCAACAAACACTGAGTTATATCTTTCACATAGAGTTAGTCTCATTAAAAAATATTGAAATTTTATCGAATTTGGGCAAAAGCGAATTTGAGCAAAAGCGTATGCCCAAATATGGGCATATTTTTTAAGCTCATAGCTCAGCCAATTTTTGACCAATCTGGATGGAAATTCATGTACTAGTCCTAAAACAGGCTTATCTTGCGAATCTGAGTGAAAAATATAGTTCATCATGTAAATCTTAACGAAGAATATAAATCTTCTAATTGTAGGTATATTAAAGTATATTAAAATGTAGGATTTTTTCCGATTTTGACCCGGGGATATACTTTAATATACTTTAATATGGTTGCCCCCCCCCCCCCCCCCCCCCCAGAATTTATATCACAGAATGTAAATCACAGAATTAAATCAGTTTAACAGATTGTTAGTTGTTATTTACTAGCTGTAATGCTGCTGAGATGGGTGTAGGGATACCATGTCATACCAAAATATATTTCACGTTCTTAAACTGGGCCGCAGACTTAAAATCATGAGCTTATTATATATATATATAATAATATCAGAATTAAATTTACAGGGCAATTGGCATTATGTTATTATCAAGTTATTCAATTATTTAAAGATGCTTCTCAAGCTGTGGGAGGGGGGGGGGGGGCAGCTGTAAAGTGTAAAGGAAGTTTAAATCAAGTCAGTGAACTATTAAAAACTACTATATTTAGGCCCTCAGGCCTAAGTATAGATTGCTATTGCAAACGTATGTAAGACTATGAGATATGTATAAGTTAAGCAGTATATTCCAAGGCCTTTATAAATCCAACAAATTCTAGGGGACCTGCAAAGCTTTAAAAACCATTGTACCTACTGTACCTACAGACTACAGAGGCTTAGATATAACAATGAATCAGGCACATGAACAGCTTTAAGAATGATTAATTAATTAATTAATTAATTAATCAATTAAGAGTAGCTGGGTTACCTGAAGAGGTTGTTCTCCCTGGAGGGTCTGTTTGTCTGCCGCTAAATCCCACATACCAGGGTTAGCTAGTCCTGTATCTGACTCTTTAATACCTGCAGAGTGTAACATTTAGAGAAACCAGGGTTAGCTAGTCCTGTATCTGACTCCTTAATACCTGCAGAGTGTAACATTTAGAGAAACCAGGGTTAGCTAGTCCTGTATCTGACTCCTTAATACCTGCAGAGTGTAACATTTAGAGAAACCAGGGTTAGCTAGTCCTGTATCTGACTCCTTAATACCTGCAGAGTGTAACATTTAGAGAAACCAGGGTTAGCTAGTCCTGTATCTGACTCCTTAATACCTGCAGAGTGTAACATTTAGAGAAACCAGGGTTTGCTAGTCATGTATCTGACTCCTTAATACCTGCAGAGTGTAACATTTAGAGAAACCAGGGTTAGCTAGTCCTGTATCTGACTCCTTAATACCTGCAGAGAGTAACATTTAGAGAAACCAGGGTTAGCTAGTCCTGTATCTGACTCCTTAATACCTGCAGAGTGTAACATTTAGAGAAACCAGGGTTAGCTAGTCCTGTATCTGACTCCTTAATACCTGCAGAGTGTGTAACATTTAGAGAAACCAGGGTTTGCTAGTCCTGTATCTGACTCCTTAATACCTGCAGAGTGTAACATTTAGAGAAACCAGGGTTAGCTAGTCCTGTATCTGACTCCTTAATACCTGCAGAGTGTAACATTTAGAGAAACCAGGGTTAGCTAGTCCTGTATCTGACTCCTTAATACCTGCAGAGTGTAACATTTAGAGAAACCAGGGTTAGCTAGTCCTGTATCTGACTCCTTAATACCTGCAGAGTGTAACATTTAGAGAAACCAGGGTTTGCTAGTCCTGTATCTGACTCCTTAATACCTGCAGAGTGTAACATTTAGAGAAACCAGGGTTAGCTAGTCCTGTATCTGACTCCTTAATACCTGCAGAGTGTGTAACATTTAGAGAAACCAGGGTTTGCTAGTCCTGTATCTGACTCCTTAATACCTGCAGAGTGTAACATTTAGAGAAACCAGGGTTAGCTAGTCCTGTATCTGACTCCTTAATACCTGCAGAGTGTAACATTTAGAGAAACCAGGGTTAGCTAGTCCTGTATCTGACTCCTTAATACCTGCAGAGTGTAACATTTAGAGAAACCAGGGTTAGCTAGTCCTGTATCTGACTCCTTAATACCTGCAGAGTGTAACATTTAGAGAAACCAGGGTTTGCTAGTCCTGTATCTGACTCCTTAATACCTGCAGAGTGTAACATTTAGAGAAACCAGGGTTAGCTAGTCCTGTATCTGACTCCTTAATACCTGCAGAGTGTAACATTTAAAGAAACCAGGGTTAGCTAGTCCTGTATCTGACTCCTTAATACCTGCAGAGTGTAACATTTAGAGAAACCAGGGTTTGCTAGTCCTGTATCTGACTCCTTAATACCTGCAGAGTGTAACATTTAGAGAAACCAGGGTTAGCTAGTCCTGTATCTGACTCCTTAATACCTGCAGAGTGTAACATTTAGAGAAACCAGGGTTAGCTAGTCCTGTATCTGACTCCTTAATACCTGCAGAGAGTGTAACATTTAGAGAAACCAGGGTTAGCTAGTCCTGTATCTGACTCCTTAATACCTGCAGAGTGTAACATTTAGAGAAACCAGGGTTAGCTAGTCCTGTATCTGACTCCTTAATACCTGCAGAGAGTAATATTTAGAGAAACCAGGGTTAGCTAGTCCTGTATCTGACTCCTTAATACCTGCAGAGTGTAACATTTAGAGAAACCAGGGTTAGCTAGTCCTGTATCTGACTCCTTAATACCTGCAGAGTGTAACATTTAGAGAAACCAGGGTTAGCTAGTCCTGTATCTGACTCCTTAATACCTGCAGAGTGTAACATTTAGAGAAACCAGGGTTAGCTAGTCCTGTATCTGACTCCTTAATACCTGCAGAGTGTAACATTTAGAGAAACCAGGGTTAGCTAGTCCTGTATCTGACTCCGTAATACCTGCAGAGTGTAACATTTAGAGAAACCAGGGTTTGCTAGTCCTGTATCTGACTCCTTAATACCTGCAGAGAGTGTAACATTTAGAGAAACCAGGGTTAGCTAGTCCTGTATCTGACTCCTTAATACCTGCAGAGAGTGTAACATTTAGAGAAACCAGGGTTAGCTAGTCCTGTATCTGACTCCTTAATACCTGCAGAGTGTAACATTTAGAGAAACCAGGGTTAGCTAGTCCTGTATCTGACTCCTTAATACCTGCAGAGTGTAACATTTAGAGAAACCAGGGTTAGCTAGTCCTGTATCTGACTCCTTAATACCTGCAGAGTGTAACATTTAGAGAAACCAGGGTTAGCTAGTCCTGTATCTGACTCCTTAATACCTGCAGAGAGTAACATTTAGAGAAACCAGGGTTAGCTAGTCCTGTATCTGACTCCTTAATACCTGCAGAGTGTAACATTTAGAGAAACCAGGGTTTGCTAGTCCTGTATCTGACTCCTTAATACCTGCAGAGTAGCCCGGTTCATAAAACAAAAATATTATCCAATAATTGCGGCAATAGGCTTATCTGTTGTTCCTTAGGCCAAATAACTACCAAAAAAATTTTGAAGCTTCAACTCCAACCGGAAACACCCCCACATGCCACGCCCATTTTTTTCATCAATTTTTAACAGGTAAAAATCTTCATATCATCAATTTAGGCATGAAGGAATGCTTTTAGTGCTCCAACAGTTTGGGGTCTAATAGTAATGGTAGAAAAAGGTTAACTTTAGTCAAAGTCTCAAGTCTCCACGGCGCTTGGTTTAGGCGCACCGGATCTCGCGTCTCGCCTCTGCTGCGTGATTGGTAGCGCCAGAACTAAAGGTCGTAGATACATGAGACTTCAACTAAAGTTAACCTTTTCCTACCATTTACATTAGAGTAGCACAGATTCAGAGCTCTAAACACATTCCTTCATCCTTAAAACGACAATCATATGAATTTTGCCTGTAAAAATTGATATCTTGATGTCAATTAACATCGTAAGCTTTTGAAACTAAATTAATTAAATGAGTCATAATACTTCACACAATATTTACACACAATATGAAAATATAAATACAGGAAGTCTCTTTGATTCGACATTGAACTTTTCTCGGTCCCTGCACTGGAAAGTGGAACTGATCCTTTAAAGAGGTCAGCAGGTTCTAATTTAGGTACCCTGGTTTTCGAATCGCCATGTCTTCACAAGCAAGCTGTCTAATCTTCGTTGCCAAAAGGAATTTTGTTGCCAGAGGAATATTTTCGTCAAACTAGGATTTAAATGAGGTCCTTATTTCCTTATAACTCGTCACCTATAGGATCAGCATTGATGAGGTTCAATAATTCCTTCATAGCTCGTCACTGACAGGATCATTATTAATGAGATCCAATGCTTCCTTCATAGCTCGTCACTGACAGGGTCACCGATCACTATTAATAAGGTCTGATGATTTCTTCGTGACTAACGAGGTACAGTAATCTCTTACTGATACGTCAAGACCAAGTTAAGTAAATAACTATAAATATCCAAGCATTAGCTAACAAAATAGCATCTGGTTCTAATTCCTTTACCAAGTTATCAGTAATGGATCTAAAATCTAAATGAATCTCTTCTGTAAACTGATTTTCTTGAAGCTGAAGGACTGATTCCCTCTCCAAGATGGGGGAATATTTGTTAAATTCTTGTAGGATTCATGAAGAGGGGAAACTCTCCACGGTATGCTTGCGTTCTTCTGTAGGATGATGCCATAGCTGGCATATTCCCAATACTCGACCAGCTCGTTCTCGACAGTGACAACAGCAGTATATAAATTCACAAACTGCTCATTCATAAACATTAGTCTCCGGAATGCGACTTCATTGTAAGAGAGCTTGGAAGAGGGCGAATTCCCCCAGTAATGTTTGTTTTCGCTAGCATTGTAATGCAAGAAATTTTGCAACACAATGCAACCAACGAAGTTTCAACTGAAAAGATTCATAATATGATTGTTGGATTATTAATAAAAGACTGTTATTACCTCTGACAGTTCCAGGGTGTGGAGACGTGGAATCCAAGAAAGACTTCCTGTATTTATATTTTCATATTGTGTGTAAATATTGTGTGAAGTAATATGATTCATTTAATTAATTTAGTTTCAAAAGCTTACGATGTTAATTGACATCAAGATATCAACTTTTACAGGCAAAATTCATATGATTGTCGTTTTAAGGATGAAGGAATGTGTTAAGAGCTCTGAATCTGTGCTACTCTAATATAAATGGTAGGAAAAGGTTAACTTTAGTTGAAGTCTCATGTCTCTACGACCTTTAGTTCTGGGGCTACCAATCACGCAGCGGAGGCGGAGACGCGAGATCCGGTGCGCCTAAACCAAGCGCCGTGGAGACTTGAGACTTTGACTAAAGTTAACCTTTTTCTACCATTACTATTAGACCCCAAACTGTTGGAGCACTAAAAGCACTCCTTCATGCCTAAATTGATGATATGAAGATTTTTACCTGTTAAAAATTGATGAAAAAAATGGGCGTGGCATGTGGGGGTGTTTCCGGTTGGAGTTGAAGCTTCCAAATTTTTTTGGTAGTTATTTGGCCTAAGGAACAACAGATAAGCCTATTGCCGCAATTATTGGATAATATTTTTGTTTTATGAACCGGGCTACTGCAGAGTGTAACATTTAGAGAAACCAGGGTTAGCTAGTCCTGTATCTGACTCCTTAATACCTGCAGAGTGTAACATTTAGAGAAACCAGGGTTAGCTAGTCCTGTATCTGACTCCTTAATACCTGCAGAGTGTAACATTTAGAGAAACCAGGGTTAGCTAGTCCTGTATCTGACTCCTTAATACCTGCAGAGTGTAACATTTAGAGAAACCAGGGTTTGCTAGTCCTGTATCTGACTCCTTAATACCTGCAGAGTGTAACATTTAGAGAAACCAGGGTTAGCTAGTCCTGTATCTGACTCCTTAATACCTGCAGAGTGTAACATTTAGAGAAACCAGGGTTTGCTAGTCCTGTATCTGACTCCTTAATACCTGCAGAGTGTAACATTTAGAGAAACCAGGGTTAGCTAGTCCTGTATCTGACTCCTTAATACCTGCAGAGTGTAACATTTAGAGAAACCAGGGTTAGCTAGTCCTGTATCTGACTCCTTAATACCTGCAGAGTGTAACATTTAGAGAAACCGACCGATGTTTGTAGTCAAATTTATTAGAGAAAAATGTTACCAGACATATACCAAAGCCAATAAGCCATAGTCGAGACGATTAGGTAATATTAATTTAGCACGAGCAGTAATTATTTTATCGAAAGGCTCTAGTTCCAAATTCTAAAATGCCATTCACAAATACTGTTTCTCTGGATAAACCACAATTAACGGCACTATAGCAAGCAATATTGTTGTGTCACAGCATAATAATTGTAGAAGGGAAAATATCCGGTAGTAGAGACTAGGTAGGAAAAGTGAAACTACTGTTTAGGACTCCTAAACAGTAGTTTCACTTTTCCTACATAGTCTTTACTACCGGATATCATCCCTGGAATCATTATCTTATCATGAGACTGATAAACAGCGAACCTCTCCAGAATCTCATACAGCATAATAATTGTAGAAGGGAAAATAGCAGATGTATCTTACCGATGAGCTCGTTGACTTTCTTCACATGGGACTGAATATCTGCTTCTACTTGTTTTATCTGGTTTGTGTATGGTCCCACACCGTATGTTTTTAGGAGGGCTATGTCTCCCGCATCAAGAGCTAGAATAGGGGACTTGTTAGTAAAAGTAAAGTATAGTAAAAATTATGACATAACATCATCACACATGTATCACAAAGTATCAAATCACTATATTAGTGGGGTGGTCAATAATTATAACGTCGTGGCAAGTTGATGTGGCGTCTTAAGACCATTTTCGAAGATCTTAACATTTTTCAATATTTAGATGTTAATTATCACAATGAAGAGAAGTGGTATGTATACCGATTTCAAACCAATTCTAGAATATTCTAAAGGAGTTGTGAAGTGCTCTACTCACTCTGAATTGGTTTCTCTTCCTCGGGCTCATCCTTAACCTTCCTCATGTCGGACCCCAAATGATCAGGCATGTTGGTATCTGGTTATAAAAGCTACTGGGGTAGCTTGTGTCCAGCTATTCTAACTTGGACTTGGGGCTATCGGAGATTTTGTTATTAAATAGGGAGTTCGATACACGACACATGTTTCGGAGACATAATAATACTTTTAAACAGATGATTTTATCAAGCAATGCTCGTAGACTTGTTGAACTATAAATTTGAACGGTAGTTGAACTACCGGTAAACGAATTGAACTTCATTGTTCATGCGAGATCGCAGACAAAGATGAATGAATTTACAAAATTAGCGCCGCGCCGCGCGCGTCAATTCAGTTACAGTAACTGCTAAAAAAGTGCATTTTGTATTATATTTGCACAAAACTTAGTATGGTTAGCGCTTTTGACGCGCACGTACTCCGCGCACTTCACATTCGGATCATGTGACCATCGTGACGTATTTACTCCTGTGTAACGCAATAGTCATGTAAGCAATTAAACTGTTAAGTTATTAAAATGATTCTTGGCAAGAAACTGCTAGAAAATGGGCTGAACAAATCGTAACGATTTCGAGAAAACTCTGGACAGGCACTCTGTTAACCAACAAATGTTTGGAAAACGTTAAACAGGAAGCATGTTTTGTGGAGTGCGTGATTTAAAAAAAATTATGTTGGCTAGTATGTGATTTTAGGAGAAGTACCTGATTTTATATGTATCTATATACATATTATATGTGAGTATGATAAACCATTTACTACCTTTTTCAACAAACCGTCGAGAAAAGAATGTTAGGAATGGATATCATGGTGTTGTCGGATCCTCGGTAATGTGACATTTTTTTTTTTTTTTTTTTTTTTTTTTAGAGAGGCTGGGCCTGGTTGGCCCACGAGAGGATAGCATATGAATGCTTTGCCTACCTCTGGGGTATGGCAGTCCTGTGGGAGGATGCCAGTGGAATCAAGATGTGTAATCAAGGATGATGGTAAGTGTTGTGGGGTGTGTCATGGATAAACGCTTAAGTGGTGGTTGAGTGTGGAAGAGAGAGGCGAAATAAGACGGCGTTAAAATAGTCGCTATGTTACACCTGTCTGGTCCAACTCCTCTGGCACCACTAAGCGTTTAGTGTGGTTTGTAAAGTTGACAATGGTGGAGATGTGTTGGTTGTCGAATATGTCATTGACAGAGAGGTAGTAGTCCCGGAAATATTGACCTCTTATTTGGGCAATAGCCGGGCACTGTCCGAGAAAGTGTGAGACAGTCTCCTCTTCGTCGCCGCATTTAGGACAAGCACTTGTGTCTGATTTGCGAATGGTGTGTAGGTGTTTGTTGAGGCCACAATGTCCCGTGATGAGGTGCACTGCAGTTCTATAATTTTGTCTGTTGTTACTGAGTGTAGTGTTGAGATTTTTGATGATGTTGATGTTTTTATGTCCAAGTGTCAGTTTAGTGTGTCTGGGACCATCAGTAATCCATGATTCTTGATTAATTCTTGGTAATGTGACATGCTAAGGAAATAAATGGTTAATTCAGGTAGTGGTAAAATTCAGATTTTTAAAAATCATTGAAGAATACTTTGCCGATACTCAATCATACACGATAAAGTAATAAGTTTCTTAAACGAAAATAATTTCACATAACTGCAAAGATTTTTGTCGATTAACCTAAAATTTGTTAGGACAAGAAGAAAATTCAGTGAACTAATGAAATGTATATAAACTTAATAAACGTAATAAACGGTTGTAAATAAGCAAACACAGCCGCTAATTTTACTCTTTCTAAAACACGTGATATACATCAAATAAACATCGTATAGAATAAACCTCAATTTGATAGATCTCGTTACTTGTGGTCAGATGGTGACGTTTGTCTGTGACACGTGACAGTGTGGCATGACGTCATGTCACGTGGCATGACGTCATGTCACGTGACAGTGTGCTTCTAATCGAAACACAGATTCAACGTCACGTGTCCAAATAAACTTCCCATCCAGAATCCACGTCTATAATCTTAATTTACAGTAATAAAAGCTCATCGCATTTGTGGATTAAAGTTTACATTAAAAGAAAATCATTATCTACGAAGAGGGAAAATCAAGTGAATTAAAGTGACATGCGATGCAGACATTATCAATGATGCTGTAAGGAAAGAGATATTTATTTAGATAATTTAAGTTTATAGCTTTATAGATGTATCCAATTATATCTCAAATCTGCTGTGGTTACTATGTAGTTACTATGTAGTTACTATGTAGTTACTATGTAGTTACTATGTAGTTACTATGTAGTTACTATGTAGTTACTATGTAGTTACTATGTAGTTACTATGTAGTTACTATGTAGTTACTATGTAGTTACTATGTAGTTACTATGTAGTTACTATGTAGTTACTATGTAGTTACTATGTAGTTACTATGTAGTTACTATGTAGTTACTATGTAGTTACTATGTAGTTACTATGTAGTTACTATGTAGTTACTATGTGGTTATAATGTTATCTGTGATGAAAAGCTTATTCAAATATAAGTTGAGAAATTTGATAATTTAGATTTAAACACGTATATTATATAACAAACATCATACACGACTTCAGCAAGAAAACAATTCTGACAATTAAATCTAACCCAGGTTTCAAGAAAATACTTTGTTTTTGTTACCATGGTTACTATTAGTTACCATATAGGGTACTATTCATTTCATAAACTGATCCATGCACGAACAACTCGAGTTAACTCCTCTTTTCATATCAGCTCTGAGAAAACTGAGATTCTAACAATGAAAAGTCTGAATTCCTCAACTGTACTAAAGACAGAATAAGGTACAACATGTAAACTCAGTGGTACAATATCTCTTACTGATGTTTTCCCAACTGTTCCTATCACTGTGGCGTGACGTCATGTCACGTGGTGTGACGTCATATCACTGTGGCGCTCGACCTCTTCTCGAAGCTTTCTGTCTTTCAAACCTGCTCTCCATCTCTTCTAAAACTTTCGGTGTGTATTTCACTACAAGTCTTACTTTACCTGGGAACAATGGATAGTTAATCAGGACATGTGGTGTGACATCATATCACGTGGAGTGACGTCATATCACGTGGATTGACGTCATATCACGTGGAGCAGTTTGTGGTAATCGGGGTTTTACCACAAACTGAATGTAAGACGAAATATATAAATATAAGACGAAATAGCGAACCTTGAGCGTTTTTGAGCAGATCAACAGCTGTTTCATGAGAAGCCTTCTCCACACTTTGTCCATTAACTGATAACAACTGATCACCTCGTCGCAGGTTAGCATCCCTGTAATTAGGTAATGTTAATTTAGATAAGCATCCCTGTAATTAGGTAATGGTCATTAGAGGAAACTGACTGCGGATTTGGTTGTTGATCAAGTTAAGGGTCAGTAAAAACGGAGAAAAATAATAAATACTAAAACTTAATATACAAACATTACCATTGAACATATATATACATTGTCATTAACTAATTGGTTAGTTAACTTATAAATTAATTGAATAATGTAACTTACTTGTGAGCAGCACCCCCTGGGATAATACGGGAAATGTAAATTGGAGAAGCTTGTTCCTTTCCGCCCATTACGTTAAATCCTAAACCTTCCTCAGTCTGAAACAAGATAAGAGGAGATAAGATAAGAGGAGATAAGATAAGAGGAGATAAGATAAGAGGGGATAGGATAAGTTACGAGGGGATAAGATAAGAGGGGATAAGATAAAAGGGTATAAGATAAGAGGGGATAAGATAAAAGGAGATAAGATAAGAGGAGATAAGATAAGATAAGATAAGAGAGGATAAGATAAGAGGAGATAAGATAAGAGGGGATAAGATAAGAGGAGATAAGATAAGAGGGGATAAGATAAGATGAGATAAGATAAGAGGGGATAAGATAAGAGGTGATAAGATAAGAGGGGATTCAAGATAAAAGGAGATAAGATAAGAGGAGATAAGATAAGAGGGGATAAGATAAGAGGGGATAAGATAAGAGGGGATAAGATAAGAGGGGATAAGATAAGAGGGGATAAGATAAGAGGGGATAAGATAAGAGGGGATAAGATAAGAGGGGATAAGATAAGAGGGGATAAGATAAGAGGGGATAAGATAAGAGGGGATAAGATAAGAGGGGATAAGATAAGAGGGGATAAGATAAGAGGAGATAAGATAAGAGGATGTAGGAAACCAGAAACTATCCAGTGAAAACTCGAACAGACTACTGCAACTGTTCGTCGTTCGAGTGTTTATTTGTTTAAGCATTTAACAAATCAACAGAGTTAGGTTCTTTTTTATCGGAGCACATCACAAGATTCAAGAGCAAAACATTCTAAAAAGTCTACAGAGATGTTTACCAATAACAACCACTAGCAACCACTAACAACCACTAACTGATAGCAGTAAAATACCTTGGGTAGCTCAATAACTCTAGGATGGGCATGTCCCTCTGAAGCAGCAAAAGCTGCAACTGTTGCTTTAGCCGCAGCCTCTGCTCGGATCTCTGGGGGGTGATTTATATCCACTGTTTCGTGCACCTGAAGTAATTAATTAATTATTGATTAATTTATCACCTGACATGATTAATTAGTCAATAATTTCAATCATTTTAATAATTTCTTATTGACCTTTTGTTTAAGATTAGATGATGACAATAGTCAAGTAAAGGCATTCAGGAACGAGAGAAGTTTCTGCACAAAACAAAATCTGAGCAAGCCCAAATTTATAACATAAAGGCACACACTGATCTATATTATGTACATTATACATAATATGATACATAATTATAACATAATATGATACATAATTATAACATAATATAATACATAATTATAACATAAACCCAATTATCACCTGCTCGTAAACCTCTCTGACGGCCCTACAGAAGTCACTCTTCAGCACATTCTTCATAGCAGCTAGTTTAGAGGCAGGTATCTCTCCACTCTGTTCCAGAGTCTCCATCAGCTCTATCGCTCGGCGGATATCTCGCTCTAATGTCAACGGAGCCATGTTTTACCTAGTACAGATGATGGATTACAGTGACATGGTGTCACACCACGTGACATGACGTCACACCACGTGACATGACGTCACACCACGTGATATGACGTCAGCACAAGTGAGAAAAAGTGAGCACAAGATATCAGGGTTAAAGTATTTTCTTTATAATATGTAATTCATAACAGATCAAAGTTTTGTGATGGAACTTTATTTTAATCTGTCTAACAAGTAAACAAGATTCGGGAACTTTAAATCAAGAAATCTAGAAACAGCAACAATAAGAAATGAAACGAGGGGTGTAATGAAAATCATTATAAATGACGGGTTACAAAATTAACTGAATCGAATAAATTAAAAGACTAAAGAATGCGTATCGTACGCTTATTAGGAGTATACTGTGTATCCTGTAAACGAATACATGACAACTGTAAATTCTGAAATTAATTAAGAGAACTATTCGAGATCAGATTTCACTAACTTGATAGTTCTATAATGGCATACTGACAGCTTTTAAAGAGCTTCTATCACTATATATTTCTAATCTGTACCTTTGCTCGTCACATCGAGACACAGCATATTACATGAGTTCCAATACTCAATAAATTTGTTTTCTAAGAGGGGCCAAATAAAGGTAAAAACACATTAACGTCACTATAAAGATCACGTTCCTCGGAGATCATGTAAACAATTGAGAAGAGTTGCGTTACAACCAGCGAGATATGATACAAGAGGTGTGAGGGAGGGTCTGTCTATATTACAATAACATGTACCAAATCTCTAAAAACACTAATATTAATATACAGGGGGCCACTATCAGGAGAAGTCAACTTCTGGGTTCTGAGTTAACGAGTCCACGCTTGAGTCTATATACTCGATACTCGAGTCGATGAACTTTTCAGCATCTGTAATACTTGAGTCGATGAACTTTTCAGCATCTGTAATACTCGAGTCGATGGATTTTCGGGTGTCCGACGCAAAAAAGTCTACTGTCCGAAGTGTTTCTGAAGAGATTTCGTCTATTGCAGAGAATGCTGTGAGCATTTCCTCCTCCACCTTCTGTGTTATCGACTCCATTGCCTGATAAATTGGTTCATACCATCAAATTGATAATATTATAATCTATATTAGTGATCAGCTATCAATGAATCAAATTAAAGTTTTTCAAGCTAGTTGTGATGATTTTTATTTGTTTTAAGTATTTCAAGTGTAAGTGTAAGTAGTGCAAGAAACTCCAGAATTTGTATGAAATGAGAAATGGGAATGAGCAATATGATGGATAAAATCTGAACAAATTATTACAAAACTACAGTGTATTATTAAGAAAATACAGTCGCCGTTATCAGATCGTTAAAAAGTTAAATCTCTTGGTCTCAAATTTAGTGATCCAATAATTGTCAGTCGAGTGTCGACTTATAAATGCCAAATATGCGTACAAATATAATTTTAGGTTTTAAATCATCATACATCAGGTTTATTGCGGCTGTAAAACTCGAGAAATTAAAAATAAATAAAAAACAATCGTATTCAGAAGTTAAATTAATCAGGTTTAATACTAGATAATTTGTTTTTGATAATTGTGTGACTGGTGATGTTGGTGAGGTGAGGGTTGGTTTCCTTTCTCAAATCCTCCTTTTTCTCTCTCTCGGTGTTTATAGTTTGTATGATTGATTCTAAAGCCTGGTGTTATGGTTTATTTGTAGATTGGTGACATGAAAATTCAACAATAATGAATTATAAAACAATGGATTGCAACTAGAAACACTGTACGTTTTAATAACGTACCTTAAGTCCTTCTCGAGCAGCGTCAGTCATGGTACCAACCAACCAATTCTCAGCAGCATCGTCCACTAATCGAGACACGCTAAATAAGAACTTAGCTGCGTGGTCTAGGTGAGTTGTTTCTCCAACACCTGAGAAGAAGATGTGATGATTATGCGTATAATTAATTATGATTATGCGCATAATTAACTGGAACTTTAATGATTAAATAATGTTGTTTAAAGCTGAAGAATAAAGAAAGGGTAAATTTGAGGTTATACACTCAAGAATAAAATCGTTTTTTGATACAAGGGTTACAGCAATAGTGCTTACTTTTATATACAATTTCTTCTCGCATTGCAAACATTGAGGCTGCATTGATGTTTTGAGACCTGAAATTAAAAACTGATATTTAGTCAAATGGATGATGCTACGGTGAAACTTTCCAAGGATGCATCTTAGTAAAAAATTAATTCAATTGGAACAGACTTAATTTCTTTAAAATGTATATATATACGTGCGGACAGTGTATTCGTGACAGTGTATTCGTGAGTCATCGAAAGAATCAAACTATCGGTGGCATGCTTGTACACAATAAGTACCGTGCCAGTGGAACTTTAAACTGTGATAATGAGAGAGAAACAACTGCAAGCCAGATCCAGGAACCAGACTCCGAAAGTCTAAGGGCGGTTCCCGGGGCTGTCGACCCAGGGTGCCATGCTTGTGGTAAATGTTATGTTTGTAAGCAAAATTTCCTGTCCCCCTGTTCCAATTTTAGTAGTCACCATTCTAAACAAGTTTTCCCTATAACTAAGTATATATCTTGTCAGAGTTATAACCTCATTTATTTAATGGAGTGTAAGACTTGTAAACAGTCGTATGTCGGTTATACTACCTCAAATCTCCCTAAGAGATTCTCTAACCATAAGAGTCACATAAAGAAAGGTATAAGAAGTTGTAAATTAGTTAACCATTTTTTAGATATTGATCATGATTTAGATTTTAGTACCATAGCCTGCTATAATTCCTCACTTAGTAAGCACCTTTCTGTCATTATAGTAGACGCTTTAGTATTTGAGCCTAATATTAGTAAAGCAGACAAAGAAAAGGCTATGGAAGCTAGAGAGGGGTTCTACCAGACCCAATTGAAAACCCTTGAACGGTTTGGGGGTATGAACACCCTTGATAGTAACCATCTACTTTTTAAATCTGCCGGAGCTTAGTTTTAGTTTTAGTATATTTTGTAGATTTTATTTAGTTATACCATTATTCCAGAGACGTGCATATTACATTTTTTACTTAAGTATAAATTTTACAGGTTTTTGTTGTGATTTTAAGCTTGATTTTCCGAGAATCAGTTATCGGTATTTAGATAAGAGATAAGATAAGAGTACATTTGTAACGGCTTTCAGTTTCTTTTTTAAATTTCAATTCATCAGATTTTCCCACTGCTTTTAGTTTGTATTTATTCTCAATTGTATATGATTCGTATTTGTTGTAGTTACTTTAATGATATAATTTCTCAGAATTGATGTAAATAAACGATGCAAAGACTTTCGAAGATCTAATCACAACCGCTTTCTTTTATTGTGTAGAAGTCCAGCCATGAAATATATATATACATTTTTAAGAAATTAAGTTATACATTTATAAATATTCATATCATCAAGATAAATGTTCTTAACAAACAAGCCATAACTCACCTCAAGGTTAGAGTTTGTTCAACAGGATCAACAATACTGTACTCCACAGCATATCCTCTCGCATCCCCAAAGAAGAACTTCATGAAAGATGGGACGTTCCAGTCGCTGATAATAATTCGTTTGCTGTGCAACTTCCCATCTAAATCCACATATCGTTCTATCACATCAGTGCCGTATACGGAAGATTGGAAATCATTTGGATACTTCCTCCAGAAGGCTTGGGTAACGGTTGACCAGGGGTGCTGAAGAGAAAACTGTAAAAAGCGCTCATAACGGATCTGGTTTCAGCATTTGATAAACTATCGATGAAGATTAATTTTGATGATGAAAATCTTAAAATAAATGGATACAATGAGCTTTTCATTAACAAGAAATGCGGCCGCTTTTCTTTTGTGGATGGCCGCTCAATTTCCCGATCCGTGATGGAGTATTTCATCATGTTCCATGCCACCTGGGGACCCCAGTCTTTGCTGTTTATAAGCATGCAGATATGGCGGAGTGACAGGCCGAGCGCCGCCCAGTTGATATAATTCCATATTGAATTTGAAAATCGTGTATATTTCTATGTAACCATATACCTGACACGGATCTGTGCAAAATAGTAATACTATAAACTCAAAATAATAATACTATGCTATCAATTAGTCCCTATAGCGGGATGCGCATGGTGAAATAACAATGTACTTGAACATTTCAGCACCACGCGCCAACAATTGTTAAATCAGATGATCGCGCAAAATAACTTTGCGCAGGCAGACACGTGGGCGACACCTACGCATGCAGGCACGGTCGCAAAGCTACCATATACAAAAAAAACCTCGATCGCTAACCCTTGTCCTTGACTCTTTTGTGCCTTCGGCACTTTTGAATCATGGATCAGGAAAAAATAAATAGTTAAGATCAAAACTTTGATTCCCAACAGACAATTTTGAGATATCCACCTTATCAATCTTATACCCCACCAAAACATCATAAAAAGTCATTAAATATCCAGTAAAAACACAAATTTTAAAATAGATGAGAAGTTGAACAATAACATAAAGACCATACAAGAGGTTAAGTAAACAACGAAACAAGCATTACCTGGAATGTATGAGATGATTGCCAAAACTTCATTGCTGGACCTTTGCCACAGTAACTTAATACTGGAAGTTGGGCTTATTTGCCTATTTAGAAAAATATGTGAGAGATATTTTGTGATGAAACAGCTTGGTGTGATAAAACTGCTGTCAAAGTTAAGTATAGCTAGATTGACCACTCCAATAGCGTCCTAAAAAGATAACACCGCAATATTAACATATTAAGCAGGTCTAGCAAAATTGGGGAATTCATGGGGGGGGGGGGGGGGGGGGGTTGAAAGTCAGTACACACATGTTTCATTTTGGAGACATGTAAATTTGCAGATGGTATACTGTCTGCCTGGAACCATATCAAAGATATAACACAAAACATCATGACAAATAATCACAAAACACAACACATCCCTACTTTGTGGAGGGATTCCATCGGAATCTTCCTCCCCAAACCCGGCAAAACCGACTACAACAAGGCTAAGTCATTTCGCACAATCACTCTTTCACCTGTGATGCTAAAATTACAGGAGAAAGTGATTCTTTGGCACATGCAACACGACCTCAACATAGCAAATGACATAAAAACAAACGACAATTCGGCGTTAGGAAGGGCTGCTCAACAGAAGCGGCACTTCATAAAGTTACCCACACCATTGAGCGCAGAATAGCTAAGAAGGGATATGTCCTAGGAGTTTTTCTTGACATAGAGGGCGCATTCGACAACGTCTCGTTCAAAGCTATTTCTGATGCAGTCAGGGCCACGAAAGTGGACCTAGCTACAGCGCAATGGATCATCAACATGGCCACTAATCGCTTTATCAATCTAAGTCATAAGGATAAGTCGAGAAGGGTACAGATCAGGAGAGGCTGCCCCCAAGGAGGCATTCTCTCTCCTTTTCTATGGAACCTGGTAGTCGATGATCTCCTCTCCTTTACTGCGAAGGACATACCGGGTTACCTGCAAGCCTTTGCAGATGACCTGGCTTCACTAGCAGAAGGAAATGACCTGGACATCATCTGGAACCGCACATGCAAAACCATCAATATGATAGAAAAATGGTGCCAAACCAAGGATCTATCTATCAGCGCACTCAAGACTCAGATAGTCATGTTTACCTGGAATACTAAGTGGACTTTGAGACCAATAAAAGTTGGCAACAACATTATAGGTCTCTCGAAGTTGGCTAAATTCCTAGGAGTGACATTGGACAGCAAACTCAATTTCAACGAACATATCATCAACATCACCAAAAAAGCCACGGCATCCCTCATGCAATGTCGAAGAGCTGTCGGCCCCACATGGGGTATGAGCCATAAAACTTGTAAATGGATGTTCACAGTGGTCATTCGACCCATTCTGTCCTACTGCTGTAGTATATGGATCAGGGCAATTGACACGGACTACAATGCGAGGAAGCTCAAACGTGTGCAGGCATTGGCACTGAGAATGATGTCTGGTGCCATGCCAAGTACACCCTTCCTCGCATTGAATCACCTTACTGACACCCCAGACACCATACTATTCCTGAGGGGCGAAGCAGCGAAGGGGGCAGCAAGGCTTCAAGCCTACGGCAGCCTCACTCTTGAAACTATCGCCCACAGGAAGGGAACTATCAAAAACCACACCACAATCAACAAACAATTCATGGAGGATCTCAACATACCACCTAGAGCCACAAGAGACCTCACAGCACCAACCATGATGCTGGGACGGCACTTCACCGTCACCACTCCTAGAACTAACAACACTGAATACAGAACCGCACTCCAGCACACCATCGACAACATTACCAGTGAAACGATCACCTGCTACACAGACGGGTCTCTATCAGACTCCGGAAGTGGGGCTGGGTACATCATCACGACTGACAACAACAACACCACCCTGGAAGAGAGATCATTCAAGCTCCCTGATTATTGCACTGTCTACCAGACAGAGCTCACTGCAATCATTGAAGCCTGCAAGTATCTCTCATCCTACACCAATTCACACATCATTATATGGTCTGATCCATACAAGCTATTTCCTCGCTCGCAACGAGGAGCAGAACTACTAGAGACTGTTATGACACCCATAACGCACTCGGATCGAACACCACTCTAGAGATCCGATGGATCGCAGCCCATATTGGGTTGTGGGGAAATGAAAAAGCGGATGAGCTGGCCAAGCTCGGCACGACCAGCGAACTCGTTTTGAAATGCCCAATCCCTCAATCTTACATCAAACGACAAATCGACAACAAAGTCCACAGACTGAATCAGGATATCTGGTTAACAGATGGTCCCAGACACACCAAACTAACACTTGGCCAAAAGCACAACAAAATAATCAATAATATAAACACATCACTCATCAACAATAGACAAGACTATAGACCCGCAGTCCACCTAATCACGGGCCACTGTGGCTTAAACAAACACCTCCACACCATCCGCAAATCAAGCACCAGTGCTTGTCCCATGTGCGGAGACGGAGAGGAGACAGTCACACACTTTCTTGGACAGTGCCCAGCTATTGCCCAACTAAGAGGTCAATACTTTCGGGACTACTACCTCTCGGTCAACGACATATTCGACAACCACCACATTACCACAATCGTCAACTTCACAAACCGCACCAAACGCTTAATAGTACCAGAAGAACTGGATCAGACTGGCGTAACTTAGCGCATTAACACATTACTTATGCAGCCTTGCCTAACTGATTTATAATCGCATCTGGTACCAAAGCGCGGTATTCCCATTCAGATCATTACCACCACCGTCCTCCACAATTCACACTGTTGTCCCCGACAAACCCCCCTCATCCCAGAGGTAGGCAAAGCATCTTAATGCTATCCTCTAGTGGGCTTTCTATGCCTAGCCTCTCTAAAAAAAAAAAAAAAAAAAAAATGGTATACTGTAACTACTCATTCAAGGATTCTGTCACCAAAATTAATAAATCCGATTTTAAAAAGCAACACCCCATCACCATTCAATTGCAAATATCCTAGAAACATAACGCAATAGGCAGTGGCGTAACGAAGGGCCCCGCTGACCCCGCTGTGCGCCGTCTTAGGGGGGCGCCAAATCGTCGTTTGAATGTGGGACAATTTCAATTTCTGCTCGTTTTGCTCTAGATACATACTTTTTTAGAGATTTTACCGGTGTATCCTCTAAAATCACCTAATTTGTTCAATTTTAGGGAGGGGCGCCAACAGGGGGGCGCTTTTTCGGCGGGGGCGCCAACACGCAATGTTACGCCACTGGCGATAGGTCATCAAATGTGAAATATGATCTGAAAATATGACACAAAACAGATTCTAGGAAAGGTGTATTTTAAAAGGCCAAACACAATCCATTACATTTGATCCAATCATTCAAAATATCTATAAACCATACTAAATAATCATAGTGAAGATACATTTAAATAAATAATACATAAACAACATACATAAACAGAGTTTGTGTGTAGGCAATAGTGCATATTCAGGGAAAAGCTTTCGTCTTGTCACGAAAAAGAAAATAATCAAACTTTACAAACAATCATATTGAATAATCCATCACATCATCTCGGTGACCGGTCGCGGTAGTTTGAGTGGATCTGCCACAAGAAAACAAAAATTTCAAGAAAACAAGAAAAAACACAGGGTTTGATATAATGCTTGCTTGAATCTTGAAAATACCTTTTCAGCATTTTTCATTGCAACAGAGAATTCTTGTACCGATCCAGCACATAAGCAGAACATCTTATCGCTTTAGAGTCAGTAGCTAGTTCTATCTAATCGGTATTTCAATATTATTGTAAAAATTAGTATACCCTTCTAAAGCATCTAAAACCTTCAGCTGACAGTCTTTTACGTCATAGACTTCTCCGATAATTCGACTTTCGACACCTTTTGCTCCCAGAAGAAAGAGGGTATTGAACCTTGGGGCAACAATAAGGGGGTACTTGTTTTTACTATCGGACTACTTAAAACTTACACTGAAATGAATGAAATCGGGGGAATAACAAATCATTTTTTAAAATGGTTTATTCATGTTATTAAATCAAAATATATCGCAAATCGATATGTTTTAAAAACTACAGAACTACTCCAATGTATGTGTATCAGAAGGTACCTTGAATCGTTAACGGGTGATACTCGTAAAAATTCTGTTCCATATATTGGACCGTCGACGAGTCCAACTCGGCGCGCGTCCTGGTAGGTTGTAAACCTACAAGAAGAAAGCGCGGCGCGCGCTACTTCGAAGAAATTTAGACGAGTAACATCCTAGTTTGTAGTTGTCGTCAAGTTGGACTCGTCGACGGTCCTTTGGAACAAATGTTTTACGAGTATCACCTGTTAACTCAGTACTGGCCGGCCGTTTTAACGATGTAAAAGCTGCTAAGGATTGACATCGTCATTCAGCAACTGGAACTACAATCAAATAGCTGGATCAATCGTGGTGTAGGTTTCAGCTGCTTAATAAACCCCAAAGCTTTATCTAGAATTAGTATTTCACTTGTCTTGAAGAAAAACAAATACAAAATAGGTATTATCTGTTATGATTGGTTTAGCAGGGTTTTCGCGCGCGACCAAAACAATTTTGGGCGCACTAACCACCGAAATTTGCAGTTTCTACGCTAAGCGATACTCGCGGCGTACGTAGTCAGTAACCATTCGAGACCGATTTTCATATTGCCAGTGCTATTTTTATGAATAACTGGAAAATACATTTCTTCTCAATACCCCTTTTCTTGATATGAAAACTCTTGTTAATAACAATACTGTAAACTGATTGATGTCCAAGAAACAAAACAAGAATTTGTTGAAAAATAACTTTATCACTGAAATAAGTAATTCTATTCCTCAAACCACGATGAAAATTTCCGAGCAAAATTGACAAAGACTTCAAAGTTCAAACATGAACAATAAGTTCTGACAAAAATAAGGATAATGATTACATATACGATTATGATGTATAATTTATATTTATAACTTTATACAGAAATATTTACAACGAATTCTTCGTTTATGTGATAAAAAATCTAACCTTCAGTTATTACAAAATAAGGAAACACGTGCGAAATGTAATCTTATTATCTGAAGGCCGAAAAGTTCGGCCTATTTGGTTTCTTAGCTAAAGGAGGTAGTTTAACATTGCCGGCAGGCTCGCTAAACTTAGGGTTCCTGTAGATCTGAGTATGCAAAGCTTGTTTACCGTGCGGAGAGTTATGCTTGGAATGCTGGAGTGGCTCATCATCCCACTGATAAAGAACAGAATCACTTGACATGGCACTACCAGCAGTGGGAGGAGGTGGACTCTGGACTAGAGGAACTCTCTTTGAACCTTCTAGAATCTTCGTTCTCACCAACTCACGTTTCCTCTTCTCAGAAATGTGTTTCCCAAACTTCTTGGATCTCTGTGCCAGTTTCTGGGCCGTTTCCTGGTTGGAAAAACCCCACTCAGCTGCCATGGCAACGTGCCGTTTAGAAGGTGTAACATGCCGAGATGGAGGGAGAGATAACACACTGATATCAGAAACTGACCTCAAGGAATTGGCACGTGATGTCTCACGTGACCTGAGTTTGTTGAGTGGAAGCAGTGGAACAGGACCCTGGGACATGTCCGTGATGCTGCGCTGGGGTATGGTGGAGGCGAGGGAAGAGGAGCGGGATGGAGGGAGAGGAATGTGGTGTTGGAGTGAGGAGGGGGCTGGTGTGGGGGGTAGACCCCACCCTCTGTCACATTCTGACTCGTCGAAGTCTAGAGATCCTATCTCGTCTAGATCTTCACAGTCTGACAGATCGTATACAGCTTGAGTGAGAACCTGGGCAAATGTAATCACTTAATTAATTAATTACTCTGTCGGAAACAAAATAATAACTTTCAAGCTTTCATCAATCTGGATGCAAAAATGATCAATGAGAATTGAATGATATATTTTATAAAGGAGTAAAAGCAAGTTACCTCATTCAGACGTTTTCTCAACAAATACCCCCTGTAGACAGACTGTATCTTAACAGCAGACTTGTGCTTAACCACTAATATTTCTTGTCTGCGATGTAACCATGGCAACCACTGCCATAACATGTTCCTGAAACACACAATTTGTTATCAATTTGTTAAAATATCCTTAAACCGGTTTTGTAGTAATTACGTTGTGTTCAGTGCGAGCTACATTTTAATGGGCTGTATATTCGGTTGTGACGGATATTTTTGATGCTATGAAAACTGACTACCAAAGAATACTATTACCTTCCTCCCTGTGACCACGGGCTTTCTAGTCTATATTATAATTAGAAATATTATGTCTGTATGACGTTCTAATTGGACGTATCAGGGCTACATCAGCTAATGAGTGATGTCAAATTTAAGGTTAAGACTGGATCTGGAGGAGTAATTTAAGGGTCTGCAGCTGCGAAATAATATCCACCGGTATTTTTTCGAGCTGAACATACGTCACCCTTTGAACATCCTCGATTTGCTTGAATCTCAAAAATGGCGAGCTGAAGACCAGTCTTACAGGTTTTAATCGGACGTATCAGAGCTACTTCAGCTAGTGAGTTACGAAGATAACGTGTACTAACCTAACACAGTACCCGCGCCAAACGCTCTGAATGACACGTGCAGCAACCACCATCCCCTCATACTCCTTTACCACCTCCATCCTGCTCTGTTCCACCATGTTCCTGTATCTGAGTCTGGACTTAAAGCCGCGCAACAGAGATTGTAACTTTAATATTGAAGTATCACGTGACGTCATCATATTATCACGTGACGTCATTATATTATCACGTGACTTTATATCATCGTTGTGGAAAGTATCCATAGGGACAATGGTGGAAGCTGGAGATGGCATATCACGCTGTTTTTTAGTTCCACTATCACACCGAGGTTTTTGTATCTTTTCTTGACTACTGTTAAAATCTTCCGTCACTGCCTCTTTCCGTATCTTCTTCTGTGTATCTTCATGTTTCTCCTCATGTTTCTCTTCATGTTTCTCTTCTTGTTTCTCTTCTCGTTTCTCTTCTCGTTTCTCTTCTCGTGTCTCTTCATGTTTCTCTTTTCGTTTCTCTTCTCGTTTAGTTTCAACAGTTGTATCAGCAGATGGGCTGATGTCAACCAGCGTGTTGCTAACTATGTGATGTCGGAGCTTCTTGGCTTGTTCCTGCCGCTCTGTGACGTACTCGCACTGCAATTAGTAACTGTAATTAGTAACTGTAATGAGTTACTGTAATTAGTAACTATTTGTAAAGCCATCTTTAAAGCTTGTGCCATCTGAATGATATTTTTTATTATACATATTATAATGAACAATATACAGATTATTTAAAAAACTATTTTCATTGTCACAGAATAGCTGACCGATTTAAATTCGACGCTATATTAGCGACAAGAGAAACGCCATTGTCGGACATGAGGAATCCTGAAACTACATATTTTAACTAATTAAACATATTCCTTTTGTAACGTCCTCAATAAGTGTAATATATATTTTGTAGTGTATATACGAGAGAATATACCTTGTCCAATATCATGGTAGTAGAATCCACCAGGGATTGTAGTCCTAATTGTTCCTGAATTCTCAAGAAGGATTGTACTAACACCGACTCGGGTACCGGTGAGGTTTTAATTGACTCAACGTAATCTGGAATTATTATTAATTATATCAATTAATTATTGTAATTGTAAATTATTGTTTGTTGATTGTTAATGATTATTAAAATAAATTAGAGGATTCCAGAATAAGACGGTGATTGCAAATCTTATATCGACATTTAAAATTAAGATTTCTATGTTTTTTGTGCAACGAAAAATATGAACATAATAATATGTAATATGTAGACTATTTTCCAAATCAGTCACATAATTAGTTAATTACAATATGAACTAGTTAAACGATTAACTAATTATAATCACTAACTATTAACTAATTAAGTGATTAAATAATTGTAATATTTAACTACTTAACCGATTAATTAAATATAATTAATAACTACTTAACGGATGAATTAACTAATTACAATTACCATTAACGATATCCTGGCTAAGCTCGGTACCGTCACACACTGCCTCTCTCAGCTGGCAGAACTGTAAACTTCCCGTAAACTCCTGAAATGGTAGTCACGTGATAAAATATAGTCACGTGATCAAATATAGTCACGTGATAAAATATAGTCACGTGATAAAATATAGTCACGTGAAAAGGTAGTCACGTGATCAAATATAGTCACGTGATCAAATATAGTCACGTGAAATGGTAGTCCCGTGATTAAATATAGTCACGTGAAATGGTAGTCAGGTGATCAAATATAGTCACGTGATCAAATATAATCACGTGAAAAGGTAGTCACGTGATAAATAAGTCGTTTTTGAAAATGTACCATGAAACGGCACTCTTGTGATACGATATTTACGCGAATTAATTCGTTTAATTCTCTTGATTTTCACCATAATCTCAGGAAACTACTTAACAAGACTGCGACGGAAAACAAGTGTATATAATATATTTACTTTACCACTTCATTCACCCCCTTGCAAAGGTGATCCCTATTTTTAAACATAATGTCTGGAACAAAAATTAAAATTAAACTGAAAGTAAAAGCGAAAGTGAAAGTGAAAGTGAGAGACCCACCGGGGTATCAAACAGCATGTTATTAGATACATCCAGCCACCGCAACAAAGGACATATCTTGTAGAGCACTGGTAAACTAGAGAGTCCGTTAGCTACAAGTTTCAGTTTCTGAAGACACGGTAACCACGACTCAGATAGCTCGTCTAACGAAGTTAAACCTGTGAAAGTGAAAGTGAAAACTGTGAAAGTGAAAGTGAAATGAAAAGGAGAGAGAAAATAAGAAAGTTATAGAATTCAAGCTGAAAATAAGAAAGTTACAGAATTGAGGTTGTCACAACCCGGTACTTGAAAGTCAAGTAACACTGTAACAGAGTTGACGAGTTGTTTAAAGGCACAATAGAACAGAACACTAGAAACTAGAACGGTACACTAGAACGGTACACTAGAAACTAGAACGGTACACTAGAACGGTACACTAGAACGGTACACTAGAACGGTACACTAGAACGGTACACTAGAACGGTACACTAGAAAGGTACAGTAGAACGGTACAGTAGAACGGTACACTAGAACGGTACAGTAGAACGGTACAGTAGAACGGTACAGTAGAACGGTACAGTAGAAAGATACAGTATAACGGTACACTAGAACGGTACACTAGAACGGTACACTAGAACGGTACAGTAGAACGGTACACTAGAACGGTACACTAGAACGGTACACTAGAACGGTACACTAGAACGGTACACTAGAACGGTACACTAGAACGGTACAATAGAACGGTACACTAGAACGGTACACTAGAACGGTACACTAGAACGGTACAGTAGAACGGTACACTAGAACGGTACACTAGAACGGTACACTAGAACAGTACACTAGAAAGGTACAGTAGAACGGTACACTAGAACGGTACACTAGAACGGTACACTAGAACGGTACAGTACCGTTAGCAGAGAGGTCGAGGGAGGTGAGGAGAATGTTGTTCTTGAGACTCGGTACATTTACCAGCTGATTGTGGGACAGGTTCAGGTATTGTAACAACCCTGAGATGTAAGAGTTACAACTTGAGGTCCAGGTATTGTAACAACCCTGAGATGTAAGAGTTACAACTTGAGGTCCAGGTATTGTAACAACCCTGAGATGTAAGAGTTACAACTTGAGGTCCAGGTATTGTAACAACCCTGAGATGTAAGAGTTACAACTTGAGGTTCAGGTATTGTAACAACCCTGAGATGTAAGAGTTACAACTTGAGGTCCAGGTATTGTAACAACCCTGAGATGTAAGAGTTACAACTTGAGGACAACGTTATTTTGCTGACTTAATAGGTACGAGTTTAAAACGGGTGTAGTAGGCTGCGAGTTCGAATAATAATAATGATATGTAATAATATCATTATAATAATATGTAATAATATCATTATAACAATATTATTAAACATTTTCATTGCATCAAAGTTTTCTCCGGATATACTGCTTCCAGTACATTGATGGCGACTTGTGTCACTCTCGCCGACCTCACTGATTGGTCACTGGTAAAAATTTCAGTAAAAACAGCGAACTTTGGGTCGCGGAAGGCTGAAATTCGAATAATATGTAATAATATCATTTTAGTAATAATATTATGTAATTATAATACTATGTAATATAATTATAATATAAAAATAACGCACCACATTTGTCTAGATGCTGTACGTTAGATAAGTTATTGTAGGAGAGGTCCAGATACACTAGGTTAGGGAGATATTGTAGTCCTCTAGTGGAAACCAGACAGTTGTGCGACAACGTCAACTGAAATTAATTAATCATTAATTAATCAGTTAATTTCATTACATTTATCATATTATATCGTTAAACCAATAATTTCAATTCTAGTTGGTAAGTTAGCTAATTGGTAAGTCTTGATGAAGATTGTTGTAGAGTTCTGTTAACCATCGTATTATTTTCTAAAGAAATTCTTCGAACTCTTTGAATTCTTCAAGTAGTGAGAACTAAGGATGCGCTGTAGAAAATTGAAACACATGGTTTCAGTGTGAATAAAATCATCCAATTATTTAAGAGTACATATTTTGTAGGTGACAGTCAAACACAGAATACTTAACAAGATACTAATAAGAAGACATTTATTAAAATTGGTATTGAGCATATGAGGAGCAATAAATTATTAAATCGTTTGAATCATTTGAATCATTTGAATTTTAACTTCTCATCCAATATTCATAAAATACTTCTAGAAAATAATCATAATCATAAACATAATAATATTAATAATTTAGTTTAATAAATAATAATGGGGTCCCTTTCTGTCTCACACAGACAATTTAAATATTTATATCAAACACCGATCAACAGTTTTCAGTCATGAGCCAATCATAGCTAATCATTAAAACATATAAGAACTTCAACCTGCAACCATAATATAATGAGTCTCAAGTAGAGACTCTCAAATCGAGACTCTCAAGTCGAGACTCTCAAATCGAGACTCTCAAGCAGAGACTCTCAAATCGAGACTCTCAAATTGAGACTCTCAAGTAGAGACTCTCAAGTAGAGACTCTCAAGTAGAGACTTTCAAATCGAGACTTTCAAATCGAGACTCTCAAATCGAGACTCTTAAGTAAAGACTCTTAAGTAAAGACTCTCGAGTAGAGACTCTCAAGTAGACACTCTCAAGTAGAGACTCTCAACCTCTTAATCATCAGCCCCCCACTGCGTATCAGGAACTTCATATTTACACACAGCAGCAAACATCGGACAACTAAACTTATCGCACAACCACTTGTTCTTAATGACCGCTAACTTTAAACTCTCCCTCTGGAAACAGCTGTTAAAGTTGGTGTGGATTGTCCTCCCCATCCCTTCGATCACTATCAGATCACAATCCATACACTCGTCTGCAATGTGCTGGCTAACCCTGCTCAGATCCAGACAGGGTGACCCTAACCCATTCTCAATCACCCTCAACTTATCGTTCTTGTGAGCCTCAACGAAAATAGGGGACATAGGTGTAATCTTGCGGATCAATAACCTCAACTCGTGAGAGGTAACATCATTAAGAGCGGGGCGACTGTTAGCTGCTAACACAACCTCACTTCCCATCCTCAACATCTCCTCCACGAAGGGAATAATCCCCAACACGATATCAGCCCCACTGTTGTCAACAAATATCATCATTTTCTGAACCGGCGCCCGTTTCAACCTCTTCACCCAATGTTCCAAGTGGTCCACAAACCAAGGTCTACCTTGAACCAGATCACATGCTCCCTGGAAGTCAATCTGCTTGGTCTCATTCATCTTGACAACAGCGGAAGAGCCCCAGTCGAAAATATTACCACCTAGAATACCCCTGATTAACTCAGCTTGCCTCTCCTCCCACGGTAACGTATGTAGAAATTCTAGCCGAGCAGGCAGTTCAAGGATAGCTGCTTCGTTCTCCTCCTGCTTGAATTTCAGGTATGGATCGTAGAAATCAAACTCTGCTAAGAACTGCTCCCTGCAGTCTAACAACGTACGGACTGTAAGGACACCGTACGCAAACGGGTTCTTCCGTAGCAGGGCTAGACATTCTAGAAACTTCTTTTTGAAGAGCATAATCCTCTTGTCAATATGGTTCCTGTTTGACTCACCGTCCCTGATAACCTTACAGAACCTCTCCAGACCGTCCTTGAAGATGTCTAACCAGTAGTGTCTGGCGTCAGTATCCAGCGCTAAATCTATCAGATCTGCCTGGTAGTCTAGTCCCTCTATCAATGGGAACTTTACCAGCGGTAAATCGAGCCTGTCAAGCTCCAGAAACTCGATCGCTTTACTCATCACATCATTCACCTCGAAACTGTCACTGAAAGCAAAGTTTTCCCCGTAGTTTTTACCAGCAAAGTCCTTAGATTCAGCCCCCTTCATGTAGGCCCCCACCGCCCCCAAGTAGCCCTCATGTCGCAGGAACAGAGCCTCCACTTTACCTTTTGACCAGTAGTTTATAGCGTATGATATGGTGTGCATGGTTGCCTTTTTGCCCCGGATAAAGAAGCCTCCGAATATAATCCTCTCGCAATTGTAGAGATTTGCGTGGAGGTAGGCGATCTGCCCGATACCATTGCTGATGAGGTGAAGTAGAGATTTAGCAATGTCAGCATCGTGTACCTGGTCTCTAGCTGGCCCAGCTATCCTAGACCGGGCTGCCTTCCCGAAACTACTAGCAACCAAGTCACCAGGCAGACCCATCGCTTCGTACGACCCCCCGTAAATATCTTTAACAAGCAGGTCTACAGTACTAGAATCCCCTTTTTCTGCCATGGCTAGCAACTCGTCAAACCCCTGAGCGTTTGTCAGAAGTGACCCAAGTCCCCAGAATGTGCCCCCACCCATAGCGGTCCCCCCTACTCGCTCGAACTTCTCATCGCTGTGAACTTTCAACATGCTGACTCCAGAGCCAATGTTGACAAGCAGGTACGGGAACTCGCACCCTGTTTTCTGGAATGTTATCTCCGGATTAGCATTCTTTTTAAAGGAGAACGCCTCATTGGGGATATTATTGAGCAGGAAATTAGCCCCCTTAACCAAACACCCCATCTCATCCTCCTTCGTGATAGTCAGCCCCAGAACCTTCTCGAACAACTCCGTGTATTTATAGGCTCCTCCCCCTGTCACCCTGATGGTACGACCTACCACCACATCAGCCTCAGCCCCCAAACAATCCTTTATATAATGAGTCAGACTCGTGATATGCTTCGTCTCAAACTTCACGAAGTGTAGTCTGCCCCTCTTAAACTCCTCGTCCAGAACAATCCCCTCCTCCACCACCCCGTCCTGGGAGACTGTCCTCCTTCTACCCGGCACATTGGAGAAGTAAGCTAGTTTTGCTAGGGAACCGCCTATGTCTATAGCGAGGTTGGAGGCTTGGCGCAGGTTGTTGAGGTGTCGCTCTGGAATGTAGATGGGGGGAGCGTATCTGTCGTCTGGGGGGCGGTGACGGTGGGACGACATTAGGTAGCTAGATGTGGGGTTGTTAGGTTAGTTCTGGTATAATAGTAAGGGGGGGGGGGGGGGGGGGGGGGACATGAACCGAAAGAAGCTGGCCGCAAATGTCGAAATTTTAATAGAATCGTAATAGAACTACATCAATAGAAAAGCAGAAAAGCTTTTCGCAAAATGAAAATGTTGAGCAAGTCGGTAACCCAATGCAGATTATTTAAAGTGTGGGTATTCAAAAAAGATAAGAAGCTGTAGCAGTGTAAATATGATAAGAAACAAAATGCAAATCCTTATCTATTCCAAATTACAATAGAGCAAGGCATTCAGGTGTTCAGTTACGAAGGATGGACAGACTCCCTAAGGGACCACTACTGCTTACCCTAACCATAGACCCTACCCTAACCATAACCCTAACCATAGACCCTAACCTAACCATAACCCTAACCATATGCATAGACCCTAACCTAACCTAACCTAACCATAACCCTAACCATAGACCCTAATCTAACCATAACCCTAACCATAGACCCTAACCTAACCATAACCCTAACCATATGCATAGACCCTAATCTAACCATAACCCTATCCCTAACCATAATCCTAACTCCATCCCATACTGGTAGTTATTAAGTGGCTCGGTCCGCTTACTTTCAATTACAGTGTATATTATTGAAGATGGACTATAATGGACTGTCATATTATCCCGATCCTGCTAAATTCCAAGACATATCCCGAGCAACACTTAGTACATCAGTATCAGTTGTTGTATCAATTATTAAAACCGAAATATACGCAACAAGCGAACAGGAAGTATCCCTGTATAAGAATGAAAAGGCACATGTTCAATACAGGATAAGTAAAACAGGCAGATTAAAGTTGCGTGAAAAGTAATTTAGTGACTGAATGGAGATATGACGAAACAGCAGATTACAGACACTTGATACTTCAAAACAGAGAAACCAACACAGAGTAACACAGAACAATACAGAGCAACACAGAGCAACACAGAGCAACACAGAGCAACACATAGCAACACAGAGCAACACAGAGCAACACAGAGCAGCACAGAGCAACCTCTGAGAATACTACAGACTGCAGACTGGGCAGGTATATTGAGGGTATAACTAGTACTACACCTGTCTAATAGTAACAAGTAAACACCAAACAGTACACTAATTAATTAGGTAGCGGTCATGTACCAGTTGTGCAATGTAAAGAATGTACGATTTGTAGGGTACAATATAGAGAGTGTATTTGAAGTGTTCAGTACACATATCTTATTCCGTTAGGCAAGCGGAAATTCTGCATAATTACATAAGGAATCAGCATAATAACATAAGTAATTATCCGCATTATATATTATGTTATATAATAGTTGTAAAGATCAACGCTGTTAACTCAAACTCACCAGTAAACAAAATAACTAAACCCAGGAAGTAAATTAAATAACTGAACTGTGGAGGTATTTATAATCAGTAGGTATTTATAATCAGTAGAATGTTTGAGCCCGAATGAGATCAGTAGAGTGTCAGTTGCGTGATTAAAATTAATGTGTGCAGTGCGCGTTATGTGTTATGTGTTATGTTTTATGTGTTATGTGTTATGTGTTGTGTGTTAAGTGTTATATGTTATGTGTTATGTGTTATGTGTTCTGTCTCAAGCTAAAAGAGAAATAGAGAAAGAGAGCGGTTTTCGATATTCGGTTTGACCGAATAGCTAGAGATTCGGTCGATTGAATATTCGGTTGATTACGGTAATCGGTTACCGAATACTGCCGAATACTGAATACTTGATAATTTGGTCAGACTATGACGAGTCCCAAATTAATCTGCAATCATAATCCAAACTCCTATAATTTATAAACAAATAGTATATGCTAATATAATGACAAATTAATTAACATTTAATTATTTTCTAACTCTGATAACTGTGTTATCAGCTATTTTCCTGATTCTCCCGACAATCCTTCTTTACAAAGTGGTGGCAACAAAGAGAACAAACCAGCCCGTTGTCATGAGCAACCTTGCCAGATAAACTTCGAGTGTACGAGGCCATATTCTCAACTTTCTAAATCTAGATTCTTTGAGGTTGAAATTGTTAAAATTGTATTATAAGTTTAAGATCCTTCCAGGGTCTAATAGCACACTATACGTTAAACATATTATAAACAGCATGTTAGCCCCCTGTACTCACGTTTACAAGATTAGAACAGGAAACAGGGCTGAGTCTTGATATGGAGTTCCTGCTGAGGTCCAACATAGCTAACCCTCCCGGAACCTTGCCTAGCTGAGATAACCCACTCTCGGTTACATCTAAACACCTGAAATTAAAAATTAAATATGAATGAATAATATGGAATAAATTATAAAAACTAAAATATAAAATGAATGATATAATAATATAAAACACTGTGGTTAGGTAGGACTATGGTTACCGCCATGTCACATCAGGGGTTATAAACCAAAACTGAGGTTCTAGGTTATAAAATGCGAAACTTATAGCAATTTAAGTGAAGTTTTTGGTATAACGAAATTTGAACCCAACATAAAACTTTCAAAAGATTTAATTTACCTTATCTGACTGTTAACAATATTGAGGAGACACCCATCACAGTGTTGTAAAGACAGCAGCTTTACAATCCCACATCCCTGATCCATAGTAACCTCACAGTTATTACAGTTCCTCATGTAAACCTCAGTACACGCTGGGTTTATGAGCGCAGTGCGCGCGTAGTTCTCAACCAAGCACCTGTTTTCCACGATCCTAGGCTCTATTTGGGGGTGCGTGGTGGAAGTGTGTCTGTTGGAACTTGCGGTGGATGGTGGGTGTGGGTGCTCGTTCCATGCCAAACTCATTTCTCTCCACTCTCTGTATTTGTCTTTAAATTCGTTGACAAAGAAATCCCAGTTTATTTGTGTTACTCGGTTTGTTTTGTTTTGTAAAGGAGTTGTACTCCGGGAAACATCGGATATTTGTCTAGCGAGTGTTACATCATCACGTAGCTTGCGCTTGCGACGGTACTCAGCCTTCGCAGCCTGGGGACTAGCTTTGGTAAGGTTAGTTATGGTGGCCTCAGTACGAGGTTTACTGAGGTCAAGCGAGGCAGTGACTCTCGGTACCGGAGGGTGTGGAGTCAGGGACATGTCTATACTGTAAGATAGTGGGTTTGTTTTGTAATGGGGATTGTGTGGACTGGGTGATTTGACTGATCCTTGTCCCCTCAAAAGCCCAGATACAGATTCCTTGGTTTCATGAACTATTGATTTTGAAGTAGGTTTGTCTGATGGAAGCAGTTCTTGGACTAGTTCAGGTGGTGGAATTTGGGTTTGCCTTGGAGGAAGGAACTCTGGATCAGGTGAAGCATCTGAAGAGAACTTTAAGTCTAACAAAGATTCGTCTTGGTTCAAAACATTTTGACCCATCAGTAGATTCGGCAAGACAGTCTCATTTCCAATGCGAGGGGAACCATCTTTAATTTGAGCAGATCCTGTTGCATTTGTTGCAGATGTTGCAAGCGTTTCAGCTGAAACACTTTTCTTTTCTTCCTTTAAAATCTTTTCATCCTCGATTGAGCGTGTAGAACATACAATCACTTTACCATATTGATCGGAGTTTTCATTTCCTATCTCCTTCCTAGTATCAGCGGACAACTCATTGGACGAGGATTTAAAGAAATTCTTTGCCTTGGTGGCGATGTTACCAAGGAAAGATGACTTACTCTTTCTATCATTATCATTCTCTGGAAGTGTGGTCGTTACTTTGTTATCGAGCACAGCGCTCTGATTGGCATTGAAATTATCGACTTTCTGGATTTTATTCATATTGTTCTGATCCGAAGGTGAGTTTTGATTTGAATCTCTTGTTAGATTGTTATTAGCACTAGAGACATCAGCGTCTTTCCTGAGGGTTTCCCGCTCTTCTTTAAATTCACCAACAAACATATTGCTAATGGCTTCGCTAGCACATTCACTGGACGAGCTTGTGTCTTTGGCCTTCGTCTGAACGATTTCAACCTCTTCTGTTTTTTTAACCACTGACACATTTTCGAGTGGGCTCCCACTGCTGTCGGTCTCATTTTCCTTTAACCAATGTAAAACTTGTGCTGACATGAGATTTGATCGCTCTTCCTCTTCCTTTATCCTAGCTCTTTCTTTCTCATCAAATTCCAACTTCATCTTCGTTTCTTCTACCTCTTTCTTCCTTATTTTCTCCAAGTGTCTTATTCTAATTTCCTCCGTCCTTTGCTCCTCCTTCTTCCTTTTTTCCTCGTCCGCTTTCCTCTGTTCAAGTTCTGCTTCCACGGCCTCCTTTTCTTTTCTGATCAGTTCTTCGTAGTATTTTAACTGCTCTTCCATCAGTTCTTCTTTTTTCTGTGCTATTCTTCTGTCAAGCTCTGCTCCGTGTTCCTTTCTCGTCCTGAAAAGAATTTGTAATGATAGCCTTAAATTTAGTATATGGATTATGGAATGTAGCTATATCATTTGAAATAAAACTCGAATAAAATTTTATAAAATATCAATTTAACTACAGATTGGTAAATTTCAGAATTTTATCTTATTGTGATAAAGTGTAACTATTCAATGGCAACATCTCAAATCCTTCTTGTCTGGATTGGAAAAAAGTCCACTGTAATAAAACCTACCCACCTCATGCCTCTAAAATGAGCTTGAATCTTGGCGGCAGATAAATTCCTCTTCCTCTGCTTTTCTTCTTCCAACCTTTTCACTTCATCCTCATGCAGTTTCTTTTCAATAAGAAGCTGCTCATTTAGTTGTTTTATTTTCAGTTCGTGTTCTTGCAACTCTTTTTGTAAAGTCTCCTCCGCTAGCCTCATTTCGTTCTCTATCTTTTTTAACTCCTCCTGAAGAATGCAACAGTCCAATATCATGATATAATATTGATTAACTTACTAGATACAAAATAACTTATTATGTTAACTTCAATTAAGGTTATGTTCAATTTTCACAAGATTTAGTACCTGCTGCAAAGCTTCAAGCCTCTTCCTGTCATTCTCTAATCGTCTGTTTTTTTCTTCCTCTTTTGTTTTTCGTTCCGCTTCCGCTTCAAGCTCTGCTTTTCTCTGTTCATCAAGTTCCGCTTGCCTTGAGACTGTAACTTCAGCATACTAAACATATTGACGAAATAAAATGGGAAATTAGAATCTCGAAAGCGGCTTTTAATTAACAATGATGACAAAACTGTGCACGAATCATAATATTCTGTCAGTTGGAAATAATTTTCACATCACGTGACTTTTTAAATTACTGATATAATATTAATAAAATGACCTTATACATAGGAAGGTCAGATTGCAGTTTGAGTTGGTCATGGTAAGTCTTTAAGTTGGGTTCGGCATATTTATGCTCTGAACTTGAGCTATCTTCCTGGTAGGAATGGTGGAATTAATTCAATTGAAAACGTTGATATCTGAGAATATCATTAAAAACTATACTACTATTATTGTATTTTTGAGAAACTATACAATTAAATTTCAGGACCTGTTTGGGTTTCAAGTTTGACTTGATTTATGGACATGAATGATAATTAAAGAAAAGTATTATAATTATAGCACATACATTGGAAGAGAAAGGTTGCTCAATTATGTCAGTAGCGTTATTCAGTATAAACTCTTCCTCCCACTCATCTTCATTTTCATCCGATTCTGTTTTGATTGTATACTGTTCTATCTAGGTAAAACCTATGTTACAATACTTCATCAAGTATCACTAGATATTCATTATCCAACTATCACTACACTTCCTATTTACTGTTACATAGTAGATAATAATAGTGATGACTCAAAAACTTAAAAAGGCAGAAATCTGTGTAAGCAATTTATTCAGCCAGGCCCAATGAACTTAATATAATACACAATTTTTATTGGAAGGAAAAATATCAATTATTGATAACGACAGCTACATAATTGAAACAATAATTGTAATCTTAATATCTATCAATATTGAAAACCTGTTTGTCAACAAGAGTTTGGCACTCTTGCAGTTCTTGCTCGACAGCTTGACTGGCGTGCTGTATGAGGGACAAGAATAATTCAGCTGAGTCAGGAAGCGAATCCTCTGTGGGAAGTTCGAAATTCTCTTGTGTGTCTGAAAATAATGTTAGTAGGCAAGCGGCAACATTAATGTCCAACAAAAAGTGCTGTCTAAAACAATGGATCATGAATCTTATTCCTAATAAAACAAGCTGTTAATATGTTTCCAATAATTTATTCAATATTGAGAGAAAAGACAATTTTTTGACAATTATCAATTATGTGTATAATGATTTATAGTACCTGAAACTAAGTTTTCATCTCCTTTGTAAGATTTTAACTGATTTAGCTTATACTCAGCCTCCTCCAAATCATCAATGGGAGTCAAACATCTCAGTTGTTTTTCTAGTTCGTTTTCAGCCCAGGCATCATCAATTTCAATTTTCATGTCATCTATATTGAAAATAAATATACGATTAACGTATCTATTAAGTGTTGGGTCTAATTCATTGATATGTATTTAAATTACATACTAAATAATTACAATTATATACATGACTAATACTAAAGATCTATCGTAAATTGTCTGATTGCCATCAGATGTTGGGTTGTCAATGCTTATATTATAACAGTCCACACAAGAAACTTGCCCTAGATATTCCCTATTTCTTAATGAATTTATTTACGCAAATCAGAGACAATTCTGCTATCTCATCCAGTGTTCAACTTATTGCGTTGGGTGATTCCACTTATTAAAAAAACTGAGGAGCTACGTCCACAGCTAACATATATATATTGGAGTCCACTGTTACACAGGGCATTGTGGAGGAGGATTTGTTTTAAAACATATAAGAGATACGAAAAGTTTGTTTTAGCAGGAGCTTTCAAAGGGCATTGTGCATTAAATCATCAATTATGTGTTGAAATTGTTGTTTTCATGTGGATTGATTGTAGTAAACCACTAGTGAAATAAGCTTCCTCACATCAACAAACGTCTGATGTGATACAAGGATATAACAAATAATTTGAGGTATGTGTAATGTTGAACGATAACTGACGACAAGTGACAAGTGACATAGCACAGACCCGAGAAGTCCTGCTTCTCCTCTCCAGACCCGAGAAGTCCTGCTTCTCCTTCCCCTCTTCACAAATCTATTAAGGGAGTCAGACCCACAAGTTCTGAACCTTTCCGGTTGGTGATTAAGTTTGATTTTTTGATAGAAACAAACCTGTTCCAGACGTGTTCCAGCCTTCGTTTTTGAGCTATTATGAGCTCAACACCTTTGACTGATTTATCTACCCCTCAGATTAACCTGATACTGAAGAAACTGCACCTGAAAGCACCTAGTGCCTATGATGCAGATGGACGAATAGAACTACTCCGATGCAGTGCTGTATTTGCTAGACACCTGTCAGGTTATGAGAATGCGGCAATATTGGGAAAGTTTGACAGAAATGGGAACTTTATAGACTTTGAAACAACTGATGAGCTAGTTAGTGGTATTTTCCCACATGTAGATGGTAAAAATACCTTAAAATACCCATGTGTTGTATGTGCGGGTGAGGTTACAGACGACCGCAATGATACTGGGTTTGGATTACACTGCAGTGGCTGTGAAAACTTTTTTCATAATAGTTGCAATGACCATCCTATAAGTGCTAAGCTTTATGATGCACTCAAAGATTCCCCTAGCTATATCAAAACATTCTGTCCACATTGTAATCATGCCATGAATGATGTTGCTACACAGCTTAGGCGTATCCAACGAAAAGTCACAAATGTAACAACCAAAGTGGACGAACACACATCGAAAATCGACAAAATCAGTGATTTAAAAAGCTACTCTTCTGCTCTTACTGGTAATAAGCTGAATATTAACAAGGCTGCAGACCAACTTGTTAAACAACTCTCCACACAAAACAAAGCTGTTAAGGTTGAAGAAACAGAGGAAAGAAACAAGAGAACTTTGTTGGTACGTAAACCTATGTCTGTTGACATCAGAGAAGTAAAGGTATAAGAAAGGCATTCAATAAAGAATACCCAGGTGTTATTATCAGGAACTGCAGGGTAACTGCTGGGGGTTCCTTCAAGATTGAACTTGATAATCCAGGGGAAACTAAAACGGTGTCAGATAATTGGAAAAGAGATCTGTTTGGTGGTAATGAAGGGGTCGTGTCACCTGATTCTTTGCACACAAGTGGGATTGTAAAACATGTTTATCTTGATGCATCAGAGGAGGATATCAAGAAATCGATCATGGATAAATATGAAGTATCCGATGTAGACTTCTTCAAAAGAAATGGAAACTTTGGCGGAACCATTAAGATGACATTCAATTCCAGAAATCATCTCTTGGAGGTTATGTCAAATAGAATTAAGATCATTGAACAAAGATTCATAGTTGAGGAGTTTAAACCGGTTCCAAGAGTAATAAAATGCAATAGATGCCAAGTATTTGGACACATAGCAAGACGCTGCCGCAGTGAAACTAGCCAATGTGGAAAGTGTGGTGATAAAGGACATGAAACTAATGTATGTGAAAGCTCGTCAAAGAAATGTGTTCACTGCAAAAAGGATGGGCATATTACTGGGGACAAATCCTGTGAAGTGATGAAGCAGAAACTGGATGAAATCAAACAAAGATCACAATATGGATTCTAATGCTTCACTTCAACACAATGGATCCACACTATCTACTAAATTTGGTTATAATTTATGTTCTATAAACATCTGTGGGATGTCTGACAGGAGTCGCTTTGCACTAGACAAGTATTGTTATGACAGTAGTATAGATATATTAGCTGTCCAGGAATCGTTCACTTCTGATGAACGCAACCTAGATCTCAAGTACATGAATTATGTAACAGATTGCAATTCATCAGCTAACAGAGGTGCAATGATATATGTCAACACACGAAAACTTTGCATAACACCATTAGTTGAAATATCAAAACAATCTAAAAACATTGACTCAGCTTGGAGCATTGTTACCGGGAAGGCATTCAGATTCATTGTAGGCTCAGTTTATCTAAAGCTCAACTATAAAGATGCTGTGAAGGACTTACTGGCTATGCTTGAAAGTGCAAAGAAGTTGTCTACCCAACTGAACGCTAAGGGAGTTATAGCTTTTGGAGACTACAATGCAAGACACCAGATGTGGGGTGATAATACTGAAAACTCTTACGGTAAGCAGATTGCAACTGAACTGAAGTTTCAAGACTATACCATTATTAGTAGTGCAGAACCAACATTCCTATCTGACAATGGAAATAGTTTGATAGACTTTATGATTACATCCACAGCAACTGAGCATCTATTTACTGATATGAAAACAGATATCGATGCAGAACTATTCTCAGGTGCTCCAATACGTGGGCATGTGCCTATTTTATCATCAATAAAAACAGCATGTGTTGAAAACTCACCAGCACCCCCTAAGATGAAAATCGACTTAAGCTCAATCGACTGGGCAAAATGGTCAGATTATATTGAGGATGATCTAATAGCAAAGAAAGCAGACTTCTTTGACAGTGATGCTACATCTCAATGGGACACCATCAACTCAACAATCCATGCAGCAACATCTAAGTTTGCAACACACAAGAAATCCACCCCACATAGCAAACCTTACTGGACAGATAGACTTACTCAAATGTCTAAAGCACTTAGAGACGCAAAGAGATTATATATGAAACGTAACACCTTGTCGAACAAAGCTGCCCTAGATCATGCCAAAGGTTTGTTTGATGAAACTAGGAAAAAAGAGTGTCAAAAGTTCATTTTAACGAAGACTAACAATCTCAATGCCTCCCAATGTACAAAGTTTTGGAAAGAATTCAATCGGATGTTTTCTAAAAAACGTGACAACAAGGTAGAGCCCTTCAAGGAAGCAAGTGGTGATCTTATCACAGATTCTAAAGACATTGAAGAAATACTATTTGATAGCTTCTTTGCAGGTAAACATTTGCTGGAAAAAGGAACAGATTTTGATGCAAAGTTCTATGAAGATGTCAACAGAATCTATAAGGAATGTCTTGAATCTAATGAAAATCTTTATAGATTTTGAAAAAGCTTTTGATAGTGTTTGGAAAAAAGGTCTCATGAAAAAGTTGTCCGACTTTGGAGTATCCGGAAGTATGTGGAGACTTATAAACAGCTTCCTCTTCAACAGAAAAGTTCATCTTGTATTCAACAACTATACTGGCTTCATTAGAGCATGTAGAGAATTTGGACTACCACAAGGTTCAGCATTGTCTCCAATTCTATTCAAATTCTTTTTGCATGACCTTGCACAGGATCTCACCCTCAACCCAGATATAGGGGTTTTCAAGTTTGCGGATGATGGAACATTAAGGGTCAGAGGTGAAACAACACACCAGTGTCTTCTCAATCTACAGATGACATGTTATGCCATCTATAAATGGAGTATAACATGGAGAATGATAATAAACTGTGATCCCGGAAAAACTGAACTAATTGGATTCGGAACTGCAGAAAACGATGAAACGCTTCTTCCATTGTCATTTCGTCTTGGTAGCAACGAGATCAAATTCGTCGAAAAGACCAAAGTACTAGGCTTGATAATGGATAGAAAGCTCACCTACATCGAGCACGCAAAGGATATTAACAGAAAGATACTTGGCCGGTGGGCTACAATATGCAAGTATACAAACCGCAACTGGGGATTCAGACAACATGTCATTGTAAGGCTAATTGAAGTTCTCATATATTCACGGATCCACTATGCTGGAACTGTCTGGATCAATAATAGAAGTATCAAAGAAATTGAAAGCGCTTGGTATAGGACTATAAAAGCAGCTTTGGGTGCAGTGTTCAATGTAAGACTAACTACAGCTGAAATGATACTTGGTGTGTTGCCACTCAACATATCAAACAAAGTGAACTCAGTGAAGCACATCCTTAAACTGAATATATTCCCGAATAAAGAGGATCCACTGAAACACCTTATTGATGACCAAATGAAATCAGGCAGTTACAGCGCACTAACTGGAAAAGTAAAAGATGTATTTCAGTTTCTATTGTGGAAATCTTCGATACTTCCTGAACACTTCACTAATGAGGATCTAAAAATCATAAATAACCATGATCTAGAAAAACTCACCAGTCTATCAATAAAAGGATGCAGCTACAGTAAATCAGTGATGAAACATTACAGTGAACAGCTTTGGCAATCGTCCATAAACAGCCAGTACCAGCTGGAAGGGTATACAGAGGCACCTACAGTGAGCGCCACAAAGCTCAAGTTTCCGCCCAAAACATCAAGGCAACTTGAAACCTTGTTTCTAAGCTTGTTCTATCCGAACAACATAATGAATGAATTTCTTCACCGCTTCAAAAGCAGTAAATTTGATTCTCCACTGTGTGATTGTAGGCGAGGGGCTCAAAATTCACTTCACCTGCTTACCGACTGTCCTGATGTACAAGCAGATAAAAGGAACAAAATGAGTGAGCTTCTTGAAAGACACCCTTTCCACAACATCAAAAACCAAGGCTATGGTGGGAACTCAATGTTGATATCATGGAGCAGACTTCGTGAGTTCTTTGATCTAGCACTGGAAATAACAAAGGATGCAGAAGAATTCCTTCGAATAGAGATAAAACTTTAAACAGTTGATTATATTCCAACTACCATAACTACACCATCCCTATGATTAGTGAGCCGGGTTCAATGTTAGACCGGACGAAGCATATATTTCATGAGCCGGGGTCAATGTTAGACCGGACGAAGATATGGCTACATCTCAACAGTGGATAACACAGCAGAGGTTCTATTACAGTTAAATTCTGTTACCTGAACTCAACTTAACAGTTCTAATATTATAGCATATACTATAATATTATGAAGATATTTTGTGTCAAAATGAGGCTGTTTAATCATTCTTACACACCAAAGGTTGTTGTGTGTTTTTTAATTAATTTATTATTGTTTAAAAGTTTATATTGAGAATTTTATACAGTAGTCTATAGACCAATTAAATTATTTACTGGTCACATATATGTGGTTTTAGAATTATATAATGACATTGAACGAACTTATTTATTGCGAATTTAAAGGATTGCTAGTATTTTATTTATTTGTTTTCACTTCTGCACGTTTAGGCAGTTGCTCTTGTGACCAGAGTTTTAGAGTTATATATATATACAAGGATACGCCAGGATACAAAGTGATGATTACTTAATTTTTTACTCAATAGCTTTAATCCTGAAATAATTTAAGTTAAACACAAATCCAATTATTTACAGATATGTTTAGAAATGTTATATTATATGCCAAGATAAAAGTTTATCGAATTTGTAAGTTCAAATTTTGTGGTCCTATAGCACTATGCACTAGCCAGCATTTGAAATTTCAGTGGAAATCTGGGCTGTTATAGTAGGCAGTATAATGTTTGTTCACAGCGAGAATTGTATGGATTGCTCTAGCTGTGTCAGTAAGTAAAATACAATTTAAAAAAAAATACAATTTTTTTAAAAAATACAATTTTTTTCAGTAAATTGGTCTACAATTTATTGAAAAGAAAACCGGCTAGGTCAGTGTAGTGGGGGGTGGTGCAAAATCGTCGTTTGAATGTGATACAATTAAAAAAACAGAATTAACAGTCTAAATCTAATCGCCACCGTCCAATTTTGGTCGACATTGGACACAGCTAGACGAGGGCAAGTGGTGCATCTCGCCGATCTTGCGAGAAGCATTTAATGGAACAATGGTGAACCCTTACCTGCTCCCGTTATAATTAGGATAAACTTGCTACAGAGCAAAAGAAATTAAATATTCTCCCTGTTAAACAGAAGTTTATTTATAACGATCTTATGACCTTCTATAAAATAGTGAATCGCATAATTCCAGTTTCGCTCCCTACTTATATAGTCCTATGCCGTCCAGAGGGCACCCGATACACTAGGCACATATAATTGATAGGTCGGATAAGCTTCAACTTACATGAGTACTATTGTGCCCTGCTCGGATGCCTTCTGAAATAGCTTCTTTCACAGATCTATGCTGAAATGGAATTGTCTACCAGTATGTCATGTATCCGGCAGTCAGAGCGGATTTCTACGTTTAAGGCCAAACTGATCAAGTACCTTTGGGCTGCATATAATTGATTCACGATGTCAATCCTTCGTATCTCGCCGATCTGCATAAGATCGGGTTGTGAGAAGCATTATTGGATGCGCGCGCGACCCAGTGGTGCATCGCGCTACAACACATATAATAATTAGTTTAATTTTCAAATTAATTAAAAAAATTGATGGATGCGCGGCGCGGCCAAGTAGTGCATCGAACTACAAACTTCGCGCTACAAACTTTCAACACTACTATATAACAAATAATTTGAGGACCCGAAACCGCTGAGCAGTCTCTATCTTGAACTTGCTCAACCCCATCTCACTTTGAGAATGGTGGAATCCGGTCAAACCGATCAACAGCCAGTGGGGCTGGGTACCTCAAATTATGTCTTTCAGGAAGATAACAAAGGAAATGACAATGAAAGGCATGATTTGGGGTCCCAGATTAAAGACAATCAGACATCAGCCCCTGCTGCACCTGAATCCTCAGAAGCTGTTGCAGAGAACAGAACCCCTGAGGACTGTGAAGCAGACGTAAGCAGTTTTGTTTCATTTTGTACCAATGCTTCAACACCTTTTGATACAATTCTTTTGGCCCATTCAAAAAACTTACGATCTGAAGTAGACAATATCAAACTGAACTTTTGTAGTACTTTGAAAGTAGAAGTAGACCAATTTGCAACGTTGACCCCTACAATCATCAAAAACTGTTCAACACTTAACAAATATACCCTGGCAGACGGCCTTCTGTCCCTACTTTCTCTGTCAGAGAAAGTATGTGCAGTAATAGGGGGTAAAAGGTTGTCTATCGGTGACAACCCCATCGATGAAGTAGCAGTTGCTTCTTCCGTAGCTGCTGACTCCATTTCTGGAAATGCTACCCTCCATGAATCCCTTCAGGCTATTCAAAATAGCATTCTTAAGAGAGATAAGGTGCACAATGACACTCTCAAATCAATCAGTGGCCAGCTTAACACCCTGACTCTCTCCATTGATCAGTACATGAAACCATCAGATATGTCAACTCCAGATGTACCACGTAACACTGCATTTCCTTCTTTCCCAATAGGCCTTCCTAATATCAATATCGAAAAACCAGATCCTAAGATTGACTTACATACAGTGCAAAATCCTATAGACACCTCCATTGGTCACATTGAGTCATTCACACCAGATTTTGTTGCCCAAGAACTTTCGGATAAACTCACTGAATACCTTGACACATTCAGTGAACAGTTTGATGCAAACTCAGAAAGAGGACATGGTGTCATAAGCTTTGGGGATGCATACAACTATCCAGGAGCCAAAGCTGCAAAACCTATATCCAAAAACATCCCTGAACCCCTAACTGAACTTGTTTCGCTCATCCAGGCCAAATTCCCTGAAAGTGTCATTAATCAGTGTTTAGTGAATCGCTACCTTGACGAGAAATCAGAGCTGCCGAAGCATTCGGACAACGAAGCCTCACTAATGTTTGATAGTAACATCTTCACTATATCACTAGGCAGTACCTGTGATGTTCTATTCAGTAAAGTCGAAGGATCTGAAACCAAAACTGTATCAGCTACTGGAAAAAGTCTATATGTTATGAGTAAGCAATCTCAGTCTGTTTGGCAACATCAAATAGATCAATCTCCAACCACACGTGAGAAAAGATATAGTGTTACATTTCGTTATGTTACATCTAACAACGAAAATGCAACAATAATAATAGGAGACTCCAACACCAGATTCTTGAAATTCGGTAGTGGGAAAGGACGTTTCGGTCATAGAATGCCAGGGAAAAGGGTAGAATGTTTTACTATTGATATGATTAACCCAAGTTTGTGTGAAGGTTACAGAAATATTTTTATTCATTGTGGAGTAAATGATATTAAGAAACGGAGCTCAAATATCGAGCAGTGTGCCAGTGATCTCAAGGTAAAACTTGATGATATATGTCGTAAATGTCCATACTCCAAGGTTACCGTTTCGCCAGTACTACCCACTAAGTTTGGCTGGTTGAACGAGAAAGCATTATATTTTAACAAACTTATATTTCAATATGTTGACATGAACCCAAGGGTGGGAACTCTAGATTTTAATGAATTTGTTGGTGAAGATGGTAAACTAGCTGACCAGTTCGGTCGTTTCAAGGATAAAAGTGATGCCATCCATCTTGGGTCTACTGGTATCTTTAAGTTGTCTAGGCTAATAGTGGATAAAATACAGCGCAATCCAATAGATGGGCGCCAATTTAGTGATATTGCTAGGAGTAAAGTTGGGATGTTCAATTCACGTGTTCAAAGAGCTCCGAAACCATGAATAGAACAAATATATGTGAGAACTGTATCTGCTGCAGCAAACCTATTCGTGCTGGACACCCATTTATAAATTGCAATAAGTGTGATTGCATCATTCACAAGAGATGTAAAACACAGGAAAACATTGCCACTTTTAGAGAAAAAACTTACTGCTCAAATTGTATTCAAAATCATGATATAATTCGTTATAATCCATTCTATCAAGCACCTCACTTTTCAAACAACGAACTACTTGACAATGAACCTCACGACTATATAGACTCAATAGGTACAATCTCAAAAACTCTTGAGAACTGTCAATCATATTCTACTAAAAACTTCAACAACCTCATAAAGCAGATTCCTCAAACAACATCAAAGCGCATATTCTCACACTACTTTCGAAATATTGATGGAAATGGTACTAACTTTGACAAATTGGCCTTAGAATTAGCCTGCATAGACCACAAATTTTCTGTGATAGGTTTAGCAGAAACAAACATTGATCCCTGTAATAGTCAGCTGTACCAAATTAAAGACTATACTTCATGTTACCAAAAACGCTTCGTTTCTAATAAGACACAACAGGTAAAAAGTAAAGGAAGTGGAGTTTCTCTCTACATTCACAACTCCTTTAACTTTAGTGTGATTGAAAAGTTATCTGTTTGTACAGAGCAATTTGAGTCCCTATTCGTAACAATAAGTAATGCTCCAGAACCAGTAACAGTTGGAGTTGTATACCGCTCACCAAGCAATCCACTTGCTAACTTCAATGCACAGTATAAAGAAGTTCTTACTGCACTGAAAGGACATAAAGCATACATATTAGGGGACTTCAATGTTAACATAACCAATTTATCAGGCCCAGATGAAGATATATTCGAAGAAGTTATTTATAGTCACGGGTTCACGCCCACAATATCCATTCCCACACACCAAATGCCCCACTGCTCAAAAACGTGCATTGATAACATACACACTAATGACATTCACTCATCAACTATATCTGGAGTAATTCAGGATAGTGCTTCACATCACCAGCCCATTTTCTGCCTTCAAGTAATGAATTCTGATACTAGTTCAGAACAGAATAAATCACCTGAAAAAACAACCATTTATTATAACTATAGTAATGCAAACCTTGATAAGCTCTGTGAAGAAATTGAAAACGACATAGATACATTTTACCACAGATGTGACTCTTTTGAATCCTTCATGGATCTGTTTCAAGAAAAGATAGATATATCTTGCAAATTGGCTTCACCAAAAACCACCAAACGAAATAATATAACAAATCCATGGATCACAAACGGCCTTATCAACTCTGTGGAGAAAAAAGCCAGACTTTATTTTGAATGGAAAAAAACAAAAACATTGTTAATTCCAGATGGGGATCTGGAAAGACATAATGTTTACAAGGACTACTCAAAATATCTTAAAATTGCCATAAAAACTGCCAAAACCAGGTATTATGCTGAAAAGTTTGAGAAAAATAGCCATAACTCCAAAAAAACCTGGCAAATAATTAACGAGCTTCGTGGCAAAAAGAAGAATCAGCTAAAAGATGACTTCATTATAGATGGAACTAGAGTAATTTGTAGGCGGACAATTGCAAACAAATTCAATAGTTACTTTACATCTTTAGCTAGTAATTTAAATGAGAAGGTTTTGTCCGAGAACCAACTGTCTATCCAACCAATGCAATCATTTGTTGAGTTTATGTCGAAATCAGTCAACAGTTCAATACATCTAGAAGAAACTCATCCTGAGGAGATTCTTGAAATAATTCAAGAATTCGTTAACGGAAAAGCCAGTGATATACCAATAGCAGTTATCAAGAAACCGGCTCATCTCTTATCCAACATATTAGCAAATTTGTATAATACATGTATTCAAAAAGGCACGTTCCCATCCATATTCAAAATAGGCAAAGTAACTCCTATCCATAAAAAAGATAATAAAGAAAATATTGAAAATTATAGACCTGTGTCAATATTGCCAATCTTTGGTAAAATATTTGAAAAAATAATATACAAACGGCTTTATACCTTTTTCACTGCTAATGACATTCTCAGTAATGAACAATTTGGTTTTAGAAAAGGCCACTCAACCTCACATGCACTCCACAAATCAGTTCATTCAATCACAACATCAACATCCAGTGGTAATCATGTTCTAGGAATCTTTATTGACCTAAGCAAAGCTTTTGATACTCTTGACCATGGCATTCTCCTGAGGAAACTGGAAAATTATGGGGTTAGAGGTCTAGCTCTAGGACTTCTAAAAAGCTATTTATCCGATAGATCACAGTATGTTTCATTTCTCAACACTACATCAGAGACTATGAATGTAAAATATGGAGTTCCCCAAGGTTCCATACTAGGCCCTCTACTTTTCTTATTATATATGAACGACATAATAAACTGTTACAAAGGCGATGAATGCAAATTTGTGCTCTATGCTGATGACACAAATATATTTATCACTGGACCGTCCAAAGAAGCAACATACTTGAAGGCCAATAAAGTTCTTGATTTCGTATGCAAATTCATGAGAAGTAATCTCTTACATATAAATATGTCTAAATGCTGCTACATACATTTTCTACCTGCATACGAATCTGATGAAACCTGCGCCAGGGTTAGGCCGTATGCCAATGAACATGACAAATCACAAGGAATATTTATAAATGGACACAAAATTGTCAAGGTTAGCAACACCAAATTTCTTGGTGTAGTAATTGATGAAAAACTTAGCTGGGGCCCACATATAGAATATCTAAGAAAAAAAATTAGATCCACTACAGGAGCACTTAACAGGATTAAACATTCAGTTCCAGGGGAACACTACCAAAAAATATACTCTGCATTATTGGAATCACATCTTGCTTACGGAATAAGTGTTTGGGGCTCAGCTCTCAAAGACCAACCAAACGATAAGCTGTTCATAACTCAGAAACGTTGTATAAGAATCCTTTTTGGAGACCTAAATGCATACCTCGACAAACATGCCACTTGTGCACGAGCCAGACCTTATACAAAACAGAGGTTAGGAGCTGCTTTTTTCGAAAAAGAGCACACCAAGCCCATTTTTAATCGACTAAAATTGCTTGCTGTTCAAAACTTGTACAAATACCACTGTATATCTGAGATATTTCGAATTATGAAATTTCGCACTCCATACTCGTTGTATTGTACTATAGACTCATCAAAACGTGATACAAGCAATGTCATAATCCTCCCAAGAAAAACCAACACTTTTCTTTATATAGCCTCCAAATTGTGGAATAGCATACATAAACGGATTCTAAATGAGAATGGGGAAATCCTCACTACTTCTGTATCTTTGGTTAAATTACGCTGTAAAAGTATCATCCTGGGATCTCAATCCATCAACAATAATAACACCTGGACTTACCACAACTTTCACATCGCCCCTCACTCAATCACAGACCAAACCATTTCATCACTCACTCACCAAATTGCCGACCCAATATCTATTGAAGTGGCGAAAATTTTCTAGACAAATGATATTTCGATATTATTGCTGCAGCAGATACAAATACCAACATTATTATATTCCCAAACGTTTGAACCTTTAAATTAACTAGGAAAGTCAATCCTCAACTTGACTTTTACTGTTTTAAACAGATATGATGATATTAACTTAATTTATTATTATTATTATTATTTTTTTTTTACATACTCCTTCTTAGTGTGGTGACTTGGGGTCCATAAATATAACAATACAAGCTGATAAACCAAAAAGAACAACTGGGGTAGGTAGGTAGCCCTGGTGGGTGCGTAAACTTTACGGTCTGCTCTCTCCAAGATCAGCCTGCTTCTCCATTTTACAGTGAAGCCTAATTTCTAGTTTTTATAAAATATACAATGCAAGTGCAGGTTTACTAATCTTAATCTACTTAACAACTCAATAGCCCAAGTCACCATACCCGTAGTATATTCCATGGTAATAGAAGAGCTTTAAAGTTTTTCAAATTGTTGCTATAATTGATTTAAATAAAAATTTGTTGTTTTCTTGAAAATTTGTTGTTTTCTTGAACTTCGCGCTACAAACTTCGCACAGGCCAAAGTGCAAAGAAACTACTGCTAGTGCTGCTGCTCACGGCTGCTAACTACTGCTGTAACTGCTGCTGTCGCGCGCGCCATTTTCAGAAGTTAGCAGTAGCTAGTGAGCAGCAGTTAGCAGCAATTTTTTGCACTTTGGCCCTCCTGTGTTCAGTCTTGACCATTGTTAATGGTCTGGCACGGCACGCGGCATATTTCGAGAAGAAAGCAGCGCGCGCTACTTCGAAGAAATTTAGACAAGTTGAAAAAAATTGAAATCTTTCAAATCGATCAATTACATACACATTTACACAAGGAATAAACAACATTTAATTTTCTCAAAAGTATAAGACTCTGATAAAATCAGATTTTCTAGGACAAAATGTATGTAATTAAAGGACCTGAGGGTCACCAAAACACAAATGTTGAAAGCAAAATGCACCTCCTGCACAAGTATGGGCCCACGAAAATTTTGAATTTAAAATAAAATTTCAAATAGAATCACACAAAAATATCAAAAGCAATCAAATTATAAAATAAAGTGAAATCCATGATGCAATGTGATGATATGCACTAAAATGAGAAATGAGGAATACAGACAACAGGGATTTATGCTCTTATGAACATATTGTTAGCTTTAGGTAAACTGCCTTTGTCATACGTTGTATGACCCGCCGCGCACGAAGTGCGCGGCTCCCCCTGTATCGTCAGGACGATAGTGAAATGACCGTGGGGGTCGCAACGTGATACAAGACTGCCTCACATCTTTGTCTCGAGTTGATTCACGATGTCAATCCTTCGCATCTCGCCGATCTGGTTGCGAGAAGCATGCGCATTATTGGATGCGCGCGCGCGACCCAGTAGTGCATCGCGCTACAATGTCTCGATCAGGGAATAATCTAGATCATAATCAAAGTCCTCCGGCAGAATTTTATCCCACATGTAAGGAGGTCAATTTGCTTTTGAACTCTGAAATAGTCTCTATCTCACGTATAGCTAGAGGAATATGATTCCATTTGGAATGGGTCCTAAAGTAAAAGTTCTTAGCAAAAGCGTTAGAGCTTGCTCGTGGTAAGATTGAGCTTACAAAACATAAGGGGCCCATGTGGCTATTTCTTAACCTTGAGTGGCCTTGAAATGGTTGCAAATATGAGGGTAAAGTGACAGGTATATTTTGCTTCACAATTTTAAAGAAGAAAATAAGGTCAAGAAAGTCGAAGCGGTCTTCTATGGGCATAATCTTAAGCTGTCTGCATTTTTGAATGTATGTAACATCCATCAATGATTAGTCGTAGTCTTTAAAAAAATGAAAAGCTAATTTGAAAAGAAGCTAACTTTGTTATTTAACATTTTAATCCTATAATAATGTTACTTTTAAAATCAAAAGCTTATATATTTTATTTAAATGGTAAAAATCGCTTTGAATTTTGCTCCAACAAGCGCAGCTTGCTACATGTTGTACACCTCTCTCGTGCACTTTTGTGCCAGGAGAAAGGGGTTACAACGTGTGTCAAAGCGCTGCACATGCGTTGCACCAGTTTATTCTGAAAATTGAGCGTTTAAGCCATATTTTTTATATTTTTGTTGATGCAATGCATTTTAAAATTTGTTTATGAATTCTACTCAGTTTTTATAGTAAAAATATTTTTCCTGAAATGCTTAATGACTTCCCCGAAGTTTTTAGTTTTGCTGCTTTAACATTGTACTTATTAGAATTGTTGTTTTCTTGAAATTGTTGTTTTTTTTCTTCTGCTGGCAGACATTTACCGATTGGTCACTCAAACATCACATCATTCACCTAACCATGTGCTTTTGCGCCATTGTGGGCACGCTTGTTTCACTGCCGGAGGGCGGCCGTGCGCTCGTGCAAGCACAAGGGCTCTGGTTTAGCAAATCTAATATTATGAGGTTGGTAGCAGTCGACAATTCCCGTTACCAGTGTATAGTGTTATTTCTGAACGAGTCAACTAACGGTCTTCTAACATATAGTGCTCTACGAATTGCATCACTTGATTTAATTGAATGTATATGGACACGTTCATTGAAGTTTGAGGAAATTGGTAAATTTCTAAAACAGCGTTTTTGACGAAAGTGGTTTAATTTTAACATATTTTAATCTAGCGTGTTCATAAGTTCTGAACATTAGCCACGTGACCCATACTCCCATATGCACTGCTCAAAAATAAAATGTATTGCTTTTAGGCACTATTATGTAAAAAATGTCACATTTTTGTGACATTGTTTACCATAGCTGCCCAATTAGCATTTTTTGGTCTAAAATATAGTAGATTAGGTCAATCTAACAATTATGATGCAATGTAGGCCTAAAGGGCAGTGATCGAACGGCTTTAAGGCAACATTTCGTAAACTTTGTCACACTCAGAATACGAGACCTCTTTTTTACTGTGAGGTGTCCTCAAAACCCTTTCAACTCATTATTTGATAGTTCTTCTGCCAATCATAGCCCTAAAATATGTTGTTTTGAAAAGTTAACAAATACATGCATTTGGCTATTGGGAAACGATGTAAATTCTGTCACATTATATGGAATTTGAAATTCTGGGTGAATTTCCGAAATCATTTATATCTGATTTTGGTTTGGAAGGCGGGAAAACTCGATATAAAGACAATACACAGATACAGTTGATTGAAGTATAGGGCAGTTGATGTAAACATCGTCACAAAATGATACGAAATCGTAAATGGACACGTTCATGTTGAAGTTTAAGGATATTGGTAAACCAAAAAAATAGCGTGTTCAGAAGTTCTGGACATTAGCCACGTGACCCATACTTCCATATACACGGCTCAGAAATACAATTTATTGTTTTTAGGCACTATAATGTAAAACATGTCACATTTTTGTGACTGTGCTAACCATAGCTGCCCAATTAGCATTTTTTGGTTTAAAATATAGTAGATTAGGTCATTCTAACAATTATGATACAACATTTGGCTAAAGGGCAGGGATCGAACGGTTTTAAGGCAATATTTCGTAAACTTTGTCACACTCAGAATACAATACCTCTTTTCTACTATGAGGTGTCCTCAAGTTTATTCCAAACAAGTTCCAGAGCATGTAGCCAAACTATGCGGGTCCCCCGACACAAACTTGAAATTTCTAAACACAATTTTGTCTTCAAAGGTACGACTATATGGAACAGTTTGGTTGATAAAATATTCGACAAATGCACTCCTAATGAAAACAATGTCATGGTCCCTGGCTCTAGTAAATTTTCCGACCTTTCCTCCCCCATCTCAATTATCAAGAGCCGTATCAAAAAGCTCTTACTTGAAACCCAGCAATTGACAACACCTGGGCGTGAAATTGAGTGGCTCCCCCTAAATAGCTGGGGCATTGAACCAGCTTAGTCAATCAGCATCCCATCCCTTGCATACAACTAATTACAAAAGCGCTAATTATACCTGTTTCAAAAGCATCCTGTCTGGAAGTTCCCTGACTGCCGTGTGAATCTTTGGATCTATTTTTGGATCTATTTTTATATTGATATGATTTTTATATACCTATATATTCCTCGCATAATTTCCATGTCCGCCTGAACAAACCTGGCACCATCAAATCTTACTCTAGAAACCCCAGAACTCATCAAGCCTAGTCTGAATTCAAAACTAGTTGACCAGCTACGTACAGTTTCCTGGACAGCTGGAACCTTTTGGGCCATGCACAAGCCAATAGCATGTATGGTCCTGCAGTGGGGTCTCCTTTTCCTTGGATCTGTGTTTTGATCCGTCTTTTCTTAAAATTTTCCATTTGTGTCACTTAGAATCACCTTTTAAAATGTTAATCGACACCACTGGTCCTAGTTAAATTTAGCCATGGCACGACTACTCGAACGTAACAGTTAAATAGGTGTGACATACTATTATATTCTTATAATTATATCATATGAATTGATTGCACTGCTAATAAATAAAATACTTTGTTTTACTAAAAAAATACTTTGTTTTACTCAAAACCCTTTCAACTCATTATTTGATGGTTCTTCTACCAATCATAGCCCTAAAATATGTTGTTTTGAAAAGTTAGCAAATACATGTACTTATTGGGAAATGATGTAAATTCTGTCACATTATATGGAATTTAAAATTTTGGGTGAATTTCCGAAATCATTTATATCTGATTTTGGTTTAGAAGGCGGGAAAACTGTATATAAGGACGATGCACGGATAGAGCTGATTCAAGTTAAGGGCAGTTGATGTAAAAATGGTCACAATAATAATAAGGGCAGTTGATATGAAAGAAAATCTATCTAACTAATGCAATGGCTGATGTGACGAAATTTACATTTCTTGACCCTATTTTGAAGATACATGCCTCGATTAGAATTCAATATTCTTCCAGGAATTATTAGTAGGTTATTATTCAGCAAATCAGAAGTTTAACAATTCTGAGTTTAATTTTACTAAGTTACCGAAATGTGACGATATTCACTTTTCCTGCCCCAACAGTATAATTTCAATGTGATGAAAAATGGGCAGGGGTTTCTATATTTCCTTATCTCTGAATTAATCATTTCAAACTATAATTAGGACTGTTGATGTGAAAGAAAGTTTATCTAAATTTTACAATGACGTATGTGACAAAATTTACATTTCTTGACCCTATTTTGAAGAACCATACCCCGATTAGAATTCAATATTCTTCCAGGAATTATTGGTAGGTTATTTTTCAGCAAATCAGAACTCAAGTTTAACAATGCTGAGTTTGATATCACTAATTTACCGAAATGTGACGAAATTTACTTTTCCTGCCCCAACAGTATAATTTCAATGTGATGAAAAATGGGCATGGGTTTCTATATTTCCTGTATAAATCCATTCCAACTATAATAAGGGCAGTTGATATTAAAGAAAATCTATCTAACTAATGCAATGGCTGATGTGACGAAATTTACATTTCTTGCCCCTATTTTGAAGAATCATACCTCAATTAGTATATAATGTTACTTTATCACCATCACTATGTCGATAAATTAGTTATTTTGCCAACACGGAGCAAATAAAGTTATAATTTTTTTTGTGACGAAATTTACAAATTTTTACCTTGTTCAGGTGTTGAAATTTATTCAATGTTAACATATCACTGTCATATAATAATTTATATAACCGGCGTATGGTTGAAATATTGTTAATTGATCCATAGTACGTAATATAGGGTGAGTAGGGTGAGAATCCCTGCCATGTTTTTGGTCAGTTTCGCCGGGGCTCATGTCTTTCCTCGAGGGAGCATTAGTGTCTACAGAAAAACTGACAAATCCTAGCGAAGTCCAATCCGAACCACATCTTCCATTAGAGGTGGTGCTGGGTCAGCTGGTTACAGAACGGATTGGCCTGGAGAATGGCACAGTCCTGTTACTCTCAAGTTAACCATAGAGGGGGACAGGCGCTGTTCGCTCACGGCTGGTTCTTGGAGCCAACACCCTCAGCCCCACAGAAGTGGGAGCACTGTCGGTGGTGGCTCACCCAGATAACGGACAGTGTCTCTCCTTTTTTCTTCTTGGACTTGCATTGTTGCTGGCGAGTCAGCCAGTAGCAATGCAGCATCTCACTCACTCAATCACCTTAGCAGTTCGGTCCCTTTTCTGTTTGATTACTAGTCTCACCTGGTTCTTGACCTGTCGCCCTCAGACCTACAGAGGTGGGTGCACTGTCGGTGGCCTGTCACCCAGGTTGTCGGTGATATCTCTCCCTCTGCCTCCCCTTTGGACATGCATTGTTGCTGGTGAGTCAGCTGGCAGCAGTGTACCATACTACTGCGTGTTTACTAATCCCCTCTTAGCTTCCAGGCTAAACTAAAATTATAAACTAACAGAAGCAGGATAGAAGCAAGAAATCATCAGTAGCCCCTCAACTTAACAAAGACTGATATCAACCGCTCTGGTACAAGCAACTCTGATAAAGTACGACTCTGCTGCTTCTCTGGGAAGTCAGCACCAACAGAAATGGGGAAACTCTCTGATATGAGTGCTGGAATTCTCCGCCGTTTTACTCTACAGGCTAAGTTTCTTGTTATAATTCTATTGTTCTGTTCTTTCATTTGTATTCTGTCTCACTCTACTGCATATTGTAGATCGTCAGCATTCATAGAACCAGGGTCTCAGTTACAGTCCTTCTGTTTGTTGACTAGACACACTTTTTGCATCATCTTTCGGTTTTTGACGGCGTTTAGAACACATCTTGTTTTCTCGATCGTTACTTGCCTCCGTATTGGCTGCTAAACTATTATTATAAACTAACTTTCGTTCCACCCCCTTGTGTGTATACTAACAACCCTAGATTCCCAGGAACAGGCTTAAATATCTACGAAAATCAAAGCCAAACAGACAGACAGCTACTCAGCCACAATGCAGGACAACAGATACTGCTCTGAACCAAGGATAAGTCTGATTGATACAGCTCATGTCTCCCTAGACATTCGCACAGATTACAAGAATGCCAACATCAGACATCATGTCTCTTATTAAGACAAAGCTCAACTCTATCCAAGTTCCTGAAATCAGAGTTGTCTAACTGAGATTTGCAGTCAGACATGCATTATACCCCCCTCGACCAACCCATCTACTAATCCGTGTCTACAGGCAAGAAATTGATCTCGTCATTTGTAATATAACATGAAATATTATATACCTATTGAAATTCTCATCCTCCACATCATACAAAAGAGAACGGCCCATGGCCATACACCACATATCAAAGAGAAAGGCCTCCGGCCAGACATATCAGACCTAACATGATCTATTTTCCTTAAAAGCCCATGTTTATATAAAGTTTTAGCGTGTAAAATTGATTCACTTTACTTACTTGTTTATAAATTTTACCTCGAACCATGCTTTCACAGAATTAAAATATTACCACACGACAGGGCGACAGTTTTCCAAAACTGGTTACATTCTTCCCTCAAGGCGCAGCTCCTACACCTGGTAAATTCCACTCTAATAGCACAACCTCTCAAACAGACTCACCGAAGTAATCTTCAGCCATCAAATGCACCGCTGTCAAACCTGATCATGTTACAAGGCATGACTTTTCTGCCACTACTTCATCATTATAGATTAGTGATTACTTAGTGTGTAGATAAAACGATATGAGTGTAGCACACACTGGCTTATCAATGAATGATTGATTCATCCAATCAGCGTTATCTTGGTTCGAATTGAAATTGCTATATTAAATTTTTCCTATATTTTACGTAACGCGCGAACGCCATTTGAGCACAGTATGTGCTAATGATCTCGCTGTCAATCCTTTAATACGTTTTGCGCGCTGCGCTAGCTACTCTGGTAGCGCGCATGGCGTGTAATTTTATTATCTATTGTTTCAACTTTTTATCCAGTTTTATTCATTTAAACGATGTTATTCATTTAAACGATGTTATTCATTTAAACGATGTTAATCATTTGAAACGACTTTACTAGAATTTGTCAACGAAGAAGAACTCTAAATTGTTACCACAGCAACCATTCAATGTTGCCATAGAAACTACACACTCTTAACATAGCAACCACACACGGTTACCGTAGCAACTCCAAATCACTACCTAGCAACTAAACACTGCTACCATAGTAACTACGTACTGATACTATAGCAACTACACACGGTTACCATAGCAACTACACACTGTTACCATGGCTACTACACACTGTTACCATAGCAACTACACACTGTTACCATAGCAACTACACACTGTTACCATAGTAACCACACACCGTTACCAGGAACGAGAGCGAGGGTCGACAAGGGGCTATTGCGATGCAATCTGGACAAGAGTCCAGGCTGGCTCCCTTAGTTCCAACCTCTCGGTACTGGAAACGATACATTTTCTAATCCTCATCACCCATCTCCAAGTTGCAGTCATACAATAAAATTACAATCTCATCGTACTCACATCTTGAGTTAAGCGCAAAGCGTCACTATGGGACCTTCGCGATGCGAACCAGACACATAGTCTGGACTGGTACCTCAGACGCTAACGTGAAACTTACAGAGTATATAGGATATAACAACTTACTCGGGCGTAAGGAGTCGATACGGAGCTATTGCGATGCAATCCAGGCAAGTGTCTGGACGGGCTCCTAAAACTCCAAACGCTCGGGCGAGCGGCATGGCAACTCTGATTCTTTACAAATAATTATCTTGCCAAACATACAGTACGCAAAACGAACGCAGATTTCAATTCTTATATAGCGAAATAGCCGAAGTGCGCGGAGGCCGGGGAGAGGGGCTAGCTCCGGCGCGCGGGCCGGGATAGCACCCCAACACGGCAACGCGCAGCAGAGTAGTGGGGTCGGCCACACTACCGAATACACGAAAAGCCAACCCGGGATTTATTACCCGCACGGCTATATTATTATGCGCAGTTGAAACCTGGGGGCTCGCCGACCAGGTTCACCGGGTGGAAACTGAAGGCATATATGACCCCCATATCTGAAAGCAGGTTGGGGGCACTACGGAAAGCTTAGAAGCTCCCGTCACCTACTAACTACTAACTAACTAACTAGGGTGTTTAAGTTGGTATACTAATATTTACTCAATTTTACACATGTTGAGATATCATACAAATTTATGTGACTAAATTTACCTATTTCTGCCTTCTGTATTTGTATTTGCGTATAACAATGAAATATGTGAACAATTCCAAACACATTCAGCTCATAAAATAATGCTAGACTATTCGGCATTTCTTGTCAGGATGTCATAAACATCCCTCATATAAATTTCTTAAATGTGTGACGGAGTTTACATGGTGCTACCATTTAAGGAAAAAAGTCGCTAGTAAATATGTAGATAATAGTCATATAAAGCTATTCTATGAATTGGAAATTCGAAAATTTGGTCAAACACGGCAACAAGGGGTCCATATAAACTCCGTCACGTTTTTATAGTGTGACAAAGTTTACAACTCACTGCCGGCCGCATTTAAGCGATATCTTATCGTCTGATAAAGATATCGTTATGCGACAAAGTTTATCTAGAGGATGAAACGATTATCTTAGGGTTAGAGGGTTTATATAGTTTCATAGTGTGACACATTTTACACCATCGTGCCATTTAGTAGGGTCACTAATATTTACCAATATCCTCAAACTTCAATGAACGTGTCCATATATATTGTTTGAAAACTTATTTGATAATAGTAACCAATTTGATCTTATTCTATTGATGGGTGGGTTCTAAAGGCAAATTATTGCAATTGATCAATTCATTTTTACAATATTTCAGATAAGGAATCAATCTTATTAATGATTGAAGATTTACTGTTTAATTCCAATTCTAATTGCAATGTTGTGTATTTATTAGAAAATCCCATTGTACAGAAGCTTGTGTAACTTCAAATTTTGCTGCATCTTTTGTACAAATTGTAGTTGGCACTCTACTTTTACGCATAATTAAGTTATTTGAACTGGTAACTGTATCGCCACATTACTAAACTTGACTTACTTAAAATAACTGCAGACCTGTAGATATAGATCATTTGCCTTCAGCCGTCATTTCCAATTGTTAATAAAGATCTAAGCGAGTAAGTGGTCTGAAATAATGTCTGTGGGACCTTTTCTTTGAATAACTTTGAAAAATCAAAATTGTGTGCTTAGCATGATTAAGCACCAAATATCCACCGCATTGTCTATCAATTGAACCTGATTTTTTTTCACATTCAAGAATGATGGTATTGATGCTATAATTCAAATAAAGTTCTGTTTTAGAGATGATCCTAAGTGTTTGATTAATGTCAGAAACTATTCAATGAATGGAATCTGATGGCAGTCAACCTCTGCCAAGTGTATGCAGGACTTGTGATGCACGCTTCATCAATGAACTCCTTCGTATACAACATGTTCGCCACTGCCATCCTGAATCCTTACAATATCCTTGTGTTATGTGTGGCATAAAATGTGAATCACAGGATGCTTTAACAAGGCATGTTCGCAACAAGCACACAAAAAAGAAAAAAAGGGAATCAGAAACAATATCTGCTGCAACTCTTTCTAAAGGCACAGCCAAACTTCCAACTGCAAAGAATTCCAGTCTTGTCACTATGCAGAAGAATGCCAGCAAGACAGTGTCGAAAGTGTCTCCCCAATGGAGGGCTAGAGTTGAAATGGCATGCATGCGCTATGCAATGGTTCATGGTAAACATAAAGCTCAACTTCGATATGCCCAACTAGAACCTGGCTGTAGAATAGGTTGGCGACGTTTGACAGAAATATTGAGTATGCATAAGCATGATAAGACTGGTAAGAAAGCAGCATATTTGTACAAGAGAGGTCGTAAGGGTGGCAAAAAAGATGTACAACTTTCTAAGCTTGCTATTCCAGCTGGTATCAAGTCTGACTGTGGTAAGTTTGGTGTTACTTATGGTATTGATGATGCACAATGGGAGTTTACTTTACAATATCCTAACTACATTTTCTCCTATGCTAGCGTAAGAAATTGGTGTGAAGCTGAGAGAATGAAATTAGAAAAAGACAGTAACTTGGAAAAGCCATTTGATGAAGAATTTGTTTCATCACTTAATGAAGCTGTGCTCAACACAAAATCATTATCGATAAGTGAGGCAGAAAAGACCATAAAGAATGAGGTGCAGAAATATAACCAAGAAATTGATGATGATGAGAAGGCTATTAATGAGGACAATGCTGTCGAAGAATGGCTACATGTAATAAACAATCAAATGGCAGAGAAGAAAAAAGTTCCCATTCTTCACTGTGCGTGTGGTAATGTTTATAAAACTGACAAAGAACTTGCTAAACATAAGCCGAAGTGTTGGTTACCAGATTTCAAATCAGAAGCCCAAGTGAGATCTCAGAGGTCCTGCAGAAATAAAGCAACTCCTAGTGAGTGTGAAACAATATCAGATTCAGAAAGTGGCTCATCAGTTGTTGAAGAAACTTACTCTAATGCATTCAAGTGTTCTGATTGTGAGTACTCGACTCCTCAAGAGTTTAGGTATAAGAGGCATATAAAATCCTGCCATAAGAAAAGGCTGCTATCTGAAAAAATCACATCCAATAAGATTGTAAGGGATGGTGATCAGGCAAATAATCATTCAGAGCTGCTCACTTTCAAGAACTGCAAGAAATGCAATTTTAAGCACATAACTATTGAAGGATTGCGTGAGCATTACCGAGTGGTCCACAATTCTCATTACACTGATAATGGTCAGGAAATCTCACTTCTTTGTACCAAATGTAATGACACCTTTTTGACATATGCTGGACTTAGAGAGCACATCTGTGGAGAACGGCAGATAACAGTAAAATATGAGAGAATTAAACCACGTATACCATCATCAATTATGCTGGGTACAAACAGTTCCATTGTGTTCCTCTGTCCTAGATGTGTTACCAGATTTGACACGATTCATGAGTTAAAAGAACACTACAGTGCCAAATGCTGTGCCAAAAGTAAATTATATGCGTGATGTATTCTAATAGTTTATGTTTTATCAGGTTAGCCTTTTAAATAAATTATATTTTCATACCTTATTAAACCAAGTTTTCTTTTAAGATAGTATTATCATGCTGATGACTGATTGGTGTCTATTAAATTGACTGATAAGTGATTGTAACCGAATATTTTGTCGTCCTGGACGCTTGTTTGATACCAGTTTTTCAAACAATTTTTCCCAGATATTTTTTACTACATGTGTATCGGTATAATCATCTTAACTCCAAAAAATTGTAGCTTACAATCTTATTATATTGTATTACGATAAAGTGTTTTCATTTTTATCACCAATTATCATTTATTTGCAGAATTGTATGATCTACATAATAATATTCAAACTAAGACCATGAATAGTAATCACTGATACCTTCCAGTATTAGAGTATCACATAAGACATAACAGCTGCAATTACCAATTCATGAACCAACTAAAATTGACATATAAAATTAGTCAATAAATCTGCTTGTGTGTAATATTTGAATATTTAGATAAACTTAATTATTTAAGCCAGTGTCAATCAATAATTAATTAACTTCATATTTCTTACATTAATTATGTAAACCGACAAACATTTCTAGGTTATGGCTGGAGTAACAGGTGCCTAGTTACATTACAGGGTGTAACATGGGGGTAACCAGTCTATACGACAAATCATCTAAGAGATGGCTGTGCAAGATATGTGATCTAACGTTTTCTAGTGCTATGTGTCGTTTACAGCATCTGCGTGCAAACCACTCTGAGTTTCTTAAGTACTCCTGCAGTCTATGTGGAATAAAATGTGAAACTGAATCAGCTTTTTTATCTCATCTAAAAAGGCAGCATAGACGTCCAAAAAAAGCCTCTTTCAAGGTTTCTCAAAGGTTAAGGAAAAGAGTTAAATGTAGTCATTGCAGCATTTGTTTTATAAACGAACTGCATCATATGCAGCATGTACAGTTGAACCACCCACAGGCTTTGGCATCTTTCAATGAATCTGCAAATCAAAAAGGCGAATCTCAATCCACTTTGACAACAGCATGTCCCACACAAAAGGAGGACAATCTTTCTCAAGATTCATTAGGCTTCCTTTCTTCCTGTGTTTCTAACAGCACACATAAAGCTAACCTATTTAAATATCATAGAAATTCAAAATCCAACAATAAAAGATTGAATGTATCCTCACAGCGAAAGACAAAAGTTGAGATAGCGTGTCTACAGTATGCTCTACTCCATGGAATACATAAGGCTCAGTTGCAATTTGCTAAAATAGAGCCAGGTTGCAGATTAGGCTGGCGCAGGATAACTGAACTTCTGGGAAAACGTGTCAAGAATAACATCACAATATCCACACAGAAATTATATGTACCTCCAAGTATTGCATCTAATTGTGGTCAATATGGTTCTGTATATGGTATTGATGAAGCTCAGTGGGAGTTTACTTTAAGGTTTCCTAACTACATTTTCTCGTATCAAGCAGTCAGAGAATGGTGTACAGCAGAGAAAAGAAAGCACACATTTGCGGCAGACATATCTGAAAAATACTTCGATAAGCAGTTTGCCCTGTCTTTGGATGAATTTTTAAGAGATGTTGACCCAAATTCAATCAACACAGTTGAAAGTGTAATCAAGAGTTATGTTGCTGAGTTTAATAAAGATGTAGGTGTAGGTGGACAAGTTCTTGGCAGAAATGCTGTTGATGAATGGCTTCATTCGATCAATAGCCAATTAGTTGAAAGAAGTAAACGGCGGCCTTTTCGATGTCCATGTGGGAACACCTATGTTACTGGAAAATATATGGCAAAACATTGGAATACCTGTGAAATGAAAAACTTCCAAGGAAAAGATAACACATCATCATATTATTTGAAGCTGTTGGAAACTGCACCAAAATGTTCATCTCACAAAGAGTTTATTTCTTCTTTGAACCAAGTTTTGAAAACGAAAAGGCTTTCTGTCAGAGACACAGAAAAATTGATCCAGCACCATGTGAGTTTGTTCAACAAAAATTGTCTGCTCGAGGATCACATTAGTGAGCTAAATATTTTAGATGAGTGGTTGCATTTCTTTAATACCAAAGCTGCTAAAAATAAGACTGGTAACGCATTATCTTCAAAGTTGTCTGAAACTAAACAACGTGAGCCATCCATGAAGGATTTTATTCTAAATCTGAATGTGACTTTGAAAGCAGATATAATTTCTGTCAGGGACATGGAGGCAATCGTCAAAAAGCATGTGGTTTCATTTAACAAAAAGGTTTCCAACGACAAACAGATAAGTTACCAAAACATATTGATAGAATGGCTACATTTTCTAAACATCAAGGCTAAAAATCGAGCAAAAGTCGGCCACAACAATCTTGTTGTTAATAACGGAAATAATTCATCTCACACATTCAAAGCTCCACGAAAAAGACGCAGAAAAACATATGAATCAGCCTTAAATGAATTTATTGCTAAACTAAACGATGTGTTGAGATCAGAAAACTTTTCTGTGAGTGATGTACAGACAATAATAAAAGTTCATGTAATTTCATTCAACCAAAGGTTTTCCAAAGATGACCAAATAAGTTATCAAAACGTCCTGGAAGAATGGCTATATATGATGAACTTCATAGCTTCAAAAAATTGTGTAAAGGACAGTAAAGACTGTACTTGCATCACAGTACACAATGTATCCGAGGCACACATAAGGAAAAAACAAAAAACAAGTACCTTCTCAGCCAAACCAGTATCGAAGAGGAAAAACAACAAAGATCACCCATCTTGCAGCAAACTGAAGTTTGAGCTTGAGGCTGAAGTTGAGGCTGGAAAATATTGCAGCAAACTGAAGAGGGGTCCAGTTGGGGTTGAGAAGCCAGCTTATCCTAACTCGCCATATGCTACTATCATAGTGGAGACATGTGTCCCTAAAGTGAACTGGGAGGTTGTGATTGAGGACGTCTTGGACGAATATTGATCAAATAACGAATCACTTGCTTACTTTCAAGGAGTGAATCTTAGGGTTGTCATAAGTCTGCAATGTGTATTTTGTTAGTTACACGTTAAATATTTATTCACTTATAGACTTATTATTTAAAATTTTAGTTTTTAGTCGTACAAATTAATGTTTTAGGCTCGTCTTTCTAATTTGGTAGCATGCATTTTATGAATACTATTGGTCAAATGTTAATTTATTACTAGACAGTTTTAATTTATTTCATATTGAAAGCAGTTTATTATTTTGGTTGTGTTTCTACTAAGTTGAAATCAGAATTCAATAGTTAAATGTTGTTTGTTTAATGTTTATTTTATGCACATTTTGTAATCAATTTTTATGAAAACTTAAGAGTTTTAACTATGTTAATGTTATGATCGATAAAACATTTTCATAAAAATTATCTTGCGAATGTTTGTTAACTCATTCATTTTGTAATAATATACCAAAACTATTATCAATATGTTAAATGGAACACGGCCCTTTAACAGGAATCTAACGATTTCAATAGATGGCAAAAAGCTAGAAAAAGTTCAATGTACAAAATTTCTTGGGGTGATAATAGACGAACAGCTATGTTGGGAACCACATCTTAATCATTTATCTTTAAAGCTGAACTCCAGTATTGTATCGATTAAGAGAATTTGCAAATTCATTCCCAAATCTGAATATTTGAAACTATACAATGCTCTTTTTATGTCACATCTTAGCTATTGTATAAGTTGCTGGGGTGGGATCCCTAAACATAAGCTGAATAAAATCTTTGCTATTCAAAAACGATGTATACGACTGCTATTTGGTAACATTCCCAATTTTGATCATAAAGAATACTACTTAACCTGTGCACGTTCAAGAACTTATAACGAACATATGGCTAAAAAGAACTACTGTCTTGAACACACTAAACCGCTATTCACTGAGCAGAAAATTATGAACCTGGAGAATCTGCACATGTACCATACATTTATGGAGCTATTCAAAATTCTTAAATTTGATGTCCCCCAGTCGATTAAAGATCTTTTCAAGTTCTGTCCTAGAAATGAAAAACTTCGTCTGATTGTCCCATTACTGAGGTTAGATATCTCCCAACAGAACTTTTTGTACACCTCTACGAAAATATGGAATGATCTCATCCCCTATGTATTCGAAATATGTGATGCTAATGTAGATGGGATAATAATCCCGGGGTCTTCCAAAAATTCAGACTTATCAGCCTCGTCAGGTATTATTAAATCTAACCTTAAAAAGCACTTGCTATCCCTCCAAAATCGAGGTGACCCTAATATATGGTAACTAATCTATATTATATCTCAAATTCTACATCTGGTACGGCTCTGCACACATGATATCTCTCTCTGCCATGAAACATGGCTAACCTTTCAAACTATGATTTAAAACATAAACCTAAACTAAAACTCAACTGGGCTCTCCTATGTCACCAAACTAGACCAATAAGCAATTTTAGCTTAGATAATTATATTTTTCTATATTTGTATAATAAGTTTTATATTGACGTAGTGGATGGTTGAGGGGGTTTCAAGCACAGGTCACTCTCAAATCCTAAAGATAAGCAGTGGCCTTCGGCACTTGAAACCTCCTCAAACCTCCCCTGATTTATTTATTATTGATATTGTTTGATTGTGCCGTAAAAATAAATATTTGTTTTATTATTAAACCAGAACTCCTGCATTTTATTCTTTGATTTATTCCATTATATCACTATGTCAAAATACCATTGCAGTTACATGATCTGCATGAATTACTGAATTACTGAAAATAAATCTACCTGAATTGGCCTTTGCTTGAAGCGTATTTGTGGAATGTGAATCAATCGCTTTATTGTCCTATTGTAGATGACGAATTTTAATTATGGTTTATTTGTTGAATCTCAATCACAGATATCCATCTACAATTAAAACGTTTTTTACAATAATTATTTTCCATCATAATATAGGGCACGATCAGATAATGTTACGACTCCTATCCCAAAGACTGGATCTGTTTTTTCAAGAAATGGTTGCTTTTGCTCCAGCTCTTATTGCTCATCCTCTACCCTGTCTAGGTTGGTTTAAACGTTTTCGTTCGGAAAAGTCCGTACTAGAAATTTATCAATACGTTCCCTTATCTGTCATTGTGCCTATTGAAACATACATCTTGAATTACTCTATTCAAGCAGTACATTATTCCATCGTTTGGTTGATATTCTTATTTGATTATCTACTTATTACTAACTGCAATTTCAGATTTAGTAGTAGATCACGTATCTGACCATGATGCAACATGTGATAGCGTTGATTTCAACGATTGTGGTATGTTGCTGATGGGCTATGCACCGAAGAGGAAGAAATCTGTAAAGATGAAGCGGATCGAAAGAAATAAACCCTGGAAGGTACAATTAATTGTGAACATCATGTCACGTGGTGTGACGTCATGTCACGTGGTGTGACGTCATGTCACGTGGTGTGACGTCATGACAAGTCTGTAAAGAAATAAACCCTGTAAGGTACAATTATTTGTGAACATTTTTCTCAGTTGTAAATTAGTAGTAAGATAATCATTTAACCAATAACCATCCGTATAGGATTTACTAATAAAGATAAGATTAGCAAGTTCCAATAGATGTAAATTAAAATAAAATTAGGAAAACTAATAGGATAACTGAATAACCTAAACGTGCACTAATTTTAGATCCCGGAAGATATCCCCTACACAACGTGTACTGACTGCGGTGCACCGCGCAGAGTCTACTTCATGTGTGAAGTGTGCTACGCAAAGGTAATCTTAGTAATCTGTCATTTTAGTAATTTTAATAATTTGTAATTTGAGTAGTTTGTAATATTAGAAATTGGTGATTTTAGTAATTTTAGCAGAGTAAGTTATACTTACTCTGTATCTGTGTTCCCAAAACGTTGTTAGTTGAGCTCTTTGGTAGAAATCTAGTAATTCTCAGAGGAGGATCTTGTGAATTATATGCGAAATATGTGAATTATGCGAAATATGTGAAATATGCGAAATATCTAAAATATGTGAAATATGTGACGCCATAATAACAAAGCAGTGAAATGTTATACGTATTATTTTATTGATTATAATATATTTAAGGTGAAATTGGCTACAGAAGAGTTACAGACACATATGAAAGAGAAAATAGCGGGAATGACATTCCAGAGGAAAGTAGAAGAAACTTATCTGGTTAGTAATTTAAACAATTTAAAGCTTTATATCGACATAATGTGAGAATAACGCCTAAAGTAAAAAAAGTAATGTAAAGCTTGTTACTGCCATGCAGCGAGAAATTGTTAGCAGCACTTTTAATTTCTGCCCTTGAAGCGTTTATTCAACCAATAACAAGAAAATTGAATCTTTCATAATACTTCAAATTCTTTGAATTTTATATATAACTGATTAAATGTTCCCCCAGAAATACAAGCCCCAGACCTACCAGGAGCAATAACTGATTAAATGTTCCCCCAGAAATACAAGCCCAATACCTACGAGGAGCAATAACTGATTAAATGTTCCCCCAGAAATACAAACCCCGAACCTACGAGGAGCAATAACTGATTAAATGTTCCCCCAGATATACAAGCCCCAGACCTACGAGGAGCAATAACTGATTAATGTTCCCCCAGAAATACAAGCCCCATACCTACGAGGAGCAATAACTGATTAAATGTTCCCCCAGAAATACAAACCCCGAACCTACGAGGAGCAATAACTGATTAAATGTTCCCCCAGAAATACAAGCCCCAGACCTACGAGGAGCAATGACTGATTAAATGTTCCCCCAGAAATACAAGCCCCGAACCTACGAGGAGCAATAACTGATTAAATGTTCCCCCAGAAATACAAGCCCAATACCTACGAGGAGCAATAACTGATTAAATGTTCCCCCAGAAATACAAGCCCCGAACCTACGAGGAGCAATAACTGATTAATGTTCCCCCAGAAATACAAGCCCCATACCTACGAGGAGCAATAACTGATTAAATGTTCCCCCAGAAATACAAACCCCGAACCTACGAGGAGCAATAACTGATTAAATGTTCCCCCAGAAATACAAGCCCCAGACCTACGAGGAGCAATGACTGATTAAATGTTCCCCCAGAAATACAAGCCCCGAACCTACGAGGAGCAATAACTGATTAAATGTTCCCCCAGAAATACAAGCCCCAGACCTACGAGGAGCAATAACTGATTAAATGTTCCCCCAGAAATACAAGCCCCGAACCTACGAGGAGCAATAACTGATTAAATGTTCCCCCAGAAATACAAGCCCCAGACCTACGAGGAGTAATAACTGATTAAATGTTCCCCCAGAAATACAAGCCCAAGACCTACGAGGAGCAATAACTGATTAAATGTTCCCCCAGAAATACAAGCCCCAGACCTACGAGGAGCAATAACTGATTAAATGTTCCCCCAGAAATACAAGCCCCAGACCTACGAGGAGCAATAACTGATTAAATGTTCCCCCAGAAATACAAGCCCAAGACCTACGAGGAGCAATAACTGATTAAATGTTCCCCCAGAAATACAAGCCCCAGACCTACGAGGAGCAATAACTGATTAAATGTTCCCCCAGAAATACAAGCCCCAGACCTACGAGGAGCAATTAGAGCCATACCTGGAGAAGTATACGTTAGAGAGGTTAAAACCTAAACCTGTTAAACCTATCGGAGACACCTGGAAAGATGATATTGATGGTGAGAAGCTGATCATGTTACAAAAGTTGAGATATGACCGGTTAAAATTGGCTTGGTGTGTAAATGTTTTCTGTAGAATAATTTCCTTTCTACAAAAGTAAGAAAATATTCCTTGACTAATTAGGTTGTACGTGATATGATTGTTACTTACTTTGAGTTAGTTTACGTGAGTATATAACATCATGTAACACTGTAATACCTTGTCAGATTATAAAAGGTGGTATCTGGAGGACGGTGATCCAGTCCTGCCTCCCAAAACTGACCAAGATGTTGATATGATATCTGATACTGACCTGATATCTGATCCTAACATGATATCTGATCCTGACCTGATATCTGATCCTAACTTGATATCTGATCCTGACCTGCTATCTGATCCTCACCTGATATCTGACACAGATGCAGACATAATATCTGATCCAGCACAAAAAGAATGATCCTGGGTCACGGATACGATTAATTTATTAGATATTGAAGTCACATGTTATAGTTAACTATTGTTAGGGCAACGCATTTTCATTATACGTTTTTATTGTATATTATTGACCCAAACTAAACGATACTCATCCCCGGAATTTGCGAATATTCAATATTTTTGTATACCTACAAGAAGTGTGGAAGTTGAAACTTTAAACCGTTTTGAACTGTTGTGTATTCACTCAAAAAGTGATTATGATTCGTATCTGATTTAGTTCAATTCAATCTATAAAATCATAAATCATACGACATAAATAACAGATTGTTGCTAAAATTCATGATGCATGAAAACTGAAGAGCAATTATATAAAGTAAATTATATTTTTATCCAAAAAATTATTAAATTTTAGAAAAATGCATCTGATTTTAACACATTTTCTAGGAATATGATGAAGAAAGCCGATTGAAGGAGGTTGAAAAGTAAACAAGAACGTTTAAGTATTGAAAGTTAGAAGCAGCTGTAACCATAAGATCTCATAGCATAGGTAATTTAAAGTCGCGAACCAACTTCTAGAGAAATTAGTTAATTCTTACACTGTTGTTTATAGTGTACTAGGACCACTAGGTGTAACATAATCTTGGTGTAGTATTTAAACCATCCAGTTTACACCGACTTAAAGATATAATATGAATAATTGTAAGGTAGTAATTAGTTGTTGATTATTAATTGTTCGTTACCAATATATTAAACTAGTCGATCAGTTTCAGACCTAGCCCCGAGGAGACAGGATATTATGGAGGACCCGTTTGAGATAGTGAAGGAAGAAACAGAAGCTGCTATAGCTGACATCAACAAGAACTTGGAGAGGTGGAAGAAGTTAGCCAGTGGGACTTCTAGTGTGGCTATACAAGAGAGAAACTCTGTTAAATGTTAGCTTTCACTTTCACTTCTAGTGTGGCTATACAAGAGAGAAACTCTGTTAAATGTTAGCTTTCACTTTCACTTCTAGTGTGGCTATACAAGAGAGAAACTCTGTTAAATGTTAGCTTTCACTTTCAATTCTAGTGTGGCTATACAAGAGAGAAACTCTGTTAAATTTTAGCTTTCACTTTCACTTCTAGTGTGGCTATACAAGAGAGAAACTCTGTTAAATGTTAGCTTTCACTTTCAAGTGTTAAGGTTAAACTTTAGTCCAACCATTATTTCATCCAAAATACATCATAAGCAGCTTTTACTTTTGTCCCTTTACAATACTCATTTACAGCTAAAATTTTGTCTCTGCTGGATGGAGCACTGAATGATATATTAGATCTGGAGGAAGCAGTACAGTCAATAGAGAGTGACAGACACAGGTAGCCTGTTTTTGAATACTTTCTTTGTTATTTTTGTTTTTCTATGCAGGTCCTCTCTGTACAAGCAGGTGTGCACAGAAAACTGCAACTTCATAATTAGCCATCATAATAGAAATGTTATTATTACGTACTCCATTAATTGACTCAGTCATTTAGCACTAAACACACCGCAGAATACTTTGAGGTCCAGTTCTATGAAACTAAATGCGCCAAAAATGGGGCATTTAGATTTTAGTCACAAAACGTAACGCGCGCTGCAATAGTTGTTTGCCTTTGCGCGCCTTAACATGCGCGCTGCAGGGAAAATAGCTAGATTCGTTCTGAAAGTGTTATTTCATATCATGGGAGATTTGGCAGTGTAGCAGCGGTTGTATTCAATAGTAATTAAAATTACTAATAACAGGAATTAGTAACTTTCAGGTCATGTATTTGATCACCTCTGATGTAAAACTTAATGTTGACTACTGTTTCAGGTTCAACATATCACAGGACGAGATAATGAACAGGAAGAGATTTATCCAAATGTCTCGGGAGCAATGTAGCAGAGCTAGAGATCAGCTGAACAATCCTAAGTTCGGGGACGCTGGCCCATCGGTAAAATCACCGCTACGTTCTTGGGGGGGGGGGGGGGGCTAGGGGTCGTCCACATGTTGGCCAATTTTTAACCCCCTCTGAGCTGTAATCAGTTTATACATAGCCACTGTGTTAAAAAACTCCAGTGACAAGCGTAATCATTTAGAAAACCCCCTCCCTCCCCCAATAACTACGTAAAATGTGAACTACCCTTTTGAATTGTTCAAACTAAAACCTGTAAAACTATCCCTCAAATATATCAAGAAATCGTGTAAATTGGCATCGCAAGATGTCAACATTTGAATTCAACCCTAGATTCAGACACGTATTTTTCAGCAGAATGTAGATCGGTACTCTGCTGCACAACAATCTGCTAACAGAAGTAACGAGGTATCTACTCTTTAACCCACGTGTCATGACGGGTATAGGACGCAGCGGCGGAAGTCACTGCGGCGGTGGACGGTACAGCGGAGGACGGTACAGCGGAGGACGGTACGGCGGTAGTTTCCAAAAAGGTTGGACGGTGCGGCGGATCACATGACACCCACTTTACTTTGGCAGTACGGCGGTACTACTACTACTTCTAGAAACTGTACCTATAAGATAGACCTAGCACTGCTAATATAACAAAATCGATTAGCTATAAAAAGTTCTATTTTCCTCTTTGTTACTTCGAAATTAAATTAAATTAAAATTAAATTGGATAAAGTTTAACATACAGGGTGAGTTGAAAATAGTGTGTGGAAAGTAAATGGCTCTATTTTTTTTGACAAATGAAATTTCCACTTAATTTTTGCATATTTAGGTAATGAAAATATATACTTTTTATAATAATACAATTAAAATACTTAATAATTAATAATTTGCTCAACCCATCGTCCTTTATTAGCTAGGACATATTGATAACGTGTAAGACAATTGTCTATAGCCGACTTGACTGTATTATGGGGGCAGGGGGGTCTTCATGGAAATTTTCTCAAAATCGACTTTTCAGTTAGTTGTTTCTGATAGAGGAGAGTAATATCTATCAGATGCTTTTGATGCCGTGGAAAAATATCGTTTCTAGCCGAAATTATTGCCGGCCAAAGGTCAGCGCGTGTGTGGTAATTGTATTGCGCGAGCGATTTTTGATCGCGTGCCCTGAAAATCGAGTCTAAAAATCTATTTTCTCCTACATTTTTTGAGCAATCACCCTGAAACTTTCAGTATATGTTCTAAGGATCATTTAGAAGAGATGAGCCAGATAGAATTTTGAGATAGGCCTTCAAACAATTTTTATTCGATTTTGAAAATCTTGGACCTCGTTTTTTGATAATTTTTTGAGGTCGACGATTTTCAAAATCGAATAAAAATTTTTAAAAGGCCTATTTCAAAATTTTGTCTGGCTCATCTCTTTTCAACTCACCCTGTATACATTGTGATTACTAAGAGCAGTTCTTGTTCCACTTTCTGGTTCGTATCAGATCGCGTCCGGTCTGCACAACGGTGGTTAAGCGAGTGCACGATGAGCTTGTTACGGTGAGATCTCATATCACTGCGCCGAGATGCAATGGCTGATCTTGGAGAGAGCAGACCGTAAAGTTTACGCACCCACCAGGGCTACCTACCTACCCCAGTTGTTTTTTTTTGGTTTATCATCTTGTATTGTTAAATTTATGGACCCCAAGTCACCACCTCCCCTGGTACTGGACGAGCAAAGTTCCCTCCACTCTTCTGGAACGCTTACGATCGGACCCACTTCCACATGAACAGAACGAACAACTTCGAGAATCAATATTCTCGATTTACATTGTCTGCAAAGCCCTGAATAAAAAAATGAACAACTAAACTAACAAGAATTATACAAAATGATAAAGAGAAAATAAAAAATAAAACTTATAATGCGAATCTAGAACAAAACTTAGAAACAAGTTGAATGTGTAAGTTCTGTCTTAGGTACAGTTTCTAGTAGTAGTACCGCCGTACTGTCCAAAGTAAAGTGGGTGTCATGTGATCCGCCGTACCGTCCAACCTTTTTGGAAACTACCGCCGTACCGTCCTCCGCTGTACCGTCCTCCGCTGTACCGTCCACCGCCGCAGTGACTTCCGCCGCAGTGACCGGTTCCCGTCATGACGTCACACCGCGTGTCATGACGTCACACCACGTGTCATGACGTCACACCACGTGTCATGACGTCACACCACGTGTCATGACGTCACACCACGTGTCATGACGTCACACCACGTGTCATGCCGTCACACCACGTGTCATGACGTCACACCTTTACAGTTTACATGCTTCAGTTCCGAGCTTCTTTTTTAAGAAATCTCTGATAAAAAGTCTATCTTTTCCACTACTTTCTACTCTCAGGTGTTCATAGAGAAGTCTATGGGAGAGCAGCAGCAGATAATGCAGCAGCAGGACGAACAGATGGACATTGTGGGTAAAAGTATTGGCAGGTTAAAAGAGATTGGCACTTTGATAGGTTAGTAACCAATACTCTTGTTAATATAGGATTACTTTTCGTTATGAAAGATGAAGATGACACTATCGATGTTTTGAATGTCTATGTTCAGGATTCTCATCAGTATATATTATATGAAATGAAATGAAATGAAATAAAATGAAATGAAATGAAATGAAATGAAATGAAATGAAATGAAATGAAATGAAATGAAATGAAATGAAATGAAATGAAATGAAATGAAATGAAATGAAATGAAATGAAATGAAATGAAATGAAATGAAATGAAATGAAATGAAATGAAATGAGGTATTTGTATCCCGCTCATATGATTAACCAACAACACAAGGAAGGTGGTTAACCATGTCAGAGCAGCTGACTGTGAGTGATGTGAGCAAATGTGTAAAAGTGAACTAAAGTATAACTCATCATAAGGCAAAGACAAAATTAAAACAACTTTTATTGTAAACCACACTAAACTAAAAAGAAGCAGAACCCATACAATACATTTAGGTATAATAAAGGTTAGTACAGTGTCATAATCAATCAAGAAAAAAACAGATCCTAGAAAGTAAGAGATCAAGACATAAAATATAATAGTTTATATATAATATATAATTTATTTCAAAATTCAAATAAATTTTATATAGATATATATATACCGCTTTCCCCCGGTGACCACGGCCCCCAGTATTATATATATATAATGAATGTTACCCAACGTATTTCGGCCAGGTGACATATTTGATAAATGTTACCCAACATATTTCCGCCAGGTGACGAAGTAGAAGACCAGAACCAGCTGCTAGACGAGTTCTACGGAGACATGGGCCAAACCGAGAAGAGGATGTCAAATGTGCAGCGGAAAATGGATAAGATTCTGGAGAAAGTGGACGGGAAGAAACAAAACATTATCATCGGGGTGTTGTTGATTGTCATGATCATTGTTGTTATTTTGTTCTTTTCTACTTAGATCCGGCTTGTCAATCTGTGACATGATAACCAAGAACCAATGTTCAATATAAAATCTCAACAAGTTTGTTATGTTTTATGTTACTATGAATATAACATGTGTTTGTTATAAAGTATTTAAAATTAATTTCCAAATCTGTACTGTTCCTAATGTTGATTTCCGTGTTGCCCACCATGTTTATTCTATAATGCTTTATGGTTTGTGAAAATTTGACGACATTAGATTGAGATACTAGGCATCAGAGTCATCACCCAGTGTCCTGTTAAAACGTGATGTGACGTCATGACACGTGGTGTGACGTCATGACACGTGGTTTGGCGTCATGACACGTGGTGTGACGTCATGACACGTGGTTTGACGTCATGACACGTGGAGAGATACTAGGCATCAGAGTCATCACCCAGTTGTTTCCTGTTAATGTCCGAGAAGTAAAATAATATTGATTCTATTATATATTCTATTAATTTTAGCAGAAATATTGGCTCCGTTTATTCGCACTATTTAATTGATGGGAAGCTAAACATTTTCATTTATTTTCGAAATTGATTTAATCGTAATGTTATTGTAAAGAATATTGTTACATCCCATTTTGTGTATTATTGATTACACACGTGGTGTGACGTCATGTCACGTGGTGTGACGTCATGTCACGTGATGTGACGTCATGTCACGTGGTGTGACGTCATGAAATTTTGTGTATTATTGATTAATACCTTCAAACCCAATATCTCATTGCTGGACAAGTAACATTTGATTTCGCGAGGTTCTTTTCTTTCTTAATTTCAATTTAATTAGTTATAAGATAATTAACAATTAACTACAATATTAACTTTAAACTAAAAACATTAACTAAAACATAAATAACTAACAACATTAACCATGATATTCTGTAAGGGATGATCTCAGTATTCTTCGTGTTGTCCTCTATAGGAGAGGTTATTGTGTTTAAAGACTTCAGACAACAGTTCACACGAACTGTTACAGAGGATTTTATAGATGTAATCAAGAAGAAGGGTGTCAGTAGGATACCTCCAGTTCTTGTTATTGGTAAGTTTCAATACGTGACGTCATGACACATGGTGTGACGTCATGACACGTGGTGTGACGTCATGTCACGTGGTGTGACGTCATGACACGTGGTGTGACGTCATACCACTCATATCGTTAATCATTCACACATAAGTATCTGCTGTTGTTGCTAGATAGTATCCTCATCAAAATTCAAATTTTCTGACTGTTATTAGTGGCAGGAATGGCTGTCTAATAATTCCATTCTGTCAGGCACGCTATTTTAATGAGCCCTTCTACCCCCCAGGTAAGAAGACGTATGTGTCTGTGTTCAGTAGTGGGCTTTACTGTGTGGTGGTACTAGCTGAACCGGACCTCTCCCCACTTTATGTTATAGAGTCTCTCGGCAGAATAGCAGGTTTGTGAGTTAGCAGGTATCTCCATTTATTATCCGGTATGTTGGGATTCTTTCGGCTGGATGGTGTTATGCAGAAGGTCCCGGGTTCAAATCCGGTCTGATGCAAGTGACAAGTCGGTCTGTCAACAAGCAGCTTCAACTGGAGATGCACACTCTCTGGCTCAAATTTTTTTTTGAGAATGAGAATTTTGCCATTTTCGTCGGGACTCTTAAAAATACTCACGATAACCCCCCCCCCCTATACGAGATAAGCACTTCATAATACAGTGTGACGTCATGACACGTGGTGTGACGTCAGGCCATTCCAACTCTGATGGGCCTACTCTTGTCCCTCGTTTGTTGGAATTATTTCTAATTTCTATCTGTGATCAGGAAACAGGCATTTTTTCGGAGAATTTCTTCAATCAATACTGTCCCAGTTTATTAATACTCCTGATTAAATTAATTAACCTAATCTCAGAGATAATAAAAGATTACTGTGGCACTCTCAACGTCAAAGCCATTCGAGCCAACCTGTTCTTAGTCCACGAACTACTGGAGGAGAATCTTGACTTTGGGATCTTTCAGTGTTTGAACACCTCAGATCTGAGAACGTTAGGTTAGTTTGTTTCACATCCCCTGCAGTGTAAATCTGTCAATAAGACTACCTCCACTTAAGAAGCCCCCCTGTCAATAACACTACCTCCACTTAAGGAGCCCCCTCCCCCCCCCTCCTTCGTTCTCCACACTTCATTTGCCGTTCTATTACAGTTCACTACGAACCTGTGGTGGTACACAACATCAAGGAAGAAGTGGGCTTCTCTCCAGACGCCATATTCGACCTGGGACTAAACTTTCTGAATCAGGTGATACATGGTGCAGTTATATTACGCTGATAATATCTAGTTACCTTGACAACTGATAGTATCTAGATACAGTTACCTTGACAACTGATAGTATCTAGATACAGTTACCTTGACAACTGATAGTATCTAGATACAGTTACCTTGACAACTGATAATATCTAGATACAGTTACCTTGATAACTGATAGTATCTAGATACAGTTACCTTGACAACTGATAGTATCTAGATACAGTTACCTTGACAACTGATAATATCTAGATACTGCTGCCGTGAAAACAGACAATATTTTATTACGGTGACCATGAAAACTGATAAAGTTGATATATCTAGTATAGATACAGCTGCTATGTTCACTCAACCGATAATATTTTGTTACTTTTATAATATTGACAACTGAACAAATCTTGTTATGATAACTAGGACAATTGATATTAACTTGTTACGGTTACCATGAAAATAATATCAGTTGTCATGTTAACCGCAACAAGATATTATCTGTTGTCATGGTAACCGTAACAAGATATAATTATCAGTTGTCATGGTAACTGTAACAAGATATTATCTAACTTTAACTGCTTGTTAAATTGTTGTCCTCTCATGAGCGGACGTTAACTCCCACAGATGCAGATAAGCAGTAACGCTGCCACCAAACCACTGGCTATTGGAGCTCAGAAACAGACGGAGGAACGAAACGAGATATTTATAGGTTTGTTGGTTTGCGGAGGTAGACCCTGTCAGGGGACTGCTTAATGCTTGGTTAAACGATATCATTAGGTGAATTGATATTGATATTGATGTTGAAGGGGGGGGGGGGGGGGGGGGGGGGGGCTATTGATATTTACGTGATTTTTTCCGTTCACCCTTTTTATTTATAAAAAGGCAATAGTGAAAGGTTACGAATGGACGTTTTTGCAGAAAAACGTGGATTTTGGAGAACGTTGTAGGTGGGTTAAAATATGTCGTCGGTACGTACTTCCGTTAGTAACCATGTCAACTAGCGCGCAGTGCAGCGCGCGAGTATTGCTTGCGGAGATATGATGTATATAGCTAGCCTGTCAATGAATGCGCGGCGCGACTGTATTTTAATGTATAATATGTAGTATATACTATATAGTATTAGGTAATAAGCCCAATTTATGTAGGTGGCATGCGTAGTATAGTGTACTGATGTGTATCAATATTATTATTATGAAGTGAGCTGATTGGATTATATTTATAGTTATAGTGAATGGAAATCTAGCGTCCGCCAAAACGAAACAACGGGCGCAATTCTTGTTATACACTATCCTGAGACGAATCTTGTTAATACTATTATTGGCTGGTTAGGACTAGTTGTGGCAGGCTGACTGGTTGAGGTCAGTTCTGGCAAGCTAGGGCCGGTTAGATGTGGCACTATAGATATAATTGCTATTTGGCACCTGATACACTGCAAGTTTACTGTTAGTTGTGTAGTTTGCTGCTACTACACATGCTACTACATGTCATAGGTGGTAATCGAACAATAATTAGTTTCTCGGATTTACAAATTTTTGGTATCGCTGTATTGCCATTCTGATCTCAGAAACACTGCTAATGAGGAGTAATAAATGAAGTTGCTTTTATAAATAAATATAACCTTGAAAAAGGTTGTTCAGAGTATTGTATCAAGAGGACAGAAGTAGTAGTAGATAATATCTTGTTACAGTTACCATGACAACTGATAGTAGGACCGAAGTAGGTCTCTTATCCTGTTGCCTTGTCATCTTTGGTTTAAAGGAGACTGATGATGAGAAACTATATGATAAAGTAGACGAACTGTTTCAACAGATTGAAGTGAAACCACGCTTTGAAGCTGTCAGGATTGGAAGGAAATATCGTTAAAAATCCAATAATATCCATGAGATATTATCGAAGTCGAAGGACCTGTGAATGAGTCTGCAGTCTGCACCACAAAAATGTGTTCATTTCTCCGGATCGGTCACATGAAGAGCAAGCCAGACACCATCTGCTTGTATTGGAGATGAAACATTAACAACTTGTATAATATTATATAATTAAGTTGGATACTAAACCATACTCTAAAATCCCTCTTTTTTACTATTGTCCATTCATACTTGGTAGAAGGGTTATTCTTCCGGCATCGCCAAGCAGAGTAGATGGCTGTATCTTTGACTTTAGGCTTCTTTCTGGAGTAGATGTACCCGTCCGTGTCCACCAGCCGTTGAGATCCTCTCTGTCCTTCGATGAATTTGGAGAAAGCAGTCATGTTGAATTAAAAACGATACTCTTCACGTTCACGTTGCATGCTACAATTGAAATTCATCTTATATTTGTCACTTTCGGATGGGGATGATCGATTGCGACTGATTGTATGTATTTAACACTTTAGTTCAATCGACATTAGACATGGCATGTAATTTCCGTTTAAATTGTAGATCAAAGCAAACATAGGTTAAGAGTTAATGAATAGTGTTATAAAAGATTCACAATTCACATATTCTAATACGCAAAAACATTTGTAAGTAACTATTTTAAAAACAACATGCATTTCTCAAAAGCGAGTAAGCGATTATTATCATCTTGTATTACTGAACAACTTTAAAACAATCTAAAACTTGTAAAATATCGTAAAAGACTGATAAGTGGTAACACAAATATAGTGCAGTTTATTATTCCCTCCTATCCTAAAAATAAAGGATTAAACATTCTTCTAGTTGAAATGTATACCCGTTGTAAAATCTCCTTCGATCCAAACGTGCAAATAACCTAAAATCGTGAGTTTATTCTCCATATAGTTTAAAGAACAATACTTGATTTATGATTACTACGACATTTAACAGTTATATTACAAATTTTTATGAAAAAATTGTTCATAAAAATCTGAAAATGGAATGACCAAATCTTCAGATTTCTCTGTGCATTTCCCTGTGCATTTCTTTGTACATAGCTTTGATTTCTCTGATTTCTCTGTACATGTTTGGATATATGCAAGTCGATCTTCCTTAAATCTCTTTGCTGGCATGTTTCGGAATCGTTTCTGATGTTCTAGAAAGTTTAGAGCACTTCCACAATAGATGGGTTTGGCGACCCACTGTATGAGATTCACTATTCTCTCTGCATTATAGATGTGCTTGATTTTAAGTGCATTGATGGCCTTTTCCGCTCCACTTCGGATTGCATCCACATCTCCTATTGCCAGAGCAGTTGCAAGATTCAAGAAGAGAACTTGGACAAACAGAGCGAAAGCAATGAGACCCACCAGCGTTGTTGTTGGGTAAATCATTTCTTGGTCGGCGTAATCGTCGTATTCGACTCCAGATACTCCCGCAGATAAGGTCTTGAAGATAGCATCTGCGGACAGTATTTTCCTAAAAACATTTGTGTGGCTCAACAGCATGTGGAATACCACCATAAAGGCGATCAAGAAGAAAACTAGCAAGGATAATATCTTTGAGACGAATGTCCATGCTATTTTGAAGAACATGATGATGTATATTCCAATATTCGGGAATACTTGTAGAAGAAGGAGGAGGTTAATAAAGCTGGTTAGAACGGAGAGAGCTCCAATCTTCCAATGAAAAGGGGACATGACACTTTGCGGTTCCAGCACATTGAGAGAAAAAAACAGACAGCTGCCGTATAAGATAACCTCTAAATAGTTCTCAGGGTCAATAAGATAGTTCATCAAACCTTGCAACCACGCTCTGCCAGTTTCAAGAGGGCTATTACTTCCACTATCAAGATCTGATCCATTGAAAACATTATCGAGGAGATCCAGAAGCTCAAGAAATAGGCGAATAGCAGACATCACCAAAAGTATGTATCCAAAGATATCACACTCTCCAGATTTCTTCTTTGAGCAGCCATCGGGAAATTCATCACAAGTATGGCTAGAATTTTCAATCCAGGATGTAATAGCTTTGTCATTTTCCAAAAGTTCAAATGGTTTGATTTGAGTGGACTGATATCCCATCAGCACAGAGAAGAAGATAAGGTAAAGAAGGAAGGTGAAAATGTAGAAGTAAGTTCTGGCAAATTTTTCCCACTTTGTAACGATCAAAGCTTCTACCACTGGATGTGTGAGAAGACTATGATTCATCTTTGCCATGATCTGGAGCGGGTTTGAACCGTGCTTATAATATCCCGAAGTTAGAGGCTTTCCTGTTTCCTCCTCCTCCTTCTTGTCCCTTTTCTCCTTCTTCTTCGTATTTTTCTCCTCCTTCTCCGCATTGACAGTCACAAGAGGCTCCTTTTCATCTTTTTTTTCCAATACTTCGGAGTCTTTCGTTTCCTTTTTCTCCTCCTTTTCCTCTTCGCCGTAGTTTTCCAATGCTCCGAAGTCAACGATGACTCGCTGAATGTCTTCATGCTTATTTTCAGAACCTTTGCTACTTTTAGTGAGGACAGCAGTTTTAGTTGTGATTATCGATTTATCCAGGATTTCGAATACCAACTCTGGCATTTTAGTTATCATGATATTGATAGAGGATTTGCCTTGACCGTTTCGCTGGTGATACTTAATAATGTGTTCATTCATTTTCTCAAAATTTTTCACTGCCTCTTTCGTTCGCAATTTTCCAAATATTCCACTGTCTTTTTCTTTTTCTACATTGTGCGTGCCAGGATTCCGCCCAGGATGAACGAAATGAAATGTGTAAGCAAGAGGAGGACTGTACCTGATCATCATAGCACATGATTTTTTATGATAGCGCGTTGCGGCGAAAGTAAATGGAGTCTCCTTGGCTTTGTTAGACATATTTATAGCAAGTCTCGCCTCATCTGGATCCTTAGCTCTGTTCAAGATAATTTCAATCGTGCTATCATAATCCCAATAAGCAGCAGTATGGAGCGGCGTATCGTCATCATCATCCTGCTGTACTAGATCTATACGTCTGTACTTACACAGCTCCTCCACAATGTCTACGTCTCCAAAAGCAGCAGCTAGTTGGAGAGGGCCCCACTTGCCCTCTCCTTGTTTGTTAACCTCATCTGTAGAGTAACCGAATTCTTCGCGCAAATGTTCCAGTCTTAAATGAGTGTCCCTACGACGGTGACCCTCTTTAACAGCTACGAAATACTTACTGTCAGTATCAGCATATTTATACAGAGGCATGAAGTTAGGAATGGCATGAAGAGTTGCAGGGCATACCGCACGCTCTATTTTCACTTGGACATTATCAGAGTATTCTTGACGATTTGCATCGTTTTCGGGTATGTCGATTGCAAAATCAGCTTCAGGATGTACTATATCCTCTGGATCTAAGTATCTCTGATAAGTCGCAGGTTCTACTCTATATATAGGCTCGTAAGATTGAGTCTTATAATCTACTGGTTCATCATATCGAAGAGTCGCAGAACATACTGCAGATAAAATCTCGGATTTTAAATATATTTTTGGTTCAGGTTCCCTTGTGATTTCATAAACCACTGGTTCAGGACTCTCCCTTGTTATTTCATAAACCACTGGTTCAGGAATCTCTCTTGTCATTTCATAAACCACTGGTTCAGCTCTTTTCATAATTGGAGTCCTACTTTCTACTGGTTCATCATATTGAAGAATCGCAGGACATACTGCTTCCAAAAGCTCGTAAGATTGAGTCTTATAATATACTGGTTCTTCATACTGACTCTCTCTCGGAATACAACGTTCTATAACTGGTTCATCAAGAGTCGCAGAGTTTACTGCATAATCAGGTTCCCAATCAGGAGTGCAATCAACATAATGTTCAAGAGTCGCAGGACATACTGCCCTGCTATCGGGACATCTTTCTAATTCTGGTGAAGGTGAGCTTGTAATTTCACAAACTGCTGGTTCGCAAATTTGAGTCGTATATTCTTCTTCTTCATGAAGTACTCGTAGTTCATAATCTTTTTCATAATCAAGGTTCTTTGCCTCACCATATTCACGCGACTCCATTAGTTACCAGGACTGCTTCTTTTTCAAGAGAGGCTTAAAATAGGATTGTAAGTTACACTGAATATGGATTTCAACTATCGATACGAAAGGTAAAATAAATCTATATAACTTATCCCATAATCAATTCAGGAATTCGATTTTAATTAAGGGATGATTTAAATAACTCCCTATGAATATTACAACTAACGAATAACGATAGTAATTATAGTGAAACATTTAAAAAAATGCGGAAATTAATATAATCAAACTCAGAGTTTCATAACTAACGTTAGTAATTAATAAATTATAGCGCAAGAGTAAAAAAAATGCAGAAATAAAAATCGAGTTAAATGCGAGCTAAATCACAGGGGAATGTTCGGATTGCACAAAGCAATTAGCAACGCAAACACACAGCGACACAATTACTGAATAACGAGTTAATAACGAGTGAACTTTGAAAGCAAACAAACACACTGGCGCGCAATTATATTATATATTACGTGTGAATGATATAAAGAAACCAACACGGAATATTTCTGTGGTCCGTAATTTGATAAACAGAAACGTGGCCAGCGTGTGAAGACAAAAGAGTTAGTGTAACTCGTTTGACGGAACTTGATGCGTTGATCAGGAACTGAAATAAAAGTGGATCGGATATCAAGCACAAGCATTGTGTTTCACACTTCTTATGTTTCATTTACAAAGTAAACAGACTCGTGATGGAACCATTGGATTTCCGTGACCAGAAATATAAGAATGGAGCGAAAGCTCATCCTATCTGAGCTCTCGCAATTCGCTCCATTCTTATATTTCTGGTGATGTAATGAGGGGCCGGTCCTTTTTTGGCATACTTAGCTGTGGCCGGTGTAACTGTCTACAGTATATTAATACACTTACCTCTTATATTATACATTTATTATGTTATAGTACAATGTACATGGTGTTTTAGACTAAAGAAACAATGATACTGAAACGGTGCCCAATCCTCAATTGATATTAAACCATTAGGGACGATAGAGTCGTTGACGACGCATCTTTTCTAGAGGCTATGGATGACAAACCAAAATATTTGATTACAAAAATTTTATGCACGGATGTTCAAAACTATTAGGCTACATTATTTAGTTCGGAATATGGGCCTAATGAGTAACTAACAATTAGATAATTTAGTTACTTAGTCGTGATAACTGGAAATTATTCCAATTAACTTCTGGCCTTCATTAAAACGTCATGAATGCCACGGTTGCTATGCGACAAAAGTTGCGGGAAACGATTTCTTGAATGCTAGCGAAAAGCCCGTGATAATCAGATGTTCACAAACAGAGCTAGACGCTGTGTCCTAACTGCGGTCGCATACGACCCACTTGCACTCGTCCGGGTCGCAAACGACCCATCAAGTTTAACCACGTCATTAATAGATTAATTATCAGTACCAGTATCATGCGGTTCCACCATCAATAAAGTCAGCGTAACAGTTGGTGTAACTTCACTGAACACTTCGTAGCTCTTAATCCCACACAAACCACGGTGGCTAACCACTAGGCCCCATGAGATCCGGGGTCTCACGGTGATCTGTCTTCCAGACATTGATTGGGTTAACGAGGTGTCCAGTATAACCACTAACTATTTACACACTGTCACACCAGATGTGATAGAGAAGTTGAACATAACGGTGGAACGTGACGGTGACATCTCCTCGGCAGCTATACACGGCTCTATCAGACTGAAGAGCTTCCTTCATGGGGCCCCAGACCTCAAGATAATGTTAAACAGAGATCTGTTTGTAGGGGGCACACCTCCCGAGTACAAAAAGAAAGGTAAGTGTGACGTCATGACACGTGGTGTGACGTCATGACACGTGGTGTGGCGTCATGACACGTGGTGTGACGTCATGACACTTGGTGTGAGGTCATGACACGTGGTGTGGCGTCACGACACGTGGTGTGACGTCATGACACGTGGTGTGACGTCATGACACGTAGTGTGACGTCATGACACGTGGTGTGATGTCATGGCACGTGGTGTGATGTCATGGCACGTGGTGTGACGTCATGGGAAAGTAGTATACTTAAGGGATATCAACACGTAGGAGACTAGGATAGTGATGATTCCACGAACTTCTTGTTACATTTGATTTGAATTACGTCATATTGCTTATCTAAGGAAGGACTTGATCCACTATCACTTGAAACTAATCCCTCACCAAGAATTATATTTATTATTTATTTAATATTAATATTAATATTAATATTAATATTAATATTAATATTAATATTAATATTAATATTAATATTAAATAAATATTTATTTATTTCAGCGATTGTTCTGGACGAGTGTTGTTTCCACAAATGTGTTAACAGAGAGTTGTTCAGCTCAGAGAGAACGTTACACTTCAAACCTCCCGTTGGGGAATGTGTTATCTTTACCTACATTATCAGAGGTAATCGGTATAATTACGTAATTACTTCTTTACTTAATTACCTTGGCATTTGTTTCAGGTTGGGGGGAGGGTCTAGATCAGTGAGTATATTAATTAATGTTTTAGTAGTAGTTGTACAGCAATATAACTAAGGTAATGTGACTACTGCGGACCCTCTATGCGGAATGTTTTAATCGAAATTGCTAATTGTTTCAGATAAGCTGAAGAACCCGCTCCCCTTCCGTATGTCAGTAACCTCATCTGCTGATCCCGACTGTAAAGAGGTGGTGATGACGATAAAACTCAAGTGTAACATCCCCACTAACAAGAGGTGAGTGAAAGTGAAAGTGAAAGTGAAAGTGAAAGTGAAAGTGAAAGTTTATGACGACTAAACTCTAGCGTAACATCCAAACTGACAAAAGGTGAACATCTTGTTGGGCTTGATTATTTTGTACAGGAAACTTGTCCAGCGAACAGTTGTTACAGGAGAGAACTTACCGGATCTTATCTGGACGGACATTCGTGGACGGACATTATTTTGGAGTGGATATAGTTATGGACACAACAATTTCTTTGAACATAATATATTCTAGCTGGACATTGTGTGAGGGCTAAACCCTCCACCACTGACTATACGTGATGTCCGACCAAATGTAATCCGATAAAGTATCTATATTAATACTAAACAACTATCAAATGATCTCGTTAACACCAAACGTGTAATTCATTTCACACCCCTACTACACGTGTAACTCATTTCACACCCCTACTACACGTGTAACTCATTTCACACCCCTACTACACGTGTAACTCATTTCACACTCCTACTACACGTGTAACTCATTTCACACTCCTACTACACGTGTAACTCATTTTACACCCCTACTACACGTGTAACTTATTTCACACCCCTACTACACGTGTAACTCATTTCACACCCCTACTACACGTGTAACTCATTTCACACCCATACTACACGTGTAACTTATTTCACACCCCTACTACACGTGTAACTCATTTCACACCCCTACTACACGTGTAATTCATTTCACAACCCTACTACACGTGTGATTGTATACAGTTTCTTATTTTGCACGTGTAAAATACACAAAGTGTACCCGGATATGGTTCACAGCTCCGATTGTTAAAGTCTTCAGCGGTTGTTACGCGGCCCTCTACAGGCTTTTATCAGACTTTTAACTGGCTCTAATCAGCTTTTAAAAGCTTTTAACAGCTGGTGTTTGAGATATTGATCAGGTAAGCCATATGCTCGAATTAATAGCTATACTTATGAATGCTCGACTTTTGGAAGCAAAAATAAAAATTCGAATTATCAAGTATTGAAAAAAAGATTACACAATACACATATCATAAACACAATTTTTATTATATTATTTGAAGGTTATTTCTATTTTAATTAGATAATAAGACAGGGTGATAACAAATATATACTAATGTCTAGTAATGTTTAATTTTGATCTATAAACTATCCCTAAAACTTAGTCATCCAGCAACTTTAACTTTAAATGTCGTATTTAGTTAAAATCACTAATCAGTCCAATACTGCATCTTTCTTTATTAATCAACAGTACGAGTTATTGCCCTTGGCCTTTTAAATTTCGGACAGTTTTTTTTCTTCCCCTCCTCTCTTCCATCTCCATCTCTGCAGCTTCCTCCTCCATTAAATCAACGGTCTCTGGTAGTTCACCCTCGAGCTCAGGGAAATTGTCTGGAAACACAAGCACTGTTAGTCTTAATCGCTAAAATGTCGTTTAGTTGTAAGGAAGTAACTAAAAGACACTTTACAGTCATTAGCATGATACCGTCTAACCCTAATTTAAATAGTGTCGAGACTAAAAGTAAAATAATTATTATCTATTTAATTCGCGTTTTTGACACCTCTTGGGGGTCCAAATTTTGGCACTAAAATTCTTATTCCATGACCAATATTTTATTTTTTAATGCTGATTTGAAAAGCATTAAAGCATTTGACCCAGTCAAAAAAGTTTCTTTTACGGTTTTTTCGGAAAGTCGCGTTAAAGTTGATGCCGTGGTGTCAGTAAAATGGTACGGATAAACATATATTATATATATATAATGTATATATATCGTCTCGCTTTATCTATAGTAAGATGAGAGAAATTTTATTTCTACACGATTGACAAATAGTTACAATTTTATTTACTTAGCAATGAGATACAAATGAAGTTTATCGAATAATAAAATGACAACTATATCAATTAATTAATTGATTAAATAATTAATATTGATGTATAATAAAGAGTGGACCGACCTTCCTCTTCAATAGCGTTGACACAGACGACTGCGAACACTGCAACCAGTAAAATGAACACCTTCATGTTTCTGTTAGACTACAAATTTTATTAGATAAAAGTTCTAAACAAGGGATATAGATAGTTAAAAAACAACGCCCAAGTCTAATTTTTCCCCAAAACAAAGAACTTAATATCAAAACTTCATCGTAGTTTCTGCTAATTTATTTAATTAGAATGTATTTTTTTACTCGCTTAATTAGGTTAACGGAATGACCGGAATTTGCAATTTATATTGTAAAATGTAAGATATCTTTTACTTGATGATTTGCGTACAATTGCAACAGACGGGAATCATTTTTGGAGCGACTGGAATCTTAATTTTAGATACTATACAAGTTAAAAACTATACAAGTTAAGGGGGGGGGGGGGGGGGGGGGTGGTTCACCCTGATTTTTTTGTGAAACTTGGTTTCGAGATAGCAGTTGACCAACAAACTAGGACCGGTGACCGAATTTTTGAGGGGGTCCCGGACCCCAACCGCCAAACGGTGCATGCGGGGCAGCCACGCCCATATTTGGTCCAAATTAGGCCCAATTTAACCAAATTATACCCTGAACAAGCCCAAACTCGTATATGAATTTTCATCAAGATTGGACAAAAAATGACTGAGTTATGAGCCAAAAACCATATGACCATATTTGGTTGTCCAATCTTGATGAAAATTCATATACGAGTTCAGGGGACCACTAGCTACAAGTAGAGCATCTGGATTTTGGGCATGCTCAGGGTATTTGGTTAAATTGGGCCTAATTTGGACCAAATATGGGCGTTTGGCAGTTAGGGTCGGGGACCCCCTCAAAAGTTAGGTCACCGGTCTTGGTTTGTTGGTCAACTGCTATCTCGAAACCAAGTTTCACAAAAAAATGTGTGAACCCCCCCCCCCCCCCCCCCCCCCCCCCTTAAAAACTGTAAAAAAATTAAATAAAAGCACGGACTTAAAGAATGCAGTGCAAAGTGCAAGCAACACACTAAATACCATGGTAACAGTGTAGTTACCACACTTCATAACAATCAGACTACCTTCCCACTACTCTTTAAATACCATGGTTACAGTGTCGTTACCATGAAGACTTTTAGTGTCCGACTTCTTCCGGTTGAAAGAGAACTGCTAAATTTAGAATTTCGGTGACGTGGTGTTTGTCTCTAAGTTTAACAAGTATTATGATATTGTTGTGGATCTGACTAGGAGTAAAACGTCAGTAAAAAGTAGATGATAGTATTTCGTGTGCATCCAATCTAAGGTTTCAAGACTAAGGTATATAAGGATTCAAGACTAAGGTATTTAAGGTTTCAAGACTAAGGTATTTAAGGATTCAAGACTAAGGTATTTAAGGTTTCAAGACTAAGATATTTAAGGTTTTAAGACTAAGGTATGGTATTGTTTGATGACGTATGCACTATGCAGTATAATAATGATATAATTTGCCTGTGGGAAAATCGGTTATGCTGCGGTTCTAAGGTTAGTAGAGGCTATTAGAGCCTTTCCTTTGTTGTAGAGATGGCTAGTCCCTTCCTTTGCATAGGTTAGAAACACCCATGCACCTCCCGTTCGAGCCACCCACCCCACACCGCGTGGAGGTTCGGTGAGGTTTTCGTGGGGCTGTTTGATGACGTATGCAGTATAATAAACAATAAGCTGGAAATCAGTTAGGTTTACAGGTAATCTCGCGGCTCAAGGATTACATGAGGGGTTGAGAGCTGAAAAAGCTAGACATCATGTTATCATAGTACTATGTTATACTCAACTATCAACAGTTCCCTTTTGTATTAATACTTGATGAATTTATTCCGTGAAAAATGTATAATTTATAGAAAACGCCCATTTGAAAAAATAGAACCAACAAAAGTACTATGTATCAACAGATGTTCAGTGATAGGTCTTAACTAAGAAAACTAATATTTCCATGCATAATGTTACAAGACCCCGGTTTACCGCGGTTGCTTCCTTTCCCCCAAACTCCGCGGTAAATAGGGGTTTTACTAAGTTATCTGATGATTTTCAGTTGTAAATAGACATAAACAGTTGAATGGAGTTGAAACTTAACTAAGAAAACTAATATTTAGAGATGTTCAGTGATAGGTCTTAACTAAGAAAACTAATATTTCCAGATGTTCAGTGATAGGTCTTAACTAAGAAAACTAACATTTGCAGATGTTCAGTGATAGGTCTTAACTAAGAAAACTAACATTTGCAGATGTTCAGTGATAGGTCTAACGATCCCCTTCCCGTGGTGTTTGTCTCTAATTTTAACGGGTATTATGATATTGTTGTGGATCTGACTAAGAGTAAAACGTCAGTAAAAAGTAGAGGATAGTATTTCGTGTGCATCCAATCTTATTTATAAATAAGATATTCGTATAAATACGAATATGTAAGGAAGTACTTTGGACCCCTTTATTATGTTATAGTGGGGGGGGGGGGGGGGGGGGGGGGGTACTATCATTTTATAATAAACAATAAGCTGGATGACGTATGCAGTATAATAAACAGTGATAGGTCTTAACTAAGAAAACTAAAATTTAAAGATGTTCAGTGATAGGTCTTAACTAAGAAAACTAACATTTGCAGATGTTCAGTGATAGGTCTTAACTAAGGAAACTAACATTTGCAGATGTTCAGTGATAGGTCTTAACTAAGGAAACTAATATTTGCAGATGTTCAGTGATAGGTCTTAACTAAGAAAACTAATATTTGCAGATGTTCAGTGATAGGTCTTAACTAAGAAAACTAACATTTGCAGATGTTCAGTGATAGGTCTTAACTAAGGAAACTAACATTTGCAGATGTTCAGTGATAGGTCTTAACTAAGGAAACTAATATTTGCAGATGTTCAGTGATAGGTCTAACGATCCCCTTCCCGTACGATGTAACAAGTGTACACTCTAATGATAAGACTACAAATGTGACTGTGTCCTGTAAACGAGTTATACACTGGCAGATCCCACATATGGACGGCGGGAATGAGAAACATGTCATTTTGAAGGTATTTAATGTTGTGTTTAGGTATTTATTTAAAATTTAGTTGTGTTTAATTAAGAGGTATTTATTGTTGTGTTTAGGTATTTATTTAGAACAAGTATTTATTGTTGTGTTTAATTACGAGTGTTCGAATGTCTCATCAAACGGGATCAATAGAAATTTACCCAAGAAAACATTATTGGGATTTAAAGTTGACCTTTGGGAAAAAAGAACCTTGTTCCAAGTCCTTTTTTACTTGAATCATACTTTTAGATATACTTTGCTTTCAAATAAAACTAGAAATAAAATGAATTGTAACTAACAATTCATTTCAAATAAAGCTAGAAATAAAATGAATTGTAACTAACAATTAATTTCAAATAAAACTAGAAATAAAATGAATTGTAACTAACAATTAATTTCAAATAAAACTAGAAATAAAATGAATTGTAACTAACAATTCATTTCAAATAAAGCTAGAAATAAAATGAATTGTAACTAACAATTCATTTCAAATAAAGCTAGAAATAAAATTAATTGTAACTAACAATTAACTGAGTCTGGTCTATCAGGTAAAACCGAGCGGAGAGTGGCCCGAACACCCAACCAACAATATCGGACCTATTTCCATATTGTTCGAGTGTCAGAGTTACACCTGTAGTGACATTAATATAAAAGTAAGTAATGTGTATTATAGAATTAAGTTAATAATTCGTTGATCTGCAACGTTACTTCCTCCAGTTTTATTATATGCAGACTGCAAAGTGGTAAGATATTTGTCAAATTTTCAATCTCTGTTACACCACTACAATTAAAATAACTGTTTCTTATTTTCTCTAAGAACTCTGTTCCTCCTCAGAAACTGAAGGTATAATGTATAATGTATAATGTATAATGTATAATGTATAATGTATAATGTATATTACAGAAACTGAAGGTGACAGAGCAAAGACAGAATTACCTTCCCTACAAGTGGGCACGAAGTGTCACTCACGGGGAAAACTACATATTCAGAGTCTGATGTTACACTGGCCTGGTGTGACACTGGTGTGACACTGGTGTGACACTGGTGTGACACTGGTGTGACACTGTTGTAATATTGCTGTGACACTGCTGTGACAAGTTTTCAGAGCCTGTTGGCTGGAATTGCATTTGTAGTTTAATCCATAAAGAATTATTGAAATGGTAACCTTAAAACATCCAGAAATTAGGATTTGAAAAGGGTTGTCACTGTTACGACGTTGCTGTGACGTTGCTGTGACACTGTTGTAATATTGCTGTGACACTATTGTTGTTGTCACGAGTGGCTGATGTGCTGCATGATACCATGATGTGATGTTGTTAGGTCAGATTGCGAGACTTCCCCTGCCTCACAGCTTCCATAGTCCTGAATTATTACTTTAGTCTTCGGTGTTCTGATTTATAAACTAATAAGTAATAATGAATAATAATAATTAATAATAAACAATAAGAGTTACAACTTGGTTCGGAGTTATTCCAAACATCATCATGATATGAACTATACCAGCAGTAACTTGAGTTGGTTTAAATTTCAATTATTTTCATATCAGATTTGTATTTTGCATTGAGTGAAGTATCGGATAACCATTAGATACTGTATTTCATTTAGGTCTTCATTAATTTTTACCCAGTATTGCCACTGAACCACTGTTTATTTTGACGAATTCCGAGTCTAATTTTAAATATGGCAAATTTGGCAAATTTATGGCCATTGTATTGGTATTAAAGTATTAAACCTTGCTTCAGATTTTTTTCGGAATTCGTTTTCACCTTTAATGTTGAAATACCTTTCATATCACTACAACTAGTTCATCGTTGCTATTTTCTTCAATTTTTCTAATACCTGGTTAATTGGGGTTCGACATTGCTGCTTGTTCACAAGCTCTTTATCCTTAATTAATGATTAAGTTGGTTATATTTGCTGTTTTGAATTTGATTGTTTTACGTATTTAATTGTAATTTTGACAGAAAAAATATTTTATCCCGCGTTTGCTTCAATGTTTTCCCCGATTTCACTGACAAAAATAAATGTAACTGTAAGTATTTTTCGCTTTTATCTATATACTTTGTTCCTTAGATTATACAATATACATGATCCCAATCCCATCCCAATGCATTATTGATTTAAAGTACTTTAAATTGATTTAAAGTACTAAAATTATATTAACCTCTCTTACAACTCCCTGATTTAAGTTAGGTTTTAGCATGAGTAACTTGGAGGTGGATTCTGAAGATGGCCTCAAAGGTTTGTTGAGATTATTTTATCTTAGTATGTTTGTATTTCCTCTTAAAACCAAGTACACTCCATCATTAAAAACATTATAGTCAAAAACAATACTTTTTAAAAAGCTGGACCAAAACAGATATTATCAGCACAAATAAAACAATGTACAGTGTGTTTCATAAAAAATGTCCTGATTTTTTAAAGATAATTTTACCCAGATTACGTATAATGTATAATGTATATTACACTAACTGTAAACTGGTAACCACCCTCCCAGAGATAACGCAGGATATGAGGCAGCTGATAAAGATGGTGGCCAACACGTTTTACCGTGCTGAGGAGGCCCTCATCATTGATATTCTCCTCAAGCATCCGTGTATCAGAGAAGACGACCTCATTGAACTTCTTAAATTCGACAAGAAACATGTTCGTACCAAAAATTAAATTCTTTCATTCGAAAAGAAACATGTTCGTACCATCATCGAACTTCTTAAATTCGACAAGAAACATGTTCGTTTTTTTTATCAAAAAAAAATTTAATGAGAAGTATGTTCGTAGCAACAGTAGAACCCAGATTTACCGCAAATCCCGATCTACCGCGGCTATTTCTTTCCCTAAGCGGGGCTTAACATGCATAATGTTACAAGACCGAGGTTAACCGCGGTTGCTTCCTTTCCCCCAAACGGTAAATCGGGGTTTTACTAAGTTATCTGATGATCTTCAGTTGCAAATAGTTTAAAACAGTTGTATCTGGAGTTGAAATGTTTACACTTTACACATTTGTGGAGTTAGGAGTAGGAAGTAACTGAATCTGAAGGGGCATTGTAACTGAGTGTTAGATTAGTCTTCACAGTGATCCTACTTGTACATGAGAATATCCCTTTTATTCGAAAAGCATGTACAGACATGTATTAGAGCTTTAAAATGTATGAAATCTCTCCAGAATTTAATTAAATAAGATTCGGACTTCTTTTTGAGAATCATGTAAAATTCAGTGAAGGTAAATATTATAACGAATGCTTTTAAAGGTACTTGATGTTCGTCAAAGTTTAACACTTTTTGTGTCTCAGGTGAGGGCAAGTCTAGAAACTCTAAGGAAAGACAAGTTGATAAAAAGTATAACTAAAGGAGAGAAAGAGGAACTGGGGCCCGGCGGGGGCGTACTCAAGTTCAATCACTATTTTATCAGGTTTATATTGGGGGGTCAAGTTCAATCACTATTTTATCAGGTTTATATTGGGGGGTCAAGTTCAATCACTATTTTATCAGGTTTATATTGGGGGGGGGGGGGGGGGGGGGGGAGGAGGAAATATTAGACTTGGGCTGTGGTCTCTAACTAACCCCTTCCTTGTTTAGAACTTGTATTTAATAATAATTATCTGGTTACTAACCGGTACCATGTTATCAATTATAATTAAGTAGCTAATCAAATGATTTAACATACATTTTGTCACCAATTTACTACGATTGGAAGATATAGAACTGAAAGTTATTTTATAGTCTTAACCAGCTTTATGTTCCAGCTACAAAGTATTTATTGACGTTGTCAAGTACAAGTTAGACAGAATGAGAAAGAAGATAGATCAGGACGACCAGCTCCATCAGAATTGTCAGTTCCACCTGTGTAAATCATGTGATCTTAGGTTAGTTACCGTAGTTACCATAGTTTATAGTTACCAAGTTAGTTACCATAGTTACCAAGTTTAGGTGATCTTAGGTTAGTTACCATAATTACCAAGTTTGAGGTTATCTTAGGTTAGTTACCATAGTTACCAAGTTATCTTAGGTTAGTTATCACAGTTACCAAATTTGGGGTAAAGAGGTTAATTTGAAGTAAAGAGGTTAGTTTGAGGTAAAGAGGTTAGTTTGAGGTAAAGAGGTTAGTTTGAGGTAAAGAGGTTAGTTTAAGGTAAAGAGGTTAGTTTGGGGTAAAGAGGTTAGTTTGAGGTAAAGAGGTTAGTTTGAGGTAAAGAGGTTCCGTTCAAATGGAATTTCAGTACATGAATTTTAGAAACCACAGGTGCTCTATTATCTTTAAATTTGTCAATTACAAAATTATCAATTACTAAATTATGAATTACTAAATTATGAATTACTAAATTATGAATTACTAAATTATGAATTACTTAATTATCGATTACTTAATTATCAATTACTAGATTATCAATTACTAAATGCACAGGTTCAGTGATCTAGATGTAAAGGATCTTATAGACCTGGAAACAGGAACACTGCTCTGCCAGCACTGCGACACTGAGCTAGTTGAGGATGAGGTAACTTGGGGGAAGTCATTTTAGAAGTCATTTGAGAAGTCATTTTTAAGGGAATTTTGGGGAATTTTGGAGAATGTTGAGAAATTTTGGGGAAATTTGGGGAATCAAAAAAAAACCCCCATCTTTATGTCCCCCATAATATCCCAAAATGAAATCAAAGTTTCACGATAAGTTATTTACTATTGTAATAGTGTGTAATATAGTGGCAGTTTGTTTTCAATTTTGACGTTGTGCACGAATATCTTATATATATATATATCTTATCGTCATGCTACAAAAGATTCAGCTGTTTCGGGTCTTTTGCGATAGTGTAAACGCGATAGCTAGCGCCATCCAGCGCTAATTAACGCTGGATAGCGCTGGATGATGCCATCCAGCACTTGTTATCGCTAACGCTATCGCGTTTACACTATCATCAAAGAACCGATGTTGCCACCTCCAAGAGTTACAATGCTCTCCACAGGCACAGTTAAAGACTCTGCAAGACAGGAGTTCAGTGTCGCTCTTTAACGAACAGACTAAATCATTTACTGAATACCTCAAAATAACTGATAATACCAAACTTTCAGGTGAGAATTATTATTGGTCCTATAAAAATGTATTATGTATAACTCAGACTTCTGCAACCTACCATAATTCTGGCATTCTGCCAGCTTCATTTTAAATAACCCTTTATTTGTTCTGTTCCCTGAATATGTGTTTTGGATATAATTCTTCTGAAAAATGTAACTTACATCATTTTACAGAGGATTTATTGGCGCCAGAGCCGCTAAAGTTAAAAATAGCAGAAAAACGAACTAAAAACATTCCTCTGTGGCAGAACAACCGTAAAGAATATAACCTTTATGCGGTGAGTTTAAAGTGTTTCTCTTTCACTAAATAAGTGTTTCTGTTTAAAATGTTTCTTTTAAAAGTGTTTCTGATCCGCTTAGCTTTGGTTACTAAAAGTCGAATGCTCTAGCCTGAAATTAGATGGCAGAAACTTGTTGTGGATGATCAACTTCGTTATAGCAATGATTCAGTTATGATTTTACTATTTACTATTTATGATTATAAGTTTAAACAAATCTCCTTTTATAGTGTAACATTTATCTTCCAACAGGAAAATTCAATAAAGGTAAACCTTGCGGGTGATAACGACAAGACAGAAACCCAGAAAAAGGAGCTCCCCATCTGGCTATCCGAGAGCACAGTAATAAACAGTAACTACAGTACTAACTCTAATGATAGTTTAACTGGAGCTGAAGTCTCCAGAACGGAGACCCCTGTCAGTGCGCTGAAGGACGATTATATTTCACAACTAATACAGGTTAGATTGTTGGCAAGTTTCCAAAAAATGATTTTTTTAATCAGCGATGATAATCGCTTCTTTAACGATTATACTTTACAAAATATCTTCCACCGGTATTTTGTCGAGCTGAACATCCTACATCCTTTGAACATCCTCGATTTGCTTGAATCTCAAAAATGGCGAGCTGGAGGTCAGTCTTGCAGGTTATAATCTGACGTATCAGAGCTTTTTCAGCTAGTGAGTTATGTTCAATTTAAGGTTAAGACTGGATCTGCAGGAGTTATTTTAGGGCCTACGAAATAATTTTAAGCATTTCTCCTCCGCAGAGTGAGATGATGACGACATCTTCAGCTCCGACAAGTGGTTCCTCCTCTCCAGTTCCTGACGAAGAAGAGGAAGATGAGGAGTGGCTGGTTACTGTTCAGGGTAATTACATAATTACTCATTCAATCAGTTAATTACATCATTACTGATGTGATTAGTTAATTGATCGCTTCAAACTTTTGAGCTGCACTACGTAGACGTTTGTTATGGACCCTTCGTGGCACTTTCCTTTTGGTTTAACTACAAACAATTTACATGTGTTATTTATTTGATATTCGTCTTGATGGCATGGATTCTTGTTTTAGCCAATAACCAATAACCATAGCAACCATAGCAACACTATATGGTAATGTAACCACAGCAACACTACCTTATATGGTAATGTAACCATAGCAACACTACCTTATATGGTAATGTAACCATAGCAACACTACCTTATATGGTAATGTAACCATAGCAACACTACCTTATATGGTAATGTAACCATAGCAACACTACCTTATATGGTAATGTAACCATAGCAACACTACCTTATATGACTCTTGTCAGGTAAGTCCATGCCGCTGACAGAGGTTGAAGGAGAGCACGTGTCTAAAATGACGGACAAGGAAAAAGAACTTTACGATCAGAAGTACCGAGAGTACTGTGATTCCATCATGATGTGAGCGTGCTGGTAATATAACCATAGCAACACTACCTTATATGGTAATGTAACCACAGCAACACTACCTTATATGGTAATGTAACCACATGGCTCGCCGGTTGTGGGGCTCAACTTGTTAAAACGTTATTCCAAGGGTATTTAATAAACTCTAATGTTGCAAGTTCAATACTGTCTCACTCGTCTATAGTTCCCTTTCACGTTTCACTGTTATACGGTGTGAAGGCCCGGCGATGTAAAACATGAAATAATGGACACATGGGAAAATTTATTAATTGACTATTAGTGCTTTTCAAACAAAGTTACAACGAATTCTTCATGTAGTGCATCCTGGGTTTGGACATGATATTAGTCATGGGTCTGAAGACATTCTCGTCTATATAACTTCTGCCCCGGGGTTTGAGACTTGGAATAGCTTAAGGGAACCATTACAAACAAATTTGGCTCGGGTAGAAATTTAGGCTATGGTGCAGTTTTGCGCAATTAACCACGCCCTTTTTTGGCGCTTTCGCGACTTTAAAATCAAAATAACTCCGCTCAACTTGGCTTTGAAGTTGTTCAGAATCATCACATTTAGGGGGGGGCGGGGGGGGGGGGGGGGTGGGGGTAGAGCACAATTTTAAAGTCACCAGACCTCAGGTTGTTGAGTTAAGTGACCACACCCTTTTTTGATCTCGCGAGTCGTTATTTTCACACTAAATACGAGATATCTCGGCTTCTGATTGAGCTAGGTGCTCATCCTGGGCACTAAAATGTTCGGAATCATCATATTAACTAGGGACTAGGGTAGAGCACAATTTCAAAGTCCTCGGACGTCATGTTGTTGAGTTATTAGGCAAAAACCTATTTTTACGCAGTCACGAGTAGCGATTGCAGTGCTTAAAATCAAAATTACTCAGCTTCTAATTAAAATTAGGAGCAAAATTCGGGCAACAAAATGTTCACAATTATCATATTAAGTGGGGTAGAGCATGGTTTCAAAGTCCTCAGACATCATGTTGTTGAGGTATTAGGCGTCACCCTATTCTTACGCTGTCGTGAGTAGTGATCGACGCACTTAATACAAGATATCTGGGCTTCTGATCGGAGTAAGGAGCTAAACTTGGGCATTAAAGTGTTCAGAATTATCACATTTAAGGGGGTAGAGCATAATTTCAAAGTCCTCAAACATCAGGTTGTTGAGTTTTTAGGCCAAACCCTATTTTTACGCTCTCGTCAGTAGCGATTACAGCGCTTAAAATAAAAATAACTCTGATTCTGATTAGAGTTAGGAGCTAAACTCGGGCAGAAAAATGCTCAAAATTATCTCATTGAGTGGGGTAGAGCATAATTTCAAAGTCCACAGACAATCGGGTTGTTTATTTATTAGGACAAACTATATTTTTAAGCTCTCGCGAGTAACGACTTTACACTTAAAATTAGTATAACTCGGCTTCTGATTGGAGTTCGAAGCTAAACTTGGGCATTAAGATGTTCACAATTATCATATCAAGTGGGGTAGAGCATAATTTCAAAGTCCTCAGACATCAGGTTATTGATTTATTAGGCCAAACCCTATTTTTACTCTCTCGTGAGTAGCGATTACAGCACTTAAAATCAATATAACTCGGCTTCTGATTAAGATTAGGAGCAAAATTCGGGCAGCAAAATGTTTAGAGACTGGTACCCAGTCTCAGGACATCAGAGAGGAGGTGGTGGACGATACAATATTCACCCAACATAACGCTAGTGTCAGGTGAGTTGGGGTAGAGACGTTACTAGGGGTCATGATGTAATCCAGATAGATACAGCTGTTAATCGTGTAATTTGTGATTTGCTTTTTGATGATTTTCTATCAAATGAGCAAATGAAGTGAACATGAGAGAAGAATTGTTTATCCCGTTATCAGTCCCGCTCATCAAATGTCTAGTTAAATAACATCGCACACATATCAAAAACGTTTGTCATAAATGAATACAAAATGGTTGCAGGCGAGTAGCCAAAGGTTTGAACAGCACCAAAACCACTGGAATCCCAGACAGAATATGGACGGTAACAGAAGCCGTACAAGCAATCCTCTTGATCCAAACCAACGGTCTCGTCAGTCAAGGAGTCCGGAGCAGCTAACAAACATTGTAGGAAACCTCTGGTTCCGGTTCGTTGCTAAGATCGGAACTATAAACGACAGTAAACGTGCCAAAAGTGGAGCCAGTTGTGAGTTGTTTTGACTGATATCTATAAGATCAGTATTTTTGATAACTTGGCTATCCTGTATTTATTCCTACTTTCTATACACTATCCGGTGCTGTGTTGTGATATCCTGAGTTGGATAGGTGATGGGACTTTGTGCTATTTCAACACAACTCGATTGTTGCCTGAGTATTTCAAACCAAAAAAGCTTCTGGGGAGTTCACTTCGAGTTCGCAGTCTACCTACGTTAAAAAGTTTGAAAGAAAGGGTCCTAGTTGTTTCAGATATTTTAGATGATGTACCCAAACTCAAGCTTTATTTTAGTGTTCTAGCAGCTCTGTTCAATAGACTTCGAACTAAATTTGAAATCTCAGCTAATGATGTCCATTTATTGTGCGTCGGACTTTTCAAAATGTTTTATAGGACTGAAAACCAAACCATGGTAAATGTTGAACTTATCATAGCGGGGTGCTTTGTCACTGCTCTACGTCTCTTTTTCCAATTCGAAAACCCTGATTCACCCAAAGAACCATGGCTCATTTGGTTTTTACCATATCTTAAATCTAGGCATAAAAACAGTGTAGGTAATTTAGTTGATAAATCTATAGTGGAAAGGCACGGTTTTGTCACCGAAAAACATTTCTTAAACATGCCTCTCGAAGATTACTTAAAATCGGTGGAAGCCATCATATCACAGAATGTTAAAGTCCTAAAAGACTCCGAATTGACTAGCGAACTCAAACAGCAGTTTTCAAGTGTTCTTGAGGTTAAATCTGAAAATCACATTGTGCAGAATGAAGAACAACATAAAAATGATTGTCCTAAAAACAGTGGCAAACGGAAATACAAGAGGAAGTCAGATGGGTTACATTATGATAGAAAAATACTAGTCTACCCTATTAATTTTGAACATTTTGCTGCCCGAGTTTAGCTCCTAACTCTAATCAGAATCAGAGTTATTTTCATTTTAAGCGCTGTAATCGCTACTCGCGAGAGCGTAAAAATAGAGTTTGGCCTAAAACCTCAACAACCTGATGTTTGAGGACTTTGAAACCATGCTCTACCCCACTCAATATGATAATTGTGAACATTTTGAGATTTTGCTGCCCGAATTTTGCTCCTAATTTTAATTAGAAGCTGAGTAATTTTGATTTTAAGCGCTGCAATCGCTACTCGTGACTGTGTAAAAGTGGGTTTTTGCCTAATAACTCAACAACATGACGTCCGAGGACTTTGAAATTGTGCTCTACCCTAGTTAATATGATGATTCCGAACATTTTAGTGCCCAGGATGAGCACTTAGCTCAATCAGAAGCCGAGATATCTCCTATTTAGTGTGAAAATAACGACTCGCGAGATCAAAAAAGGGTGTGGTCACTTAACTCAACAACTTGATGTCTGGTGACTTTAAAATTGTGCTTTACCCCCCCCCCCCCCCCGCCCCCCCCCCCCCCCCTAAATGTGATGATTCTGAACAACTTCAAAGCCAAGTTGAGCTTCTAATTCCAATTAAAAGCAGAGTTATTTTGATTTTAAAGTCGCGAAAGCGCCGAAAAGGGCGTGGTCAATTGCGCAAAACTGCACCATAGCCAAAATTGTCTCAAACCTCGGGGCGGAAGTTATACATATATATAGACGGGAATGTCTTCAGATCCTTGACTATATGCCCGTTTAAAATATTTCCATCACGTTACATTACATTTTTTTCCTTTAATGTAATAGATTTGTAGTGGTGTAATTAGTTCAAAATAATACATCGTGCTCTGTTGAAAGTTGTTATGTTGACGAACGACATTAAGTTGTCTTTAAATAATGGTATTTGACCAGAGATGTATTATTTAAACTTCTTAATTTAGAATAACTTAATTTACAGCATGTTGCTGTTGCAGAATATAATTTATTAATTGTTTTGTTCATTATATTATGATATTATTTATATAATCGTTTTTAATTTCGGAAATGCCCCACCAGCTCCTGTACGATGATACATTCATTTTTATTTAAAATGATGTACGTAAATTGTCGTTTACTTAACTTCAATTATGTAATTATCTCTCTAGACTTTATGACCGATGAGTAACTATGGTAACCATGAAATAAAACGTTTCACAGTCCTCAACAGAGTGTGAAGACAACAAACTATATTACGTGAGTATTTGTAAGTTATATTATTATTTTATTATGAATGCTGTCCTTACTTTCGTCTAGATTGAATGATACACATAGATGTGCATATAGATGTCGATTCTGGCGGAGAAGATGGCAGGCCGACAAAGGGGCCAAGGGGGACCCCCAATTATGATCATATCATCAATTAGTGACGTATAAATAGTGATGACAGCACAAAATTGAGGGTCGTCAAACTTAGAACTTTAGAACCAGTGAATTTGATGGGTAAAAAGTGGATGCTGATTGGTTTATTGCTGTCACGTGTCTCTCCACCATAATCCAAATCTTTAATGCAGGTAATCTTGACAGAAGTGTCTGAGATATTGTAACAATTCTGTTCAGCAGGTGAACACTAATCCAGGACGAGATGAACGTGTTCCTAGTGGACGCTGGCAAGCTCTTCCCCTTAGACCAGAGTGTCATCTCCAAGAGGGTTCAGGACCTCCAGGTCATCCTCTCCGACCTTGCTGATATCCCTCTTGATAAACAGGTCAGTGAAGAAATATTTCCTTGTGTTCCGTTTGAGGGTTTTGGTGGCTGCAGTGGTTTAATTATTTTGTGTGTTGACTGAATCTCTTGCAGTTCCAATGAATAGTACCAAGTTAGTAACCATTAGTTACCATTAGTTACCATTAGTAACCATTTGCATAAGTAACCATTAGTAACCATTTGCATAAGTAACCATTAGTAACCATTAGTTACCAACTAGTTTGTTGCAGGTGCTGCTAACACACGATGGCAGAGCGCTGGATGCCTCCCAGCAGCTGTACCACTACATCACCTCATTCTCACTCGACCAGCCTGTCTTCCTGTTTAGTAAGAGTAACATTGAGTGTCACATTGTTCAACCCCACGTGGCTTTACCACAGGACTACAACCTGCAGGTTAGTTATCACTGAAATATTAATTGATATTTAATTGATATTTAATTAATAATAATTAATAACTAATAATAAGTAGTAGTTCTTGATAATAAAACTTGATAATAATTAATAACTGAATGGCGAACATGCCCTGAACACACCCTATTTGTTCAGGAACGTTTGGAAAAGTACCTGAAAGACTCCCATACTTGCGAAACACTAAACACCCTATTTGTTCAGGAACGTTTAGAAAAGTACCTGAAAGACTCCCAGACTTGCGAAACACTAAAGACCCTATTTGTTCAGGAACGTTAAGAAAAGTACCTGAAAGACTCTCAGATTATCGAAACACTAAACACCCTATTTGTTCAGGAACGTTTAGAAAAGTACCTGAAAGACTCCCAGACTTGCGAAACACTAAAGACCCTATTTGTTCAGGAACGTTTAGAAAAGTACCTGAAAGACTCCCAGACTTGCGAAACACTAAACACCCTATTTGTTCAGGAACGTTTAGAAAAGTACCTGAAAGACTCCCAGACTTGCGAAACACTAAACACCCGGGACACCCTATTTGTTCAGGAACGTTTAGAAAAGTACCTGAAAGACTCCCAGACTTGCGAAACACTAAACACCCTATTTGTTCAGGAACGTTTAGAAAAGTACTTGAAAGACTCCCAGACTTGCGAAACACTAAAGTTTGGAGCAGATCTTGCTAAGGACTACCACAAGTATTCTGAGAACATTTTATCTCGAACTCGCCAATTGGTATGTTTCTATTCGAGGTGTTTTATTTAATTTAAGCTCGTAATTGTACCAATTAGTACCGATTTGATTAATTTATTGATAGCGAAGCATAGCATCTACATTGATACCTTTCCGTTATCAATTGTATTAATACACCAGGGCGGGTTGCTTGCGGAGTATTGATATGATTTAAATTTGATTGGTAACCTTCACCAGAAGTCGAGCTTTACAAATTACCTCGCACAATAGAATTAGAGGCATGTGTTATACTAAAGAATATTTCCTTGTGTTTCAACTCACTCACCCCCTGTACAGGTACAGGATCAAGAGTTACAGCGAGCTGGTTGGGCAGCTGTTATCAATAATCTGGATCAGGTCACAGTAGGGTTTGAGAAACGGGTCGCAATATTCCACGATCTGTACGAGACATTCCTCAAGAACAGAGACGATTACAGTTAGTTTCACTTTAACACTTTCACTTTCACTTTCACTTTCACTTTCACTTTCACTTTCACTTTCACCACAGGTGACGTCCATTGTTATTTCCTCCTATTGTTATTTTGTATACCTAGTTCATTTGATCAGACCTTCTTCCCCTTTTTACTTCATTTCTACTATCAAAGCATTTAAAACAAATCCAGCTCAATATTCACCAACTCATACAGTTTAATGCACATATTCAACATATTTGCACAGTTTTATGCACATATTATTAAACATATTAACATTATTTAACAACCCACCAGGTACTATGCTGACCCAGTTCGATGAAGATGTGAAGGTGTTGTCTCAGATACCTCTTACTAAAGGAATCGTAGATCAGATGAAGGACACAAAGATGATCGACAGTATCAGGTGCCATATAATTATTAATTACCCATAATTACCATATTATAATAACCTATAATTACCATATAATTACCATATAATTACCATATAATTACCTTAAATCACATTTAATTACCTAGGTTCCATATAATTACCTACCTATGATATAATCTTACTTACTTGTTTGATGTAACCATGGTAACCATTGTTATCAGGTGTTCTAAAGAACACGGACTGGGTATAACAGAGAGTATGAGGGCCCCGGATCCTGAGAGTATGAGGGCCCCGGACCCCGGACACAGCCCTCTTGATCTCCAGCAGTCTCCTAATATCCACACACTCGACTCTAAGAAGGTAGGATAGTTACCATTAGTTACCATTAGTTATCACCAGTTACCATTAGTTACCATTATACAATTTATTTCTTTTGGTTCGAGCGTTACTATCAGTTAGCTTCACTGGTACCAAAATTCTGGAATATTCTGATCAAGTTTTTTAAATAAAATAATATCGTTACCCACTGCTCCCTCACAGAGTGAGTTTATCTCCTTGCTGCACTGGATAGAAGCACAAGACTCCCAGAACTCCCTTAACTCGCTAGTGCTCCAGTGTGGTAGAGCCATGGATCAGATCAACTTGTCCTTCCTACCCCGTGTACAGGAGGAGGTGGACAAGGTTAAACAGAGCCTGCAGGCACCAGGTTACCATTAGTTACCATTAGTTACCATTAGTTACCATTAGTTACCATTAGTTACCATTAGTTACCATTAGTTACCATTAGTTACCATTAGTTACCATTAGTTACCATTAGTTACCATTAGTTACCATTAGTTACCATTAGTTACAATTAGTTACCATAAGTTACCATTAGTAACCATTAGTTACCATTAGTTACCATTAGTTACCATTAGTTACCATTAGTTACCATTGTTACCATTATAATTTAAGGAAATGTATTAAGGTTAAACAAAGCTTGCAGGCACCAGGTTTGTGCTGCATTTTATCACGAAGTCGTCTTATTTCAATTATTTCAAGTTGTTTTTTATTTCAATTTCATATTGGTTATTTCACCGTTTGGTATTCTTCGTAATGTTTGAATTGGCAGTGGACATCATGTTGATCTACAATTTATGAGACCTCTTCAAGCTATCGAGGTAATCTTAATAAATTTCTGAGAGATCAAAGATAAAAAATCTCTCGATTAATTTGTAATTTAAAGTGTTATCATTAGTGTTACCATGGTAACTAAAGTGTTATCATCCAGGAATGAGAGATATCAAAGGACTGGAAGAAAGGTTACAACAACTGAAGAATCTGTTAGGACAGACTGAGAGGATATGCGAGGAGCAAGCAAACAATGCTAACAGTAAGTAATTAACAGTAATTAAGTGTAATTAATTAACGTAAATTAATTAGCAGTTACCAATTTAGCAAACAATACTAACAGTAAGTAATTAACAATAATTAATTTTAACGTTAATTAATTAGCAGTTAATAATTTTCAAAAATCATAATTCCACTCAATGCTAACAATATGACCTAAAATGCACTCAAACTTGCACGTCAGAAATGACCAACACATATGGCAGCCCCCACTGTACCCACTACACATTGGTTACAATGAACCCATGTGGTTTTAGGGACGATTATTGTACCAGTTTTGAGTTTATATGCTCTCTGGATTCTTCGTAATCGGACAAATCAACACCAGTTAGAAGGTTCAAACAAACTAAACAGTACTAAAGTAACGGAGATGTCCTCCCCAGCGATCAGTAACCAGCAGGAGAGTTTCATGGTACAGGGAGTTAGTTACATTAGTTACATTAGTTACCATTAGTTACCATTAGTTACCATTAGTTACCATTAGTTACCATTAGTTACCATTAATTACCATTAGTTACCATTAGTTACCATTAGTTACCATTAGTTACCATTAGTTACCATTAGTTACCATTAGTTACCATTAGTTACCATTAGTTACCATTAATTACCTCCCCAGCGGTCAGTAACCAGCAGGAGAGTTTCATGGTACAGGGAGTGAGGGAGTTAGTTACATTAGTTACCATTAGTTACCATTAGTTACCATTAGTTACCATTAGTTACCATTAGTTACCATTAGTTACCATTAGTTACCATTAGTTACCATTAATTACCATTAATTACCTCCCCAGCGATCAGTAACCAGCAGGAGAGTTTCATGGTACAGGGAGTGAGGGAGTTAGTTACATTAGTTACATTAGTTACCATTAGTTACCATTAGTTACCATTAGTTACCATTAGTTACCATTAGTTACCATTAGTTACCATTAGTTACCTCCCCAGCGATCAGTAACCAGCAGGAGAGTTTCATGGTCCAGGGAGACATCTCAGTGTTAGCAGATTTGTTAGTAGCACACAGAGAACAGTTGAAGAGACTACACAGCAACAACCGCTCCCTCGTCGAGTTTTACAACAAGTTCGCTGCTGCTAAAGCCGTGAGTGACAATACTTTCAATACTACTATATAATATATAACAAATAATTTGAGAACATGAATATGAAATGTTCTGAGATTCTCATTTAATTGGTTTGTTTAGGTGTCATGTGCCGTGAGGAAGCTTCCGAATTAGTTTTCTAGCGATAGAAATGGTTACCATGACAACCATATTACAGGAGCTGTCCCAGAATCTGCTGATAAGACTGAACTGGGTGACACACTGTCAGAAAGCTATCTGGAACTGTGACGGTCGTCTCACCATGATATCAGAGAATTTGGTGAGGGTGAAGAGAAGATTTGCTATACTAGAGCAGATAAACGTGGCTCCTATTCTCTACTGCAAGTGTCTCGGTTAGATTTATTAAATATTATCATAATTAGATCTTATAATTAATTAGATATTATTGTAAGTATTATTATTAGTATTTATCTGATTTAATAACTGAATTAAGGTAAAAACATAACCACGGACTGCATCCAATCCAAATTTTGTCAGGAATTCAATAGCCCATGAAATTAACAGCACGTTGCGGCGTGGAAAGTCATATTTTAATGTAATTTCAGATTCATTGTTGATATTTTTCAATAACTCGGATCAATTTTATCCTTAAATAATGACTGTAAGCCTTATACATATATGTAATATATATATTTAATAGTATGATTTATTTTTTGGTAGATCATGTCTCATGATTATTGCTATGGTTTGTATTTGTAGACTTATACAATAGACTTATATTATAGAACACGTGCTTTAACGTGTTTAAATTAGACAATAATAAATAATTACAATTAATATTTTAACCAATAAAAATTTTACCCAATAAAAATTTCAAAATGTTCTGAAGATGAAATGTATGATTGAAATATCATAAAGTATAAATTAGAAAGATCCCAGTTTTTTAAATTTTTTAAAATTGTTTTCAACTTTTTTTTAAATTTTAAACTTTTAATAAAAAAAAGAAAAAAAAAAGATCCCAGTTTCTTGAAGAAGTCTGCTTCACATTGACTCGAGAAGGTTCTAGAAGGTTCTAGAAGGTTCGAGCAGTCTACAGTGTGTCTGCTGTTCTTACTGTTGTACCCATGGGGGGGGGGGGGGGGGGGGGGGAAGAGGTAGAGAAGTGTGGACTGGTTGAACTATTTGTGGGAGACACATCCGTCAATGTCCAGGAGATTTCCCCACTAGGACTTCTGAAAAGTGCGGAACCTTCTACCGTGATGTAAGGTATAGAAGTCTGGAATATTTGTGGAAGACACTGTCCAGGAGACTTCCCCAGTAGTACTTTGGAAAAGAAGGGAACTTTTCCGTAGGGTGTAATATGAGGTGTAGGGTTCATAGGTGATTCCCCAACAGTCTGCGATAGGATTAGTGTAGATATACATAAAATTCAAATTATCTTAGGTCAATAAAAAAAACTTCTAATCAACATTTGTTGTTGTATATTTACACTTAAAGTTAAAGCTGTATTAGTACACCAGATTTATGAAAGGCATATTATTCAATTTCCTATGACATATGAAAATTTACCGGTATTCCTGAGGCACGCATATTTCGCCTGTTCTAGACTGTCATAGTTGTGTTGTCCTGCGGGGTAATATGGGAGATATTGACCCCGATGACTTAGCCAGGTTCCTGAAATTTAAAAGCCATATTTTAGCATTGCAATGAATATAAAGTAGGAAAGTACCCAAAGTAGTTTATTACCTATCAATAAAAAAGCAGTAGTAATACAATTGTGTTATGATAGGCAAGATTTTGACTAAAAATAGTGGGAATACGTTCATTGTTTAGTCCATTCCTACCTTCAGCTTCCTGTGGACCAACTCCAAGCCTCCAGGAGTTTTCCCCACTACGACTTCTGTAAAGAGTGGAACCTCTCCGTAGGGTGTAATATGAGGTGCGGGGTTCATAGGTGATTCCACGTACGTGACTTCGGATAGTATTTAGGACACCCACCACTTTTGCGGTACTAACTGTTGAGAAATCACGGTACTAACTGTGTCTTGGTATATAAAATAAGATACCCACCCATACATTGCTTTAAACAGCTCATTAAACATTGGGAAATTGTACCCATTATTTAGTAGGGGTTTTGCTTTCAATGTAGTCGAATTAGATAAAAGTTTTAAAAAAAGGAACATTAAAAAAACCCCAAAAAAATAGGAAAAAAAACCTCAAAACCCATTCCCAAAATTGAAATTAGAGGTAAAATGGGTTTTTTGGGGTTGGACACCCCCTAAGTACAATGTACCTACTAACTGTTTTTCTGGGAAATGAGCAGCAGACCCACCATTTAGTACAGTATTAGATAATACTAATTGTGTCACAATGGGCAAGATTGAGTTGTAAAGCAGGCCTTGTAAAACTTCTATTTCTGCCTCTAAATCTTCACACTGAGAAATGAGGAGTAACAATATTATCCACGTGTGGTCGGTTGTAAATGTTGTTTTTGGAATTAAAGAAACTAGACCTACCTCAATGACTGATGTCGATGATATTATCGCAACAAGAGCTGCACATAAAACCAACCCAACAGAACGTTTCATCGTTTAAAGGCTTAGAAAGTGTTCAGTACCTATTATTTTCGTTAAAATTATTAATTTGAGCTACAACGTGCGAATCCTGTTAGAACGATTCTAAATTAAATCCACGTTCAGGGAAAATATAATGTTGATCCAAATGACAACATGATTCTAAATAAAAGGACTATTACCGATTTACTGCACTAAATTATAGACTAGGACTAAGTCAAGCTATCAAGGAGTATATTATCCACTTCAGATCATGGCATATATATATTTTATGTGTCTAAAAATGAAATGGACCAAAATGAACGTAGTGAAATGTGAATCACTATCATCGTATTTATATACGAACGAATTATAACGCTCGGCATTGCTGTACTCAAAAGTTGGAACTTTTGATCTGATTTTTCGTTGATTAATCAGAACTTCAATTAGAAGTAGCCTCAAGTTAGCCCTATCTTATTGGTGATAATTGGAGAATCTTTGGTAAACCATCGGATTATAACGAGTTTTTCTAAATTTCATCATATTTTAATATATTACGGTGAAAATATAATTATCTTATCTCCATAATGCAGCCCTGGTGGTTGATAAGGCTGTTTTTTAAGGTATTACAGCTGCTCCACTTAGGTTAATAAGCATATAAGTGAGAAGATTCCCTTCTTCACTTACCCTTTCTGGGCTGTTAACCTTCTAGAAGTAGAACTGCCACCATATATGCCATTCATTCCCGAATTAGGATAAGTTGAAGCACTGCACATTAATCAACATCTCCATCAGGTCTATAAATTATTCTGTTTACTTTTAGAAAAGTCCAAATTGCACTCCTCTTCAAATTGTAAAAGAGGTGAACCACTGCTCATTAATAAATATCTCAATTGGGTCTATAAATTAAAATTTAATAAATACAACTCCATCTACCTCCACAGCCATGCTAACAAAAATCCAGGTGTCGTCGCTTATGTTCTCGATCTTAACTGCCTTGAGTTGCCCGATATTCATATCATCTTCGAAGGAGCACTGACTTTGAGATCCTTCAGAACGGTCTGCCGAGCAGTCGTGTGGGCTGGTTTCATCCTCAGTTCCTATCAGGGTAAAAAGATAGGCGCCGCTTGTAGTTCCTCCGTGATGAGTACCAGTACCGGTTTGTTGTATGATAGTGTACACTACATTTTCTCCTGAATAAGTTAAGATCAGAAAGGACCCTGACAGAACTTTCTTACGACACCAAATAAATTGGTGGAAAATCAGATAAGTGTGTCTGGTGTGTAACGATAAATAACGGTATTTTCAGGTTTAAATTTAATTTTAAGCTTACATTACGGCAAAATATCCTTAAAACACAGTAAATTTTAGTTCTTCACAAAACAATCTAAGTATGTATACCTATGTTCGTATTCAAGCTGATCGTCTTTGTAAGGTAATCACCGACCGTCATGCTACCGTGCCATCTTCCCGCTACAACTCCATCTACCTCCACAGCCATGTTAACAAAAATCCAGGTGTCGTCGCTTGTGTTCTCGATCTTCACTGCCTTGAGTTGCCCGATATTTATATCATCTTCGAAGGAGCACTGACTTTGAGATCCTTCAGAACGGTCTGCCGAGCAGTCGTGTGGGCTGGTTTCATCCTCAGTTCCTATCAGGGTAAAAAGATAGGCGCCGCTTGTAGTTCCTCCGTGATTAGTACCAGTACTGGTTTGTTGTATGATAGTGTACACTACATTTTCTCCTGAATAAGTTGAGATCAGAAAGAAGTAAGGACCCTGGCAGAACTTTCTTACGACACCAAATAAATTGGTGGAAAACTAGATAAGTGTGCCTGGTCATGGTGTGTAACGATAAATTAAGGTATTTTCAGGTTTAAATTTAATTTTGAACTTACATTACGGCAAAATCTCCTTAAACACAGTAAATTTTAGTTCTTCACAAAACAATCTAAGTATGTATACCTATGTTCGTATTCAAGCTGATCGTCTTTGTAAGGTAATCACCGACCGTCATGCTACCGTGCCATCTTCCCGCTACAACTCCATCTACCTCCACAGCCATGTTAACAAAAATCCAGGTGTCGTCGCTTGTGTTCTCGATCTTCACTGCCTTGAGTTGCCCGATATTTATATCATCTTCGAAGGAGCACTGACTTTGAGATCCTTCAGAACGGTCTGCCGAGCAGTCGTGTGGGCTGGTTTCATCCTCAGTTCCTATCAGGGTAAAAAGATAGGCGCCGCTTGTAGTTCCTCCGTGATTAGTACCAGTACTGGTTTGTTGTATGATAGTGTACACGACATTTTCTCCTGAATAAGTTCAGATCAGAAAGGACCATGGCAGAACTTTCTTACGACACCAAGTAAATTGGTGGAAAATCAGATAAGTGTGTCTGGTGGGTAACGATAAATTACGGTATTTATCACCTCTCTCTCTTGGGCCTTTGAGATAGCGTTTATTAATTAGTGATCGAAAATGTAAAAGCTTGGCCACCAGGGACAAAAGAAAATTTGCCCAAAAATCGCAATGTAGCGATTTTAGCAGACTATTCATAAGACTATACATGAAATTTGTCGCAAATAATGGGGAAAATCGCGATTCCGCACATGCCGCGATTTCATTTTGTCCCTGTTACTGTTAGCCACTCTTACCTTCGGCCGTTTTATCATCTTTCTTGCAACAATCCTCATTAATTTTCAAGTCTTTCTGAATGCTAGAGATTTCCCTGTTAAAAGTCAATTTAGTATGCGAATGATCTTTGGGTTGATATTCAAGATTACCGTGCGACTCAAAAATGCTTATACTGAATTATGAAATTGTAAACGATCCTCATAAAATTTTTTGCCAAGCCCATCTTATAAGATTTCTTACTTCTTCAAGCTTTCTATTTGTTGGGACAAAGTTTCTTTAGCGATCTCTGCCTCCAGGTTAAATTTCGTTGAGGTGCAAAGCAGGCCTTGTAAAACTTCTATTTCTGCCTCTAAATCTTGACACTGAGAAGTGAGAAATGAGGAGTGACAATATTATCCATATGTGGTCGGTTGTAAATGTTGTTTTTGGAATTAAAGAAATTAGACCTACCTCATTGGCTGATGTCGATGATATTACCGCAACAAGAGCTGCACACATAACCAACCCAACGGAACGCTTCATCGTTTAAAGGCTAAGAAAGTGTTCAGTACTTATTATTTTCGTTAAAAGTATTAATTTGAGCGACAACATGCGAGTCTTAATTAAATCCACGTTCAGGGAAAAGATAATGTTGATCCAAACAACAACATGATTCTAAATAAAAGGACTGTAAGCAGTCATCATTCGCTTCAGATTCGTAGATTATTTGTAGTAATTTAGGTTACGAACAACTAAAACGAGAGTAATAAAGATAGTTACAAGATATTAAACTATAAAACAACACAATGACTAATTCGACAAATTCCTACTTTAACTCCTATTTTAACCAGACTTGTATCGCCTAAAAACGCCCACAGATCTAATGCTCTTATCCTAACACAACATATCACGGTCAACCCTTGTTGACCGTCACTTACCTAATCCTAACCTAATCTAGTTGACCCAAATCAACCCTCGTTGTTCCTCCTTAACGACATGCCCCATCCGTGCTCTCCAGGGCCTAACCATAACTGTTTCTGATCCCTTATAGTCCGGCATCAATGACCCTCTATCGAATAGGGCAAACTAAATTTCTCTTTTTGACCTTTCCACCGGACCTAATATAATGTCCTGTTCGTGGTTTTAGACCTCTCACCTGTTACCTTCGCAATCTGTTGACAAACCACTGTTCCTCTCTAATCTCTATGACGCTGTTACCCCTAACTCTGAAGTTATCCCAGGTGTAGTCTGAACCGCCCAACTATAGCAATATTGTGTTTTACAGCCTTTAATTCTAGCTCCATTGTCTCATAGCCCCTCCCCTCTGAGTTGGTGCATTTAGTACTCTCCCAGGTGCAAATCCGCCGAACCTTTCACGCAGACGAGAGCTTGATGTTCCACTTCCACTGCATAATTATAACTCACTAGCATCGATATTACACAATACTGCCTAAAATCTATCAAATAATCACGGCTTACAGGACTATTATCGAAATACTGCACCAAATTATAGACTAGGACTAAGTCAAGCTATCAAGGAGTATAGTATCCACCTCAGATCATGGCATCAAAATATTTTATGTATCTAAAAATGAAATAAAGATTACGGACTGGAACATTATTAATTAGTCGCATAAAAATAGACAGATGATAATTTCTGATTATTCTGATTTCTGGGACAAATGATACGGCACTGTTAGGATTATCCTAACAGTGCAGTATCATTTGTCCCAGAAATCAGAATAATCAGAAATTATCATCTGTTTAAAAATGAAATGGACCAAAATGAGCGTAGTGAAATGTGAATCAGTATCATCGTATAATATAATAATAATATTTATATACAACTAAGTAACCCCCTAGACCGTATTATAACACATTGCTGTACTCAAAGTGTTCACAGCACTAGTCGAGTCGGTGCTGCTATACGGTTCCGAGACTTGGACTATGACGAAAAGGCTAGAGAAGATGGTTGATGGTTGCTATACACGAATGTTAAGAATGGCCCTTAACATCAATCAATATCGAGACCATGTCAGCAACCACAGCCTGTACGGTGATCTTCCCAAAGTCAGCTCCAAGATAACCCAACGAAGGCTCAGACTTGCAGGTCATGCTCACCGACATCCGGAGCTGACACTGAACAAGCTTATCCTCTGGAAGCCGAGTCATGGGCATACTAACAGGGGGCGACCTTACTTAACACTACTAGATAACCTAAAAGCAGATACTGGGCTGAAATCAGTAGATGAGATAGCTAGACTGATGGAGGACAGAAAGCTGTGGAGAACTGTTGTCAATGGATCTCGGGAATACTACCGCCTTAAGTCAAGTGTACTCAAAACTCAAAAGTTGGAACTTGTGATCTGAAGTAACCTCAAGTTGTTCCGATCTTATTGGTGATAATTGGGGAATCTTTGATAAACAATCGTATTATAACGATCTTTATAAATTGAATCATATTTTGTATTATCACGATGAAAATATAATTATCTTATCTCCATAATGCAGCCCTGTTGGTTAAATAGGCTGTATTATAAGGTATTACTGTTGCTCCACTTAGGTTAATAAGACGCATAATGTTTAAGAGATTCCCTTCTTCACTTACCCTTTCTGGGCTGTAAATTAACCTTCTAGAAGTAGAACTGCCACCATAATATATGCCATTCATTCCAGAAATAAGATAAGTTGAAGCACTGCACATTAATCAACATCTCCATCAGGTCTATAAATTATTCTGTTCTATGTTAGCCATTCATTCCAGGCATCAAGTGGCTGTAACTTGTAAAAGATGAAAATTGAAAAAAGGTGATATTTTGCCAGAAACAGCAATTTTTCTAAAAATATTCCATACCCTATAGTTTATAAATGACGTTTTTACTTGACAGGAATGAGGCGTTTGAAAAAGATGTGAACCACTGCACATTAATAAATATCTCAATTGGGTCTATAAAGTAGGCTGTTTACTCTTAGAAAAGTCCAAATTGCACTCCTCTTCATTTACATGATTTAAGATAATATAATATATAATTTGCCCATAAATTCTGAACTGATAAAGAAGAGCAGGATCTTGATATTTCCACACTAACTCTCGCTTCAATGACTTAAGTGTACATCATCTTTGTTGGGTATATTTTAATGTCGAAGCGTGTACTAAATGTAAGAATTTAATATATAAATATATTATTTATTTATTCACATCCCACCGTTCGCGTTCAGGCGAGGCGTGAATACACCTCTCTAAATACTAAAACTAGTCCACCCGACTAACACGTGTCTACACTCAAAACCATCGATACACTTACTCCGCATAACCCACTCAGCTTACACCCAAATCCAACGGTTATTTCCGCTAATCTACAATATCCCAAAGAAATGCTAACTACGCTAAGCCTCTGCTGTAACTGGCTTACCACATTACACTTATCTAATATATTTATATAATTAAACAATTATAAACAAATAATATATTTATAAATATATTATATATTTATTCACATCCGTTCAGGCGAGGTGTCAAGACGAAGTAGCTTCACAAGCCGCTACAAAAGCTGGGGGAGGGACCTGATAGAGAGGACAGGGAGGAGGAAAGGGGAGGAGTCGGACAAACGGTCCACCTTCCACGACCAACTTCATGGCCACTTCCTGACTACGCTATTTAGAGGTAATTTTTAATGTTTTTAGAGGTAATTATTACTTTTTTAAGAGGTGAATATTACTTTTTTTTAGAGGTAATTATAACTGTTTTTAGAAACTCAACTTTTTCAAACACAACTTTAAATAACGTACTAAAAATACAAATTATACATTGTTGATAACAAACGAATATGTTTCATTATTTAAATTATTGGTTTCCTTTATTGTGTATTTATATCGGATTCTAACTACCGGGTAATAAAATATGAGCTAATTTATTTATTTGTTATGAATAAGTAAATAATGAATAATTAAATAGGTATCAGGGGCTATTATGGTAACTATGGTAACCTGTAGTGTAACTATGGTAACTTGTAGTGTAACTACCTTATCGGACTTTATTTGAACGGATGACGTAAATGAGTTTTTCACTTTTGGCAAAGATTTTTTGTGCATGTTACGTTAACCTAGGCCTCGCATTCTCTTATATGATCAAAGAACGGAATTTCTAGCTTACACATAAATGGAGATATCACGCACACTAAATTTATCGCTGCACGCAGAACGTTCCTAGTTTGGAATGTTGTTCCCTCTCAGTACAGTGTTTATGTGATGTTTGCCTTCTTTTTTCCGTTCGTTAGAAGGCTCAATATTTCATTTTTGTAATTTTTGGATCGTTAAATTATTACTGAGCAATTGTATGAGAAAGTTTTACATCGGTATTTGACAAAAAACAGACTTTAAAACCATAAAACATCCATTAAAACGCTCTAAATCAGCGAGTTAATTGCTCCCGGTAAGAAGTCTTTGTATTTTCCGGCTGGGGATGGGTAGAGATTTCTGATTCGTTTCACTACTGCACATGATGTCAAAACATATCTCCTCCCCTTGCCACAAAACCTTAAAGAGCACATTTGTAAGAAGGTTGTGTAGGCAATGACGTATCGTAAACCCTCGGGCCGAATGGTGCCGTCAACGTTCCTCTTGACATCTTGTAGACTAGTTGCTTGAAGTTTCAAGATTTCCTCGTCTTCAATCGTTTTCCTAAAAATATCAACCAAAGTTACGCAGGTTTTCTCTGATTGCCCTATTACTGTGTCAGCCATAAGTGTGCTTTCCCTGCAACAGTAGCTCTCCATTTCCGATTCCATGACGGAGCAGTTTTCGCAAGTGCACCACTCCCTGGCCTTGGGTCTTGCTTCAATCTTCGTAAAGGCTTAGCTTCTTTGTTCACCGCACCCTCATCATCATCCGTGTCATATTCGTTGAAACCTACGATGCTTAGCTCTTCATCGCTTTCATGGTCGCTAACAGCCAACTGTGGATCTAAGCTCATGTCATGAAACTCTTCATTTTGCTTGTCCCGATGAATTCGATCATTATTCACGGCTGGCCCACAATCGTCGTCACAAGAGGAACTCTCCGACATTGTTGCATCACTTTCAGAAGCACTAGGAGGGCTGCTGTA